>NC_139706.1:50978046-51164467 GCF_964188405.1 Protomyctophum parallelum | reverse complement strand
TAATTCAGGGACCCCCATAAGAGAGGAGTTTTATGGCTCTAGCAGTGATTCAGGACCCCCATAAGAGAGGAGTTTTATGGCTCTAGCAGTGATTCAGGGACCCCCATAAGAGAGGAGTTTTATGGCTTTAGCAGTGACTCGGGGACCCCCATAAGAGAGGAGTTTTACGGCTCTAGCAGTGATTCAGGGACCCCCATAAGAGAGGAGTTTTATGGCTCTAGCAGTGATTCATGGACCCCCCATAAGAGAGGAGTTTTACGGCTCTAGCAGTGATTCAGGGACCCCCATAAGAGAGGAGTTTTATGGCTCTAGCAGTGATTCAGGGACCCCCCATAAGAGAGTAGTTTTATGGCTCTAGCAGTGATTCAGGGACCCCCCATAAGAGAGGAGTTTTATGGCTCTAGCAGTGATTCAGGGACCCCCATAAGAGAGGAGTGTTACGGCTCTAGCAGTGATTCAGGGACCCCCCATAAGAGAGGAGTTTTATGGCTCTAGCAGTGATTCAGGGACCCCCATAAGAGAGGAGTTTTATGGCTCTAGCAGTGATTCAGGGACCCCCATAAGAGAGGAGTTTTATGGCTCTAGCAGTGATTCAGGGACCCCCATAAGAGAGGAGTTTTATGGCTCTAGCAGTGATTCAGGGACCCCCCATAAGAGAGGAGTTTTATGGCTCTAGCAGTGATTCAGGGACCCCCATAAGAGAGGAGTTTTATGGCTCTAGCAGTGATTCAGGGACCCCCATAAGAGAGGAGTTTTACGGCTCTAGCAGTGATTCAGGGACCCCCCATAAGAGAGGAGTTTTATGGCTCTAGCAGTGATTCAGGGACCCCCATAAGAGAGGAGTTTTATGGCTCTAGCAGTGATTCAGGGACCCCCATAAGAGAGGAGTTTTACGGCTCTAGCAGTGATTCAGGGACCCCCATAAGAGAGGAGTTTTATGGCTCTAGCAGTGATTCAGGGACCCCCCATAAGAGAGGAGTTTTATGGCTCTAGCAGTGATTCAGGGACCCCCATAGGAGAGGAGTTTTACGGCTCTAGCAGTGATTCAGGGACCCCCATAAGAGAGGAGTTTTATGGCTCTAGCAGTGATTCAGGGACCCCCACAAGAGAGGAGTTTTACGGCTCTAGCAGTGATTCAGGGACCCCCATAAGAGAGGAGTTTTATGGCTCTAGCAGTGATTCAGGGACCCCCACAAGAGAGGAGTTTTATGGCTTTAGCAGTGATTCAGGGACCCCCATAAGAGAGGAGTTTTATGGCTCTAGCAGTGATTCAGGGACCCCCATAAGAGAAGAGTTTTATGGCTCTAGCAGTGATTCAGGGACCCCCCATAAGAGAGGAGTTTTATGGCTCTAGCAGTGATTCAGGGACCCCCATAAGCGAGGAGTTTTACGGCTCTAGCAGTGATTCAGGGACCCCCATAAGAGAGGAGTTTTACGGCTCTAGCAGTGATTCAGGGACCCCCCATAAGAGAGGAGTTTTATGGCTCTAGCAGTGATTCAGGGACCCCCAGAAGAGAGGAGTTTTACGGCTCTAGCAGTGATTCAGGGACCCCCATAAGAGAGGAGTTTTACGGCTCTAGCAGTGATTCAGGGACCCCCCATAAGAGAGGAGTTTTATGGCTCTAGCAGTGATTCAGGGACCCCCATAAGAGAGGAGTTTTACGGCTCTAGCAGTGATTCAGGGACCCCCCATAAGAGAGGAGTTTTACGGCTCTAGCAGTGATTCAGGGACCCCCATAAGAGAGGAGTTTTATGGCTCTAGCAGTGATTCAGGGACCCCCATAAGAGAGGAGTTTTATGGCTCTAGCAGTGATTCAGGGACCCCCATAAGAGAGGAGTTTTATGGCTCTAGCAGTGATTCAGGGACCCCCCATAAGAGAGGAGTTTTACGGCTCTAGCAGTGATTCAGGGACCCCCATAAGAGAGGAGTTTTATGGCTCTAGCAGTGATTCAGGGACCCCCATAAGAGAGGAGTTTTACGGCTCTAGCAGTGATTCAGGGACCCCCATAAGAGAGGAGTTTTATGGCTCTAGCAGTGATTCAGGGACCCCCCATAAGAGAGGAGTTTTATGGCTCTAGCAGTGATTCAGGGACCCCCCATAAGAGAGGAGTTTTATGGCTCTAGCAGTGATTCAGGGACCCCCCATAAGAGAGGAGTTTTACGGCTCTAGCAGTGATTCAGGGACCCCCCATAAGAGAGGAGTTTTATGGCTCTAGCAGTGATTCAGGGACCCCCCATAAGAGAGGAGTTTTATGGCTCTAGCAGTGATTCAGGGACCCCCATAAGAGAGGAGTTGTACGGCTCTAGCAGTGATTCAGGGACCCCCATAAGAGAGGAGTTTTATGGCTCTAGCAGTGATTCAGGGACCCCCATAAGAGAGGAGTTTTATGGCTTTAGCAGTGATTCAGGGACCCCCATAAGAGAGGAGTTTTACGGCTCTAGCAGTGATTCAGGGACCCCCATAAGAGAGGAGTTTTATGGCTCTAGCAGTGATTCAGGGACCCCCATAAGAGAGGAGTTTTATGGCTCTAGCAGTGACTCAGGGACCCCCATAAGAGAGGAGTTTTACGGCTCTAGCAGTGATTCAGGGACCCCCATAAGAGAGGAGTTTTATGGCTCTAGCAGTGATTCAGGGACCCCCATAAGAGAGGAGTTTTACGGCTCTAGCAGTGATTCAGGGACCCCCCATAAGAGAGGAGTTTTATGGCTCTAGCAGTGATTCAGGGACCCCCATAAGAGAGGAGTTTTATGGCTCTAGCAGTGATTCAGGGACCCCCATAAGAGAGGAGTTTTATGGCTCTAGCAGTGATTCAGGGACCCCCATAAGAGAAGAGTTTTATGGCTCTAGCAGTGATTCAGGGACCCCCATAAGAGAGGAGTTTTATGGCTCTAGCAGTGATTCAGGGACCCCCATAAGCGAGGAGTTTTACGGCTCTAGCAGTGATTCAGGGACCCCCCATAAGAGAGGAGTTTTACGGCTCTAGCAGTGATTCAGGGACCCCCATAAGAGAGGAGTTTTATGGCTCTAGCAGTGATTCAGGGACCCCCATAAGAGAGGAGTTTTACGGCTCTAGCAGTAATTCAGGGACCCCCATAAGAGAGGAGTTTTATGGCTCTAGCAGTGATTCAGGGACCCCCCATAAGAGAGGAGTTTTATGGCTCTAGCAGTGATTCAGGGACCCCCATAAGAGAGGAGTTTTATGGCTTTAGCAGTGACTCGGGGACCCCCATAAGAGAGGAGTTTTACGGCTCTAGCAGTGATTCAGGGACCCCCATAAGAGAGGAGTTTTATGGCTCTAGCAGTGATTCATGGACCCCCCATAAGAGAGGAGTTTTACGGCTCTAGCAGTGATTCAGGGACCCCCATAAGAGAGGAGTTTTATGGCTCTAGCAGTGATTCAGGGACCCCCCATAAGAGAGTAGTTTTATGGCTCTAGCAGTGATTCAGGGACCCCCCATAAGAGAGGAGTTTTATGGCTCTAGCAGTGATTCAGGGACCCCCATAAGAGAGGAGTGTTACGGCTCTAGCAGTGATTCAGGGACCCCCCATAAGAGAGGAGTTTTATGGCTCTAGCAGTGATTCAGGGACCCCCATAAGAGAGGAGTTTTATGGCTCTAGCAGTGATTCAGGGACCCCCATAAGAGAGGAGTTTTATGGCTCTAGCAGTGATTCAGGGACCCCCATAAGAGAGGAGTTTTATGGTTCTAGCAGTGATTCAGGGACCCCCCATAAGAGAGGAGTTTTATGGCTCTAGCAGTGATTCAGGGACCCCCATAAGAGAGGAGTTTTATGGCTCTAGCAGTGATTCAGGGACCCCCATAAGAGAGGAGTTTTACGGCTCTAGCAGTGATTCAGGGACCCCCCATAAGAGAGGAGTTTTATGGCTCTAGCAGTGATTCAGGGACCCCCCATAAGAGAGGAGTTTTATGGCTCTAGCAGTGATTCAGGGACCCCCATAAGAGAGGAGTTTTACGGCTCTAGCAGTGATTCAGGGACCCCCATAAGAGAGGAGTTTTATGGCTCTAGCAGTGATTCAGGGACCCCCCATAAGAGAGGAGTTTTATGGCTCTAGCAGTGATTCAGGGACCCCCATAGGAGAGGAGTTTTACGGCTCTAGCAGTGATTCAGGGACCCCCATAAGAGAGGAGTTTTATGGCTCTAGCAGTGATTCAGGGACCCCCACAAGAGAGGAGTTTTATGGCTTTAGCAGTGATTCAGGGACCCCCATAAGAGAGGAGTTTTATGGCTCTAGCAGTGATTCAGGGACCCCCATAAGAGAAGAGTTTTATGGCTCTAGCAGTGATTCAGGGACCCCCATAAGAGAGGAGTTTTATGGCTCTAGCAGTGATTCAGGGACCCCCATAAGCGAGGAGTTTTACGGCTCTAGCAGTGATTCAGGGACCCCCATAAGAGAGGAGTTTTACGGCTCTAGCAGTGATTCAGGGACCCCCATAAGAGAGGAGTTTTATGGCTCTAGCAGTGATTCAGGGACCCCCAGAAGAGAGGAGTTTTACGGCTCTAGCAGTGATTCAGGGACCCCCATAAGAGAGGAGTTTTACGGCTCTAGCAGTGATTCAGGGACCCCCCATAAGAGAGGAGTTTTAAGGCTCTAGCAGTGATTCAGGGACCCCCATAAGAGAGGAGTTTTACGGCTCTAGCAGTGATTCAGGGACCCCCCATAAGAGAGGAGTTTTACGGCTCTAGCAGTGATTCAGGGACCCCCATAAGAGAGGAGTTTTATGGCTCTAGCAGTGATTCAGGGACCCCCATAAGAGAGGAGTTTTATGGCTCTAGCAGTGATTCAGGGACCCCCATAAGAGAGGAGTTTTATGGCTCTAGCAGTGATTCAGGGACCCCCCATAAGAGAGGAGTTTTATGGCTCTAGCAGTGATTCAGGGACCCCCATAAGAGAGGAGTTTTACGGCTCTAGCAGTGATTCAGGGACCCCCATAAGAGAGGAGTTTTATGGCTCTAGCAGTGATTCAGGGACCCCCCATAAGAGAGGAGTTTTATGGCTCTAGCAGTGATTCAGGGACCCCCATAAGAGAGGAGTTTTACGGCTCTAGCAGTGATTCAGGGACCCCCATAAGAGAGGAGTTTTATGGCTCTAGCAGTGATTCAGGGACCCCCATAAGAGAGGAGTTTTATGGCTCTAGCAGTGATTCAGGGACCCCCATAAGAGAGGAGTTTTATGGCTCTAGCAGTGATTCAGGGACCCCCCATAAGAGAGGAGTTTTATGGCTCTAGCAGTGATTCAGGGACCCCCATAAGCGAGGAGTTTTACGGCTCTAGCAGTGATTCAGGGACCCCCCATAAGAGAGGAGTTTTATGGCTCTAGCAGTGATTCAGGGACCCCCATAGAGAGGAGTTTTACGGCTCTAGCAGTGATTCAGGGACCCCCATAAGAGAGGAGTTTTATGGCTCTAGCAGTGATTCAGGGACCCCCATAAGAGAGGAGTTTTATGGCTCTAGCAGTGATTCAGGGACCCCCATAAGAGAGGAGTTTTATGGCTCTAGCAGTGATTCAGGGACCCCCATAAGAGAGGAGTTTTATGGCTCTAGCAGTGATTCAGGGACCCCCCATAAGAGAGGAGTTTTATGGCTCTAGCAGTGATTCAGGGACCCCCATAAGCGAGGAGTTTTACGGCTCTAGCAGTGATTCAGGGACCCCCCATAAGAGAGGAGTTTTACGGCTCTAGCAGTGATTCAGGGACCCCCCATAAGAGAGGAGTTTTATGGCTCTAGCAGTGATTCAGGGACCCCCATAAGAGAGGAGTTTTACGGCTCTAGCAGTAATTCAGGGACCCCCATAAGAGAGGAGTTTTATGGCTCTAGCAGTGATTCAGGGACCCCCCATAAGAGAGGAGTTTTATGGCTCTAGCAGTGATTCAGGGACCCCCATAAGAGAGGAGTTTTATGGCTTTAGCAGTGACTCGGGGACCCCCATAAGAGAGGAGTTTTACGGCTCTAGCAGTGATTCAGGGACCCCCATAAGAGAGGAGTTTTATGGCTCTAGCAGTGATTCATGGACCCCCCATAAGAGAGGAGTTTTACGGCTCTAGCAGTGATTCAGGGACCCCCATAAGAGAGGAGTTTTATGGCTCTAGCAGTGATTCAGGGACCCCCCATAAGAGAGTAGTTTTATGGCTCTAGCAGTGATTCAGGGACCCCCCATAAGAGAGGAGTTTTATGGCTCTAGCAGTGATTCAGGGACCCCCATAAGAGAGGAGTGTTACGGCTCTAGCAGTGATTCAGGGACCCCCCATAAGAGAGGAGTTTTATGGCTCTAGCAGTGATTCAGGGACCCCCATAAGAGAGGAGTTTTATGGCTCTAGCAGTGATTCAGGGACCCCCATAAGAGAGGAGTTTTATGGCTCTAGCAGTGATTCAGGGACCCCCATAAGAGAGGAGTTTTATGGCTCTAGCAGTGATTCAGGGACCCCCCATAAGAGAGGAGTTTTATGGCTCTAGCAGTGATTCAGGGACCCCCATAAGAGAGGAGTTTTATGGCTCTAGCAGTGATTCAGGGACCCCCATAAGAGAGGAGTTTTACGGCTCTAGCAGTGATTCAGGGACCCCCCATAAGAGAGGAGTTTTATGGCTCTAGCAGTGATTCAGGGACCCCCATAAGAGAGGAGTTTTACGGCTCTAGCAGTGATTCAGGGACCCCCCATAAGAGAGGAGTTTTATGGCTCTAGCAGTGATTCAGGGACCCCCCATAAGAGAGGAGTTTTATGGCTCTAGCAGTGATTCAGGGACCCCCATAAGAGAGGAGTTTTACGGCTCTAGCAGTGATTCAGGGACCCCCATAAGAGAGGAGTTTTATGGCTCTAGCAGTGATTCAGGGACCCCCCATAAGAGAGGAGTTTTATGGCTCTAGCAGTGATTCAGGGACCCCCATAGGAGAGGAGTTTTACGGCTCTAGCAGTGATTCAGGGACCCCCATAAGAGAGGAGTTTTATGGCTCTAGCAGTGATTCAGGGACCCCCACAAGAGAGGAGTTTTATGGCTTTAGCAGTGATTCAGGGACCCCATAAGAGAGGAGTTTTATGGCTCTAGCAGTGATTCAGGGACCCCCATAAGAGAAGAGTTTTATGGCTCTAGCAGTGATTCAGGGACCCCCCATAAGAGAGGAGTTTTATGGCTCTAGCAGTGATTCAGGGACCCCCATAAGCGAGGAGTTTTACGGCTCTAGCAGTGATTCAGGGACCCCCATAAGAGAGGAGTTTTACGGCTCTAGCAGTGATTCAGGGACCCCCCATAAGAGAGGAGTTTTATGGCTCTAGCAGTGATTCAGGGACCCCCAGAAGAGAGGAGTTTTACGGCTCTAGCAGTGATTCAGGGACCCCCATAAGAGAGGAGTTTTATGGCTCTAGCAGTGATTCAGGGACCCCCATAAGAGAGGAGTTTTACGGCTCTAGCAGTGATTCAGGGACCCCCCATAAGAGAGGAGTTTTATGGCTCTAGCAGTGATTCAGGGACCCCCATAAGAGAGGAGTTTTACGGCTCTAGCAGTGATTCAGGGACCCCCCATAAGAGAGGAGTTTTACGGCTCTAGCAGTGATTCAGGGACCCCCATAAGAGAGGAGTTTTATGGCTCTAGCAGTGATTCAGGGACCCCCATAAGAGAGGAGTTTTATGGCTCTAGCAGTGATTCAGGGACCCCCATAAGAGAGGAGTTTTATGGCTCTAGCAGTGATTCAGGGACCCCCCATAAGAGAGGAGTTTTATGGCTCTAGCAGTGATTCAGGGACCCCCATAAGAGAGGAGTTTTACGGCTCTAGCAGTGATTCAGGGACCCCCATAAGAGAGGAGTTTTATGGCTCTAGCAGTGATTCAGGGACCCCCCATAAGAGAGGAGTTTTATGGCTCTAGTAGTGATTCAGGGACCCCCATAAGAGAGGAGTTTTACGGCTCTAGCAGTGATTCAGGGACCCCCATAAGAGAGGAGTTTTATGGCTCTAGCAGTGATTCAGGGACCCCCATAAGAGAGGAGTTTTATGGCTCTAGCAGTGATTCAGGGACCCCCATAAGAGAGGAGTTTTATGGCTCTAGCAGTGATTCAGGGACCCCCCATAAGAGAGGAGTTTTATGGCTCTAGCAGTGATTCAGGGACCCCCATAAGCGAGGAGTTTTACGGCTCTAGCAGTGATTCAGGGACCCCCCATAAGAGAGGAGTTTTACGGCTCTAGCAGTGATTCAGGGACCCCCCATAAGAGAGGAGTTTTATGGCTCTAGCAGTGATTCAGGGACCCCCATAAGAGAGGAGTTTTACGGCTCTAGCAGTAATTCAGGGACCCCCATAAGAGAGGAGTTTTATGGCTCTAGCAGTGATTCAGGGACCCCCCATAAGAGAGGAGTTTTATGGCTCTAGCAGTGATTCAGGGACCCCCATAAGAGAGGAGTTTTATGGCTTTAGCAGTGACTCGGGGACCCCCATAAGAGAGGAGTTTTACGGCTCTAGCAGTGATTCAGGGACCCCCATAAGAGAGGAGTTTTATGGCTCTAGCAGTGATTCATGGACCCCCCATAAGAGAGGAGTTTTACGGCTCTAGCAGTGATTCAGGGACCCCCATAAGAGAGGAGTTTTATGGCTCTAGCAGTGATTCAGGGACCCCCCATAAGAGAGTAGTTTTATGGCTCTAGCAGTGATTCAGGGACCCCCCATAAGAGAGGAGTTTTATGGCTCTAGCAGTGATTCAGGGACCCCCATAAGAGAGGAGTGTTACGGCTCTAGCAGTGATTCAGGGACCCCCCATAAGAGAGGAGTTTTATGGCTCTAGCAGTGATTCAGGGACCCCCATAAGAGAGGAGTTTTATGGCTCTAGCAGTGATTCAGGGACCCCCATAAGAGAGGAGTTTTATGGCTCTAGCAGTGATTCAGGGACCCCCATAAGAGAGGAGTTTTATGGCTCTAGCAGTGATTCAGGGACCCCCCATAAGAGAGGAGTTTTATGGCTCTAGCAGTGATTCAGGGACCCCCATAAGAGAGGAGTTTTATGGCTCTAGCAGTGATTCAGGGACCCCCATAAGAGAGGAGTTTTATGGCTTTAGCAGTGACTCAGGGACCCCCCATAAGAGAGGAGTTTTATGGCTCTAGCAGTGATTCAGGGACCCCCATAAGAGAGGAGTTTTACGGCTCTAGCAGTGATTCAGGGACCCCCCATAAGAGAGGAGTTTTATGGCTCTAGCAGTGATTCAGGGACCCCCCATAAGAGAAGAGTTTTATGGCTCTAGCAGTGATTCAGGGACCCCCATAAGAGAGGCGTTTTATGGCTCTAGCAGTGATTCAGGGACCCCCATAAGAGAGGAGTTTTATGGCTCTAGCAGTTATTCAGGGACCCCCATAAGAGAGGAGTTTTATGGCTCTAGCAGTGATTCAGGGACCCCCATAAGAGAGGAGTTTTACGGCTCTAGCAGTGATTCAGGGACCCCCCATAAGAGAGGAGTTTTACGGCTCTAGCAGTGATTCAGGGACCCCCCATAAGAGAGGAGTTTTATGGCTCTAGCAGTGATTCAGGGACCCCCATAAGAGAGGAGTTTTACGGCTCTAGCAGTGATTCATGGACCCCCATAAGAGAGGAGTTTTACGGCTCTAGCAGTGATTCAGGGACCCCCATAAGAGAGGAGTTTTATGGCTCTAGCAGTGATTCAGGGACCCCCATAAGAGAGGAGTTTTACGGCTCTAGCAGTGATTCAGGGACCCCCCATAAGAGAGGAGTTTTATGGCTCTAGCAGTGATTCAGGGACCCCCCATAAGAGAGAGTTTTATGGCTCTAGCAGTGATTCAGGGACCCCCATAAGAGAAGAGTTTTATGGCTCTAGCAGTGATTCAGGGACCCCCATAAGAGAGGAGTTTTATGGCTCTAGCAGTGATTCAGGGACCCCCCATAAGAGAGGAGTTTTATGGCTCTAGTTGTGATTCAGGGACCCCCATAAGAGAAGAGTTTTTTGGCTCTAGCAGTGATTCAGGGACCCCCATAAGAGAAGATTTTTATGGCTCTAGCAGTGATTCAGGGACCCCCATAAGAGAGGAGTTTTATGGCTCTAGCAGTGATTCAGGGACCCCCATAAGAGAGGAGTTTTATGGCTCTAGCAGTGATTCAGGGACCCCCATAAGAGAGGAGTTTTACGGCTCTAGCAGTGATTCAGGGACCCCCATAAGAGAGGAGTTTTATGGCTCTAGCAGTGATTCATGGACCCCCCATAAGAGAGGAGTTTTACGGCTCTAGCAGTGATTCAGGGACCCCCATAAGAGAGGAGTTTTATGGCTCTAGCAGTGATTCAGGGACCCCCCATAAGAGAGTAGTTTTATGGCTCTAGCAGTGATTCAGGGACCCCCCATAAGAGAGGAGTTTTATGGCTCTAGCAGTGATTCAGGGACCCCCATAAGAGAGGAGTGTTACGGCTCTAGCAGTGATTCAGGGACCCCCCATAAGAGAGGAGTTTTATGGCTCTAGCAGTGATTCAGGGACCCCCATAAGAGAGGAGTTTTATGGCTCTAGCAGTGATTCAGGGACCCCCATAAGAGAGGAGTTTTATGGCTCTAGCAGTGATTCAGGGACCCACATAAGAGAGGAGTTTTATGGTTCTAGCAGTGATTCAGGGACCCCCCATAAGAGAGGAGTTTTATGGCTCTAGCAATGATTCAGGGACCCCCATAAGAGAGGAGTTTTATGGCTCTAGCAGTGATTCAGGGACCCCCATAAGAGAGGAGTTTTACGGCTCTAGCAGTGATTCAGGGACCCCCCATAAGAGAGGAGTTTTATGGCTCTAGCAGTGATTCAGGGACCCCCCATAAGAGAGGAGTTTTATGGCTCTAGCAGTGATTCAGGGACCCCCATAAGAGAGGAGTTTTACGGCTCTAGCAGTGATTCAGGGACCCCCATAAGAGAGGAGTTTTATGGCTCTAGCAGTGATTCAGGGACCCCCCATAAGAGAGGAGTTTTATGGCTCTAGCAGTGATTCAGGGACCCCCATAGGAGAGGAGTTTTACGGCTCTAGCAGTGATTCAGGGACCCCCATAAGAGAGGAGTTTTATGGCTCTAGCAGTGATTCAGGGACCCCCACAAGAGAGGAGTTTTATGGCTTTAGCAGTGATTCAGGGACCCCCATAAGAGAGGAGTTTTATGGCTCTAGCAGTGATTCAGGGACCCCCATAAGAGAGGAGTTTTACGGCTCTAGCAGTGATTCAGGGACCCCCCATAAGAGAGGAGTTTTACGGCTCTAGCAGTGATTCAGGGACCCCCATAAGAGAGGAGTTTTACGGCTCTAGCAGTGATTCAGGGACCCCCCATAAGAGAGGAGTTTTATGGCTCTAGCAGTGATTCAGGGACCCCCATAAGAGAGGAGTTTTACGGCTCTAGCAGTGATTCAGGGACCCCCATAAGAGAGGAGTTTTACGGCTCTAGCAGTGATTCAGGGACCCCCATAAGAGAGGAGTTTTATGGCTCTAGCAATGATTCAGGGACCCCCATAAGAGAGGAGTTTTATGGCTCTAGCAGTGATTCAGGGACCCCCATAAGAGAGGAGTTTTATGGCTCTAGCAGTGATTCAGGGACCCCCCATAAGAGAGGAGTTTTATGGCTCTAGCAGTGATTCAGGGACCCCCATAAGAGAGGAGTTTTACGGCTCTAGCAGTGATTCAGGGACCCCCATAAGAGAGGAGTTTTATGGCTCTAGCAGTGATTCAGGGACCCCCCATAAGAGAGGAGTTTTATGGCTCTAGCAGTGATTCAGCGACCCCCATAAGAGAGGAGTTTTACGGCTCTAGCAGTGATTCAGGGACCCCCATAAGAGAGGAGTTTTATGGCTCTAGCAGTGATTCAGGGACCCCCATAAGAGAGGAGTTTTATGGCTCTAGCAGTGATTCAGGGACCCCCATAAGAGAGGAGTTTTATGGCTCTAGCAGTGATTCAGGGACCCCCCATAAGAGAGGAGTTTTATGGCTCTAGCAGTGATTCAGGGACCCCCATAAGAGAGGAGTTTTACGGCTCTAGCAGTGATTCAGGGACCCCCCATAAGAGAGGAGTTTTACGGCTCTAGCAGTGATTCAGGGACCCCCCATAAGAGAGGAGTTTTATGGC
Source organism: Protomyctophum parallelum (assembly GCF_964188405.1). Classification (NCBI taxonomy): domain Eukaryota; kingdom Metazoa; phylum Chordata; class Actinopteri; order Myctophiformes; family Myctophidae; genus Protomyctophum; species Protomyctophum parallelum. The sequence goes on along the minus strand of NC_139706.1, from coordinate 51,152,379 downwards.
TCTAGCAGTGATTCAGGGACCCCCCATAAGAGAGGAGTTTTATGGCTCTAGCAGTGATTCAGGGACCCCCATAAGAGAGGAGTTTTACGGCTCTAGCAGTGATTCAGGGACCCCCCATAAGAGAGGAGTTTTACGGCTCTAGCAGTGATTCAGGGACCCCCCATAAGAGAGGAGTTTTACGGCTCTAGCAGTGATTCAGGGACCCCCATAAGAGAGGAGTTTTATGGCTCTAGCAGTGATTCAGGGACCCCCATAAGAGAGGAGTTTTATGGCTCTAGCAGTGATTCAGGGACCCCCCATAAGAGAGGAGTTTTACGGCTCTAGCAGTGATTCAGGGACCCCCCATAAGAGAGGAGTTTTACGGCTCTAGCAGTGATTCAGGGACCCCCATAAGAGAGGAGTTTTACGGCTCTAGCAGTGATTCAGGGACCCCCCATAAGAGAGGAGTTTTATGGCTCTAGCAGTGATTCAGGGACCCCCCATAAGAGAAGAGTTTTATGGCTCTAGCAGTGATTCAGGGACCCCCATAAGAGAGGAGTTTTACGGCTCTAGCAGTGATTCAGGGACCCCCATAAGAGAAGAGTTTTATGGCTCTAGCAGTGATTCAGGGACCCCCATAAGAGAGGAGTTTTATGGCTCTAGCAGTGATTCAGGGACCCCCCATAAGAGAGGAGTTTTATGGCTCTAGCAGTTATTCAGGGACCCCCATAAGAGAGGAGTTTTACGGCTCTAGCAGTGATTCAGGGACCCCCCATAAGAGAGGAGTTTTACGGCTCTAGCAGTGATTCAGGGACCCCCCATAAGAGAGGAGTTTTATGGCTCTAGCAGTGATTCAGGGACCCCCATAAGAGAGGAGTTTTACGGCTCTAGCAGTGATTCAGGGACCCCCATAAGAGAGGAGTTTTACGGCTCTAGCAGTGATTCAGGGACCCCCATAAGAGAGGAGTTTTACGGCTCTAGCAGTGATTCAGGGACCCCCCATAAGAGAGGAGTTTTACGGCTCTAGCAGTGATTCAGGGACCCCCATAAGAGAGGAGTTTTATGGCTCTAGCAGTGATTCAGGGACCCCCATAAGAGAGGAGTTTTATGGCTCTAGCAGTGATTCAGGGACCCCCATAAGAGAGGAGTTTTATGGCTTTAGCAGTGACTCAGGGACCCCCCATAAGAGAGGAGTTTTATGGCTCTAGCAGTGATTCAGGGACCCCCATAAGAGAGGAGTTTTACGGCTCTAGCAGTGATTCAGGGACCCCCCATAAGAGAGGAGTTTTATGGCTCTAGCAGTGATTCAGGGACCCCCCATAAGAGAAGAGTTTTATGGCTCTAGCAGTGATTCAGGGACCCCCATAAGAGAGGCGTTTTATGGCTCTAGCAGTGATTCAGGGACCCCCCATAAGAGAGGAGTTTTATGGCTCTAGCAGTTATTCAGGGACCCCCATAAGAGAGGAGTTTTATGGCTCTAGCAGTGATTCAGGGACCCCCATAAGAGAGGAGTTTTACGGCTCTAGCAGTGATTCAGGGACCCCCCATAAGAGAGGAGTTTTACGGCTCTAGCAGTGATTCAGGGACCCCCCATAAGAGAGGAGTTTTATGGCTCTAGCAGTGATTCAGGGACCCCCATAAGAGAGGAGTTTTACGGCTCTAGCAGTGATTCATGGACCCCCATAAGAGAGGAGTTTTACGGCTCTAGCAGTGATTCAGGGACCCCCATAAGAGAGGAGTTTTATGGCTCTAGCAGTGATTCAGGGACCCCCATAAGAGAGGAGTTTTACGGCTCTAGCAGTGATTCAGGGACCCCCCATAAGAGAGGAGTTTTATGGCTCTAGCAGTGATTCAGGGACCCCCCATAAGAGAAGAGTTTTATGGCTCTAGCAGTGATTCAGGGACCCCCATAAGAGAAGAGTTTTATGGCTCTAGCAGTGATTCAGGGACCCCCATAAGAGAGGAGTTTTATGGCTCTAGCAGTGATTCAGGGACCCCCCATAAGAGAGGAGTTTTATGGCTCTAGTTGTGATTCAGGGACCCCCATAAGAGAAGAGTTTTTTGGCTCTAGCAGTGATTCAGGGACCCCCATAAGAGAAGAGTTTTATGGCTCTAGCAGTGATTCAGGGACCCCCATAAGAGAGGAGTTTTATGGCTCTAGCAGTGATTCAGGGACCCCCATAAGAGAGGAGTTTTATGGCTCTAGCAGTGATTCAGGGACCCCCATAAGAGAGGAGTTTTACGGCTCTAGCAGTGATTCAGGGACCCCCATAAGAGAGGAGTTTTATGGCTCTAGCAGTGATTCAGGGACCCCCATAAGAGAAGAGTTTTATGGCTCTAGCAGTGATTCAGGGACCCCCATAAGAGAAGAGTTTTATGGCTCTAGCAGTGATTCAGGGACCCCCATAAGAGAGGAGTTTTATGGCTCTAGCAGTGATTCAGGGACCCCCCATAAGAGAGGAGTTTTACGGCTCTAGCAGTGATTCAGGGACCCCCATAAGAGAAGAGTTTTATGGCTCTAGCAGTGATTCAGGGACCCCCATAAGAGAGGAGTTTTATGGCTCTAGCAGTGATTCAGGGACCCCCATAAGAGAGGAGTTTTACGGCTCTAGCAGTGATCCAGGGACCCCCATAAGAGAGGAGTTTTATGGCTCTAGCAGTGATTCAGGGACCCCCCATAAGAGAGGAGTTTTATGGCTCTAGCAGTGATTCAGGGACCCCCATAAGAGAGGAGTTTTATGGCTCTAGCAGTGATTCAGGGACCCCCCATAAGAGAGGAGTTTTATGGCTCTAGCAGTGATTCTCAACCTAAATGGTAAATGGTAAATGGTGCATTTATATAGCGCCTTTATCCAAGGCGCTTTACAGAGATTGTGCATTACATTCACCCATTCATACACCGATGGCAGCGGAAACCATGCAAGGCACCAACTAGCACATCGGGAGCAATTAGGGGTTCAGTGTATTGCTCAAGGACACTTCGACAGCGACTCTGGGGGAGCCCGGGTTTGAACTGGCAACCTTACGGTTACCATCCAGGCACTCTACCCCTGAGCCACTGCCGCCCCTGTTTAATTTCAACGACCCCCTCCCCCAGTTGGACATGCATTAATCTACGGAACCCCCATTTAATGGCATTTCTTTATATCGTAAAATCAATGTTAATTTAACTCAGAGAGTGTACAAATAGAACCAAATGGACCTGTCGGGGTCCAGAAGTGGAGCATTTTCTCCATCCACCAGCTGTCTAAAAACCGGTTTTTCGGCTGCCGACAGCGCAAAACGGGTTTCTGCTCTGGTGTGACAGTACCCTGTGTGTGTGCTTGTTGGGGGAGGCGTAAAATGTGTGTGTGTCAATGTTATAATAGTTAACTAAAACTAACTAAAAAACTAGAATTAAAAAAACATTTCAGTTAACTGAAACTAATAAAAAATAAAAAAAAATAAAAAAACGATAACTAAACTGAAACTGTATTGTGTGTCTTGATGAATTGAACAATGTGGACCCTGTTGTAAACAAGTGTAATGCTTAATTGGGTCGTCCACTCACAGTTAACAGTCTTTGTATTGAGTTTGTGCTTAAAATGTACTGTAAATTCTACAAACTGTTAATACATATTTCAATCAATCAATCAAATGTCCTCAAAACTAACTGAAATTATAGACAAAATACCCTTAGTTTTAGTTTTTATCAATATTTATATTTATATGGATATTTATAATATAATCCTTTTAAATTCATTCCATTAATTTCCTCATTTCTCCAACAAGTTTAACGTACGAAAAAAAACCTAAAACTAAACTAAAACTAAACTAAAACTAAGCATTGGTACGTTAAACCTAAACCATAACTAAACTAAAACTAAGCATTGGTACGTTAAACCTAAACCATAACTAAACTAAAAATAAGCATTGGTAAGTTAAACCTAAACCATAACTAAACTAAAACTAAGCATTGGTACGTTAAACCTAAACCATAACTAAACTAAAACTAAGCATTGGTACGTTAAACCTAAACCATAACTACCGTAAACTAAAACTAAGCATTGGTACGTTAAACCTAAACCATAACTAAACTAAAACTAAGCATTGGTACGTTAAACCTAAACCATAACTAAACTAAAACTAAGCATTGGTACGTTAAACCTAAACCATAACTAAACTAAAACTAAGCATTGGTACGTTAAACCTAAACCATAACTACCGTAAACTAAAACTAAGCATTGGTACGTTAAACCTAAACCATAACTAAACTAAAACTAAGCATTTTCACCTAAATAAAAACTAACTAAAACTAACAAACCCGCTCTAAAACTAAACTAACATAAAAATATGTCAAAACTAACTAAAACTAAACTATAATGAGAAAACCAAAACTATTATAACCTTTGTGTGTGTGTGTGTGTGTGTGTGTGTGTGTGTGTGTGTGTGTGTGTGTGTGTGTGTGTGTGTGTGTGTGTGTGTGTGTGTGTGTGTGTGTGTGTGTGTGTGTGTGTGTGTGTGTGTGTGTGTGTGTGTGTGTGTGTGTGTGTGTGTGCTTGTTGGGTGGGGGCGTGTGCATACTCACTTTCTACCATACCTGCACGCTGACACAACCACACCTGTTATGCCTGCTGACACACACACACACACACACACACACACACACACACACACACACACACACACACACACACACACACACACACACACACACACACACACACACACAGTTGGTTTGAAAACATGAGAAAAGACAACAAACCTCCCATACTGTACCTACTGTACTGTGTGAACTGTTGTGATAAAAGAAGGTTAGCCGATGGAATACAAAGACAGCCTTTACAAATAAATGATGTATAATAATAATGGTGTTTGGTTTGGTCCAACTGTTTCCTATATTCTGTTTGGTTTGGTCCAACTGTTTCCTATATATTTGGTTTTTAACCTTTAAACACATCTTACTTATTTAAAAAAAATGCTGCTATTTGTCCCAGAATTACTGCAAAAGGTGATGCTATTCGTTTCAAAAAGCTCACCCCTCGTGTGTGTGTGTGTGTGTGTGTGTGTGTGTGTGTGTGTGTGTGTGTGTGTGTGTGTGTGTGTGTGTGTATGTGTGTGTGTGTGTGTGTGTGTGTGTGTGTGTGTGTGCGCGCGCGCCTCCTCCAACTGAAAATACTTTTCCCACTTTTCTATTTGGACTCTTGCCTTGTCAATGTAAGCGTGTGTTTCCTTGTCAATGTAAGCGTGTGTTTCCTTGTCAATGTAAGCGTGTGTTTCCTTGTCAATGTAAGCGTGTGTTTCCTTGTCAATGTAAGCGTGTGTTTCCTTGTCAATGTAAGCGTGTGTTTCCTTGTCAATGTAAGCGTGTGTTTCCTTGTCAATGTAAGCGTGTGTTTCCTTGTCAATGTAAGCGTGTGTTTCCTTGTCAATGTAAGCGTGTGTTTTCTCCTGCCAACAAAGCTACTTTGAATGGAATTTAATGGAACTTGGATTGTGGCTCTTAATGGAAGAATATGGAATTAATGCAATAAGAGGAGGATTCATATTTAAACTTGGTGTTTTAAGGATTTATTTTTAGTCCTGATCTTTTGAAGAAAATGTCACAAACATTTGATATTTTACTCGTCTTAAATATAAACATAGCCTGATGAAGGCCTTATAGGCTGACATGTTGCTGGTTCAACTATTCAAATATTTCATTTGAAGACAGTGTTTCTTCTATTAAAGGTATATTCAGTGATTTCACTTAATTCCAATATCACCTCTTTTTTGTTTTGTTGTGATAATCTTCCCTACTATAGAGTGTACTGACCATATAAGGAGTTCCTCCCTGTCCCCAGTTAACCCCTGGGGTCAACAAACCATAGGTTTTGTTTAGATGTTCTGCTATGTCCAGAATGTTGTCAGGTGATCAGTGATGTCACACCATTAGGCCACTCCCATTTCCACCTGGACAAAAATAAATGCAATACTTCACCATTTTGCTTCCTTTGTTGCAAGCACGCACACACACACACACGCACACACACACACACACACACACACACACACACACACACACACACACACACACACACACACACACACACACACACACACACACGTGAGCAAAGGCCTGCCTGCCTGCCTGCCTGACTGCCCGTCTGCCTGTCTGTCTGCCTACCTGTCTGCCTGTCTGTCTGCCTGCCTGTCTGTCTGCCTGCCTGCCTGTCTGCCTGCCTGGATATGGAATGAACAAATGACATGGAAGCTCCTGTCAATTACTTCCATGAGAGGTGGTGGAGTTAGTTGCTTTATAGCAGACAGTTTCAGAGGGGGAGAGGTGGTGGAGTTAGCTGCTTTAGCCCGGACCCGGACCCAACAGGCCCGTTGGATAATCCTCCCCTGCGTGCACCCCCTGAAGCCCCCCTCCCCCTGCCCCCCCACACAACTCTCACACTGTCACATTAAACCTGTGCACAAAAACTGGCCTATGGTTTTTTTGGACTGCTCTTTTCTGTCGACAATACGTCTCTTTGGCAAACATAGCAGATCTACAAGCTCACAACAACACGGTTATGAGCTTGTCTGCCAAATGCCTAAGTTGTAGATCAGCATTCTTTGGCTCACAACACGTCTGTCTGTCTGCCTTAATGTGGTCCATGTGCACCATCTATTGGACACAGTGTGAAACTACACCACTTGTTTTTGCCTGCTGTAGTGTTTCAGCAGTAGAGCGACCACTTGGTTAGCTTTGACACTATTTAATGGAAACTACAACTTATAATGTAGTCATTTATCATTTAATGGAAGCTACAATTTATATTGTAGTCATTTATCAGCCGCTATTAATCCAGAACGATTTACAGTAAGCAAGACCAACACATGGTAATTAGAAAATACGTATAAATAGTCATCTAGGATCAATATAGGTATAAGAACCTAACAGCTGTCTAAGAGTAGAATATCAATTAAACTATAGGCCTAAGTATATACACTCTACAATGCTATGTCTAGACCAGTGTTTTTAACAATATATAGAGCTATTTAACACTGTTACTGAACACACACTATATAGCAATGATTACTAATATAGAACTTCAATTGTTTTTTATTTTATTTATTTATTTATTTGACAGGTTCAAAGCTCATTAATCAACATGTCAGTTTTCACATCAATGTAAATGGGCCAGAGTTAGCCAAAGCTACATTTCATCTGTAGTCCCTGGGCAGGCTCTTAAAAAATGAATGATAAAAAGGACAACGGCAAGTGAAGTGAGAAATGACACCGGTGATAAATACTAAATAGTGCTGATAGTTAGTTACTCATGATTACAGATTTGAGTTGTTTTTAGCCACCTTTTCAGGTTGAATTTGAAGGTCAGATAGTTGGAGGTCTCTCTTAGTCTGTAGAGAGACTGTTCCAGTGATGGGAGGCTCTAACAGAGACTGTTCCAGTGATGGGAGGCTCTAACAGAGACTGTTCCAGTGATGGGAGGCTCTAACAGAGACTGTTCCAGTGATGGGAGGCTCTAACAGAGACTGTTCCAGTGATGGGAGGCTCTGACAGAGACTGTTCCAGTGATGGGAGGCTCTATAACAGAGACTGTTCCAGTGATGGGAGGCTCTAACAGAGAAGACTGTTTTACCAAACACACTACGTCTGATTGGCACTTCACAGTCCCCTCTGGTAGTTGCCCTTGTTGTTCTGTCACCACTGTCCGTTCGATCTATGAACTGTTTCAGTGGTGGAGGTGCAAGTCCATTTAAGATCTTAAAAATGAGGCAGGCATCTGCAAAGTGTTTAAAGCCGTCAAAATTAAATAAGTTGTACCTTTGAACTATATGACAATGGTGGTAACGGTTGGGCTTTTGATCCAGTGTTTTTAATGTCTGTTTGTAAAGTGATTCTATGGGGTTTAAAGTTGTCTGATTTGTCTGTGACCAGGTTGTGAAACGGTAGGTTATGTGTGAAAAAATCATAGCACGCATGAAGAGTTTGGCTGCATCGGTTGTTAGATATGGTCTTATGTAGGCTTACCACTTACCATACGTCCTCTTTTGCCCGGACAAGTCCTCTTTTGGGGGGCTGTCCGGGCAGTCCGGGGGGGTTTTATAAATTCCTTCAAATGTCCGGGGTTTTACACGTATCGCCTGTATATGGGCACGTTCGGAAATACCGCACCGGAGCGCACTCGCCCCTTAGTTTGCATTGCACAGTGCGCTCAGTGCGGTATTTCCGAACGAGCCCTGTGTATCGCTACGCTCACAGACCATTCAGACCAATGTGTATTACAATGCATGTTCAACGGTTCGTAGTGGAAAAACACTGTGAGAGGTGGACTTCCAGCCCGAACCCCGTAATGTGTATTATTCATGACTCTAGTCTGCATGCGCTGCGCGCTGACAGCACTTGTCCCGACCGCAGGCTGCAGACAGACTGTTGTTCTCTCTGTGAGGAAAGCTTGAAATGCCAAAGAACTATCTCATCATCATTGACATGCAGAAAAAGTAGGCTACTGTTTTCTTAGCTTTGTGACTGACCAATGAGTTTTATGTCCTGCAAGCCCATGTCATGTCAACAACACAGACAAGCCCATGTCATGTCAACAACACAGACAAGGCAGCTGTGCGCGAGGTGAGTCCTGCAAATTAAATTGACCCAATATTATTTTGTACAACCTAGCAAAGCATAAGATAATGGTTTGGAGAATAGGCTGGTCTCTCTTTTTACAAGAGATAAGCCATTGCCTACAGGTTATTAAACTTTTTAATTTCAAGGACCCCCATAACTCTGAGAGTAAAACCCATAAAAAGAGTCCCATTTTATTCCATTTGTACAGTATCAGAGTTAAAAGTTATAAAAGGGTCCATTTGGTTCCATTTGTATAGTACACTCTCAGAGTTACAGACCTAGCTGTAAGGGTCAATTTGGGTCCATGTGTTACACTCTCAGAGTTACAGACCTGTAAGGGTCCATGATTTGGTTCCATTTGTACACTCTCAGAGTTACAGACCTGTAAGGGTCCATTTGGGTCCATGTGTTACACTCTCAGAGTTACAGACCTGTAAGGGTCCATGATTTGGTTCCATTTGTACACTCTCAGAGTTACAGACCTGTAAGGGTCCATTTGGGTCCATGTGTTACACTCTCAGAGTTACAGACCTGTAAGGGTCCATTTGGGTCCATGTGTTACACTCTCAGAGTTACAGACCTATAATGGGTCCATTTGGAACCCCCTCAAGGAACCATGAGGGTCCCTGGATCACACCTTTGAGGCTTTGAGAGCCACTGCTTTAAATAAGTACATAACTAATATAGAGCATATTTGATCAAATTTAGGAGCCAAACTTTTTTGACAAATTAATTTAATTCAAACAGAACCGCGCACGCACGACACATGCACGACGTGCATGTGAACGTGCACACGCACATGCACTCTTTTTGGTAATTCAGAATATGGTATGCCTAGTCTTATGTGTCTGAAATTGGATAAAGTGAATTTGATTTTATTGGCTACATTTTTAACATGCTTTTTAAATGTCAAGTTTGAGTCTAGTGTAATTCCAAGATATTTAAATTCTGATACTACCTGAATACAACTACCTTCAATTGTCATTTACTGACAAAGGGTTCAAAACCACTGCTGTGCATGAACACAGTTAATAAATATTTCAATCAATCAAAACAGACGACAACGACAACAACAACAAAAAAATATATATTTTTAAATGTCATTCTTTTTCTGAAAAACCTCATGTTTCTGTATCAGTGGTTCTCAATATTTCATGTCAAAAATATATGAAATTGGGGCCGCCGACCCCCATCTGAAAATGAGTTGTTTCAGGGACCCCACCTCCCAGAAGCAAAGATTTGAGTTAAAACGTTCGCTCTGAAAGAGTATATATTCAAAGCTTTGCACCACATGTTCATGATGTTTCAAAAATAGCAGACCTACAAGCTACAGTATGAGCTTGTAGGTCTGCTATTTTTCAATAGCTAAATTATAACATAATGTTTAAAACAGCAAAAGGGGTTCCGGCCCAGAATGGGTTAACCCCTAGGCTGCCATTACCAATTTTTTTGTTTGGGTAACAAATTGGCATATTTTTAATTCATCGTTTTAACATACAAGAAAGATCTGGTGGATTGAAGAGATGTTCTTTTCCATTGCAGTCATAGCAAATCTATTCGCTCGATTCGCCACCAGATGGCGGGAAAGCATCATCATGCAGATTTTGGCTAAAATAGACGGATCTTCCTAAGCCCCTCCTGGCTCCACGATCAACAACAGCCTGTAGTACTTTGACCCTAGTCAATAGCTTGGCTGGTCCGGATTGCTAAGCTAATGCTATATTTTTCATAACTAAGTCAAATTAACCTCAAATCAACCCCAAAAGATCGCAAAATATCACATTTTTTACAGCGACGCACATAGAGACGGCGCGCGTGCACGATAGCCCACGATCACGCGGATTTCGGCCGTTTTCTGGTAAATCACATCCAACATTAGTGATATTAGCGAAAAAATATTAATTTTTGATCTTTTGACCCCGCGATAACTGATATTGATTGTCATTCCGTTTTTTCCGTTAACGGGAGGTTTAGATTTTTCGATTAATTCCGTTTTTTCCGTGAATTGTAGGCAAGGGGTTAAGCATTACACTTGTTTACAACAGGGTCCACTTTGTTCAATTCATCAAAACATTTAGAGACGTACAAATAGACACTTCTATATAGTTAAAGAACAGAACAGGAATTCATCATAAAGGAAGTAAAAAGGGAAAAGATACATATACAGTGAGGGGAAATGGGGGGGGTGGGGTGGGGGGATTCAGATTTTACAGGGACCAGTTTTGAATTGCAGCCGTCCGTAGGTGCCCTTTGAGAGCGGTTTTGAAGGAGTCAAGGGATTCACATGTCTTAATGACTGTTGGTAGGGCGTTCCACATTTTGGTGGCATAGGAGCGAAAATAATTTAGTCCCTTGTTTGTGCCGAATCTGGCTTGTACATGGTTTGTTGCACTCCCTCTGGTGTTGTGGGTGTGGACTTCGTTTACATTAAGGAAGTATTTAGACAGGTACATGGGTATCTTGGTGGTGTATCGAATCTTGTGGACCAGACCCATTGCAAGATTCTGTACTCTGTCGTCGACCCTAAGCCATCCCAGCCTGTCAAAGTGGCAGTGATGTAAATAGGTTTTCAATGTAATGGGTCCCGGGATGCACAGGTGGTCATTCAAATGAGTCCCAAAAAATTCTTATGAGTCCCAAAAAAAATCAGTGGTGCAACTCCGTGTGGGGGTTCGCGGGGTGGGGGGGAGCCACTTGGCCTTTAGTGTGGTCAGCTTTTTGAGGGCACAAGGCCAATTGCCTTGGCATGAAGGCCATCGATTAAAACAATGATTTTAAGTCCCCTTAGCTTAAAGGTTAAGGATGATTACATTTTTTTTAATTTAAAGGCGAACATTGGTTCAGAATAGTGCTTCTTAAATAAATAATCACAGCTTTAAATAACAAAATATAAGCAGCTACTGTTGTAAAATATTGTAAACATGTCTGTAACATGGGGTCCCAGTGCAGAGATGAAAATCATAATGAAATGGCCTCTAGGACCCCGTCTTCTTTTGTTTATACTGTGCAAATTGTTCAGCACCTTCTAACTTTGTTTTGAAAGGTGCTTTATAAATAACATTTATTTTTACTCACTTACATACCTTTTGAATGAGGGCTTGGTTTAGAAAAGCCTATATTTTGTGCTAAAGTAATATATTGAATAACATATAAATGTAATGTTAAGGCTAGACTGGCATAGCCTATATGGCATGGTGGGGCTGCAGTACTGAGGACTATGGAGATAAGTCAAGTGTAAAAAGCATTTTGTACAATTGTGTGCTTATGAACATTTACCACGTTATGTCCGCATTGATACAGAAATTAATGATTATTAAGCGAGCGACGCGTGGTGTGCTCTGGTGCTTGGCTACTATAGCATTTGGCTAGCGACGCTGGCCACGGCTAATACGGACAATTTACTCTGTCAACTAACGTAGCAGACGATAGCGTGGTAAATGGTGGTGGAGGAGTCCTGCAGTCTATGCTGTTGTTTTGTGAGTTTATATCCATGAAGACGAGTCACGTTGGTCTTAACACACGGGCTCTGTGTGATAATAATCACCGCGCCAGCCGGGCCGAGTGTCAGTGAGTGAGAGCTGTCAGTGCGTGCATGCGTGCATGGAGCGGAGGAGGAGGGAGGAGGCAAAATAATCAAACCATGGCAAATGGCAACACAACTACAATACAGACAATACAAGTCTGAGTGAGACGTTTGGGGAAGGTTACCGTAATGACTGGAAAATTGTGCAGAGGAAAAACTGTAAAATGAACTGCTGTGGGCCGCGCTGGTCAGTCAGAGTACAGTAGTGCATCCCATGGACGCCGAGGTTGATGGTGTAATGCGTCCCAAAACTATAAAGTGCGTTTTTGGACGCAAAACGCACCCTAGTTACATCACTGAAGTGGGCAGGGGTGAGGTGGGTTCGGGGGGTGAGGCCAAGTATAGTAGCCTGACCAGTTTGTTTTGGGAGGTCTGGAGCCTTGTTTTAAGGGCCTTTGAAGTGCTGTGGTACCAAGAGGTGCATGCATAGTCAAAGAAACCTTGTACGAGGGCTCCTGTTAAGGTCTTCAAGGTGTTTTTGTTGACCAGTGAGGAGATCCTGTAAAGGAATCTTGTTCTTTGATTGACTTTTTTGATTACGTTGGTGGCCATTTTATCACCGGAAAGATTGGCCTCCAGGATGGAACCTAGGTAGGTAATTTGATATTTTCGTGTGATAATATTGTCACCCACTCTAACCAAGAAGCCATCTGCCTTGCTGAGATTACTATTTGATCCGAAGAGAATGGATTCAGTTTTTCCCAGGTGTAAGGATATTTTGTTATCAGTGAGCCAGGTGCAGATTCTACTGAGTTCAGAGCTGAGGGTCTTTTCAACCTGCAGTTTGTTCCTGTCCGAGACCAGCAGTGCTGAGTCGTCTGCGAACAGGAACAAGTTGCAGTCACAAGCTGATGTCATGTCGTTTACATATATTAGGAACAGTAAAGGCCCTAGTATGCTTCATTGTTGGATGCCACAGCTCACTGGGAGGGGTGGGGGGGGGACGGGGGACAGTGTTCCGTTCACCTCCACCATCTGTTCTCTCTCCTCCAGGTAGGATTGCATCCAGCTCACTGATGTGCTATAAAAACCAATAGCTTTAAGCGTGTTAACCAGTATGGAGTGGTTCACGGTATCAAAAGCTTTTGGAGGTCCAGCATGACCATGCCGCAGTATTTTCCAGCATCCACCTCGTGTTTGATGTGCTCGCTCAAATAGAGGAGGCATGTGTCAGTGGAGTGGGATGTTCTGAAACCATATTGGAACTCGTACATCAATTTATTAGAGGCAAGATACTTTTCAACCTGTTCATAGACTATTTTTTCCATCACTTTCGAGATGGAGCTTAGAATAGAAATAGGGCGGTAGTTGCCGGGTTCTAATTTACTCCCTATTTTGTACAGGGGGTTACTTTGGCCAGTTTAAAATCTTGGGGGACCTGTCCCTGTTTGATGGAGAGGTTTACTATGTGGGTGATGACTGGAGCTATGGAAATGGCTGAGTCTCTGAGAAATTTGGAGGGAATATTGTCATGGCCAGTGGCCTTGTTGGGTTGGAGGGCACTTAGTTTTTTAAGTACCTCCTCAGTTGTTGCCATTTTAAAATCATCTTTACAAACACCTAGGTTTTTGTAGAAGGCTTTGATGTGCTGGGCAGTTTGTGGGCAGTTTGTTAACCAGGATTGTTGCAATGTTTGTAAAGAAGATGTTTAAGTTGTTGGCTACATCAAGCTTGTCAGTGATGAGGGTGTTCTTCGATTTGATGTTTATGTTAGTAAACCTGGTTTTTAGTTTCTGACCACAGCCTAGTTGGTTGTTTAGTAGCTTCAGAGCTCCCGAGGATTGTTTTTGTTTTCCTCGGCTTTATCATTGATAAAGTTACTTTTGGCTGTTTTGGTCAATTAGACTATTTCTTAGCTTGTTACATTGGGTTTTTAGGATGCCCAGTTTGGTTTGGAGATCACTGTCGAAGCGCTTGCGCTTGGCTAGCTTGGACTTGCATTTAAGAAGTTCAGAGCATTTGTTGTCTCTGGCTTTCATTGCAGTCAGTATGTCCGAATTCATCCATGGCTCCGAGCGGGTTTTGACCCTGGTGGTTCTCAGAGGAGCCATGATGTTTAGTACTGATGTAAATTTGGTTTTAAAGCCAAGCCATGCTTCTTCGACTAGTGAGCTTCTGAGCTCATCGGACCAATCCAGACTCTCCAGTTCGGGGTCGACCCATAATTCCGACGGCCCATTTTTCCGACGGTCAATATCAATATCAATTATATTAACCAACAAGACCAGCTCTACAAACAAAAGCTTTATTTGTGTTTAAACACACAAAGCCATTGTGCGTAATGTGCGTAAACCACGCACGCACACACACACACACACACACACACCACCGTCAGTCCGCAAATGCGTTCCAACAAGCTGAACTATAAAGCTAAATTATATCATTTTATTATGAGATCCCGTTAGCCTACATGCTTTGAGCCGAGGGCCCATCGCAGGCTAGAGAACAGTTGGCTATGTGAATAATGTGAGAGAGAGAGAGAGAGAGAGAGAGAGAGAGAGAGGGAGAGAGGGAGAGAGGGAGAGAGGGAGAGAGGGAGAGAGAGAGAGAGAGAGGCGCATTTCTGTAGCTACTTGCTGGCTACGTTTAGGACTCATAATCAATCAGAATTATTTTAATGATCATCTACTGTAGGTCTAGGCCTATGTTGGTATATACCATTAGGAGAGATAACAGGCCAAACGTTGAATTGTGTAGAACTTCTTGAGAATTAAGCAGGGCAGATGTGTGACAATAACTTAACTCTTGAGAGTGTCAAATGAAACCATTTGGTTTAATTTTACACCCACAAGAGTTAAAGATAAGGGTCCATTTGGTTCATCCTTTAGCTGCATGGGGACCACCTGGAACCCCCTCAAGGCCAGTGGTCCCCCTGGTTGAAAACCACTGATTTACACTAACTCTGTATGGGGTTTAGAACCAGCAGGCATGCAGCTTTACATTATATTATGAGAGCGGTATATTTGTGACGTGACATAGACACGCGGTACGTTGGCCGTTATCTGGGTTCTTTCAACCCAGAGTCCATCACTTTGATGTCACTTTCATTTCATTCATTCATTCATTCTTTGATACCGCGGCAAATGGAGAACACTTCTACTCTCTGTCTCTCTCTCTACGGCTCTTCATATGGCAACATGAAAACCATACATAGACCCGTCCCAATTGAAACCGTTCTTAATAAGAACAAGGAGAACAATAAGAAAGTATAATTCCCCGACGGCCTCACGGCTTCACAGCTGTGGGTCTTCTAAAGGAAAACATGTTACGGATATATGCTGGATCACAGGAAGAAATAATGCACCTGTGACTCATATATAAGCTGATCCAAGGAGTAGATTATATGGTTTTATAGACACCACCATGCCTATTTCTGTCGTTCATAGTTCTCTATTTCAATCTCTGGGTCCTTGGTGGACTCGTCCAGCTTTGTTTCAGAGAAACGTAGGATGTCACCGTGAAGCAGCAGAAGAAGAAGCAGAAGAAGAAGCAGCAAGGACGACATCAAGATGGGGAGGTGCGGATCACGGGGATGGAGACGTCACAAGGTCTGTTTATTTACTCACCAAACTAACTGAAGTTAGGGTTTAAAAATACATTGTAGAAATTCACTGTAAGAACGACGAAGACTGCAGCCATTAGTATTGGTGGTGAATTCAGAGAGATCAGTTGTTAATCAAATATTGCATATTGTATCTGAAGTTGTTATATTTTACCTAAATATTTAGCTGATACATTTGAATGTCAAAGGTGGATACCTGGTACTGTTCACCGTGGTCAGAGGTCAGAGGTGGATACCTGCGCAAGGACGTTTTTAAGTGCCATAGGGGGTGCGTCCTTCACAGTAGCACTATCTTCACCACCATGGGGTCATCCCGATGGCGTGGGTGAGCCCATGACGACCAGTCCCCCATCATGGCTGCAGGAGGCTGCCGGGTCCTTGGTCTTTGACCAGTCCTCCATCATGGCTGCAGGAGGCTGCCGGGTCCTTGGTCTTTGACCAGTCCCCCATCATGGCTGCAGGAGGCTGCCGGGTCCTTGGTCTTTGACCAGTCCCCCATCATGGCTGCAGGAGGCTGCCGGGTCCTTGGTCTTTGACCAGTCCCCCATCATGGCTGCAGGAGGCTGCCGGGTCCTTGGTCTTTGACCAGTCCCCCAACATGGCTGCAGGAGGCTGCCGGGTCCTTGGTCTTTGACCAGTCCCCCATCATGGCTGCAGGAGGCTGCCGGGTCCTTGGTCTTTGCCCAGTCCCCCATCATGGCTGCAGGAGGCTGCCGGGTCCTTGGTCTTTCAAGGCCCGCCGGTTGTGCACCGCTAGCATTGCCTTTCTGTCAGGGTGTGCTCCCTTAAGCCAAATTCCAATACCCAATATCTCGGCCACTCGCTCACTCACACTCGCTCACTCCAGCATGGCAAATGTGTGCCAAATGTGTGACCATCTTGTTCACACAACTATTACATGGAAGTCTTTAAATACATGGCCCTAAATACAGTTGGGTTGAACTCTGCTAATGAACAAACTGCAACAATTTACATTAGGACACATTTACATTATGTGATTGTCTACACGGTTGTCACATATTTCAGCAGGTCACCAATTCCACCATAACACCACCTTGCTGGAGTGACTGAGTGCGAGTGAGCGAGTCGCCGAGATTCTGGGTATTGGAATTTGGCTTTAGCCTTTGCCTAATAAGCTTACCCACAATGCAATGGAGCTATTTACCCATAGCTGGGGCAGGGCATGTCCACGTGATGGTGGGCCTATACGCCGCGTCTCTGGGTCCGCAGAGACCCAGTTACCATGCGTGGCCACGGGGGGGCACTACAGGAGTCTTGGTGGTGGAGAGGCTCTGTACCAGCAGGAGGAGACTTACACACTCGGCTCCTCTTTTCACCCCCCGGGGGGGGGGGGGGGGGGGGGGGGGGCTACCTGGCGGCGGCAGCTGTAAGCAGAGTGTAGCAAGCAGAAAGCAGCATGCTACATGCACCATCTACAAACATCTCTATGCTACTACACTACTGCACTAGACACGTCACCCTGTGTGAATTCCGTACTGTTCCCATAGAATGTGCAGTGATTGAATGAACTCCATTCAAGTGACTAGAAATATGATTATTGTGTCTTTCATTGTGAACACGGCTTTAGAGAACAAAGCTGAGATGTTAACATCCTCTCTCCGTTTGCCCCAGGAACCATCCATGGATTTACTTGAGGAACTCATCTTGAAGACTCTGAAGGAGCTGAAAGCCAGGGAGTTCGAGGACTTCAAGGTTCACCTGCACCACCCTGATATCTTTGAAGGCCTCGTTCCTCTCCCTGATATCTTTGAAGGCCTCGTTCCTCTCCCACCGCTTCCAACCCCAGAGTTTCTAATCCCACAGTGCTTCCTTGAGAAGAACAACAAGAAGGGCATCGCTCATCTGATGGTGCTGAGCTACCCCGGTCATGCTCCTCAGATCATGGTGAATGTTCTGAAGAAGATCCACAGGAATGATCTACTGCACAGGTTACCACACATGGCCAAAGGTAGGTGAACCTCATACGGTCTATCCCTGGCCATAGGAGGACATCTTTCATGGTGTCTTACATGGGAGACGGTTCAAAGGGGAGATTGTGCGCTCATCTAGTGCATGTGTTTAGACACTTCAAAGGGGAGATTGTGTGCTCATCTAGTGCATGTGTTTAGACACTTCAAAGGGGAGATTGTGTGCTCATCTAGTGCATGTGTTTAGACACTTCAAAGGGGAGATTGTGCGCTCATCTAGTGCATGTGTTTAGACACTTCAAAGGGGAGATTGTGCGCTCATCTAGTGCATGTGTTTAGACACTTCAAAGGGGAGATTGTGCACTCATCTAGTGCATGTGTTTAGACACTTCAAAGGGGAGATTGTGGTTAGACAGCAAGGAAATAATCAAATATAATGTTTGCTTTCTGGAAACATTTGAACTTGAGTACTCGCTTGACCTACTAGTACATTCTTGCCTGCTGCAATAACAGTTAATTACCTTGCTAAACATTAATGTAATCAACTTAACATCAGTTTAATAGCCAGATAATAGTTCATTATTGCCTGGTAACAGCAGGTTTCTTATACAATGCTGTTTCCTTTTCAACAATAGCTGTGACATCAGACCAGCATAAAGCTACAGGCACTGACCCAACAATGTCAAGTTCAACGTCAACAAGTGGAGGAGTCTCTAAAGCTGAAGGTGAGCTGATACTATGAATAGATGTCTTCAATAAACTGATTAACCACTTGAACCCCAGCTTCCCTATTCTGAGGAACATTATCCACAAATAGCAGATTTACAAGCTCACAACACATTGCAATATGTCATGTTGTTCTCTAAATCAAGTATTACTGTCACAATATAGAGCTATTTAACACTGTTACTGAACACACACTATAGCAATGATTACTGTCACAATATAGAGCTATTTAACAATGTTACTAAACACACACTATAGCAATGATTACTGTCACAATATAGAGCTATTTAACACTGTTACTGAACACACTCTATAGCAATGGTTACTGTCACAATATAGAGCTATTTAACAATGTTACTAAACACACACTATAGCAATGATTACTGTCACAATATAGAGCTATTTAACACTGTTACTGAACACACTCTATAGCAATGATTACTGTCACAATATAGAGCTATTTAACACTGTTAAACAGCAGGTTTCTTATACAATTCTGTTGTCTTTTCTAACTCAACAGTAGCTGTGACATCAGACCAGCATGAAGCTACAGGCACTGACCCAACAATGTCAAGTTCAACGTCAACAAGTGGAGGAGTCTCTAAAGCTGAAGGTGAGCTGAAACTATGAATAGATGTCTTCAATGAACTGATTAACCATTTGAACCCCAGCTTCCCTATTCTGAGGAGAACATTATCCACAAATAGCAGATTTACAAGCTCACAACACATTGCAATGTGTCCTGTTGTTCTAAATCAATTATTACTGTCACAATATAGAGCTATTTAACACTGTTCCTGAACACACACTATAGCAATGATTACAGTCACAATATAGAGCTATTTAACACTGTTACTGAACACACTCTATAGCAATGATTACTGTCACAATATAGAGCTATTTAACACTGTTACTGAACACACACTATATAGCAATGATTACTGTCACAATATAGAGCTATTTAACACTGTTCCTGAACACACACTATAGCAATGATTACAGTCACAATATAGAGCTATTTAGCACTGTTACTGAACACACTATCACTGATTACTGTCACAATATAGAGCTATTTAACACTGTTACTGAACACACACTATAGCAATGATTACTGTCACAATATAGAGCTATTTAACACTGTTACTGAACACACACTATAGCAATGATTACTGTCACAATATAGAGCTATTTAACACTGTTACTGAACACACTCTATAGCAATGATTACTGTCACAATATAGAGCTATTTAACACTGTTACTGAACACACTCTATAGCAATGATTACTGTCACAATATAGAGCTATTTAACACTGTTACTGAACACACACTATAGCAATGATTACTGTCACAATATAGAGCTATTTAACACTGTTAAACAGCAGGTTTCTTATACAATTCTGTTGTCTTTTCTAACTCAACAGTAGCTGTGACATCAGACCAGCATGAAGCTACAGGCGCTGACACAACAATGTCAAGTTCAACGTCAACAAGTGGAGGAGTCTCTAAAGCTGAAGGTGAGCTGAAACTATGAATAGATGTCTTCAATGAACTGATTAACCATTTGAACCCCAGCTTCCCTATTCTGAGGAGAACATTATCCACAAATAGCAGATTTACAAGCTCACAACACATTGCAATGTGTCATGTTGTTCTAAATCAATTATTACTGTCACAATATAGAGCTATTTAACACTGTTCCTGAACACACACTATAGCAATGATTACAGTCACAATATAGAGCTATTTAACACTGTTACTGAACACACTCTATAGCAATGATTACTGTCACAATATAGAGCTATTTAACACTGTTACTGAACACACACTATATAGCAATGATTACTGTCACAATATAGAGCTATTTAACACTGTTCCTGAACACACACTATAGCAATGATTACAGTCACAATATAGAGCTATTTAGCACTGTTACTGAACACACTATCACTGATTACTGTCACAATATAGAGCTATTTAACACTGTTACTGAACACACACTATAGCAATGATTACTGTCACAATATAGAGCTATTTAACACTGTTACTGAACACACACTATAGCAATGATTACTGTCACAATATAGAGCTATTTAACACTGTTACTGAACACACTCTATAGCAATGATTACTGTCACAATATAGAGCTATTTAACACTGTTACTGAACACACTCTATAGCAATGATTACTGTCACAATATAGAGCTATTTAACACTGTTACTGAACACACACTATAGCAATGATTACTGTCACAATATAGAGCTATTTAACACTGTTAAACAGCAGGTTTCTTATACAATTCTGTTGTCTTTTCTAACTCAACAGTAGCTGTGACATCAGACCAGCATGAAGCTACAGGCGCTGACACAACAATGTCAAGTTCAACGTCAACAAGTGGAGGAGTCTCTAAAGCTGAAGGTGAGCTGAAACTATGAATAGATGTCTTCAATGAACTGATTAACCATTTGAACCCCAGCTTCCCTATTCTGAGGAGAACATTATCCACAAATAGCAGATTTACAAGCTCACAACACATTGCAATGTGTCATGTTGTTCTAAATCAATTATTACTGTCACAATATAGAGCTATTTAACACTGTTCCTGAACACACACTATAGCAATGATTACAGTCACAATATAGAGCTATTTAACACTGTTACTGAACACACTCTATAGCAATGATTACTGTCACAATATAGAGCTATTTAACACTGTTACTGAACACACACTATATAGCAATGATTACTGTCACAATATAGAGCTATTTAACACTGTTCCTGAACACACACTATAGCAATGATTACAGTCACAATATAGAGCTATTTAGCACTGTTACTGAACACACTATCACTGATTACTGTCACAATATAGAGCTATTTAACACTGTTACTGAACACACACTATAGCAATGATTACTGTCACAATATAGAGCTATTTAACACTGTTACTGAACACACACTATAGCAATGATTACTGTCACAATATAGAGCTATTTAACACTGTTACTGAACACACTCTATAGCAATGATTACTGTCACAATATAGAGCTATTTAACACTGTTACTGAACACACTCTATAGCAATGATTACTGTCACAATATAGAGCTATTTAACACTGTTACTGAACACACACTATAGCAATGATTACTGTCACAATATAGAGCTATTTAACACTGTTAAACAGCAGGTTTCTTATACAATTCTGTTGTCTTTTCTAACTCAACAGTAGCTGTGACATCAGACCAGCATGAAGCTACAGGCGCTGACACAACAATGTCAAGTTCAACGTCAACAAGTGGAGGAGTCTCTAAAGCTGAAGGTGAGCTGAAACTATGAATAGATGTCTTCAATAAACTGATTAACCACCTGAACCCCAGCTTCCCTATTCTGAGGAGAACATTATACACAAATAGCAGATTTACAAACTCACAACACATTGCAATGTGTCATGTTGTACTCTAAATCAATTATTACTGTCACAATATAGAGCTATTTAACAGAGTTACTGAACACACACTCTATAGCAATGATTACTGTCACAATATAGAGCTATTTAACACTGTTACTGAACACACTCTATAGCAATGATTACTGTCACAATATAGAGCTATTTAACAGAGTTACTGAACACACACTCTATAGCAATGATTACTGTCACAATATAGAGCTATTTAACACTGTTTCCGACCAACCGACGTCACCGTCAAGTTCACGGAGATGGCCATGAATTCCCACGCAATGTGGGAATCCACGTAAATGCCTGTCCGCTCACGCTCTGCTCACGTAGTGTCACGTTATGAGCGTACACGCCGTTGTGAATGAGGACCAGTGAGTTCTGTCCAATGAGGTGGAGTTTACACTCCCTGTAGCTCTTCTCACAACATTGACGACACAGGTGGGGTTCTTTGTAAACGGACATTTATTGTCAGGTTGCGTTTTACCTTTGGGCAGGCTATAATATAATTGCGTTGGGGGGGGGGACTCGGATTTATTTTTTTATTTTTTTCCCAGATGGTCTGTCTAAAAATGAGTTATTTTGCATACTTTTACCAATGAATTAGCCTATACACAGAACGACTTTTGGACGTCTTTTTCTCAAGTCTGGAGTCAGTCAGTGTAGATTACCCGGCGGTGTTGCTGCCCCTCCGGGAGTCGCGGCTCATGGCTCTGTCTTCACACAGACGGCACAGAGACAGCAGCCTCTCCGCTGAACGCGTCAGTGTTGCTGCCCCTCATGGCTCTCCACAGACGGCTCAGAGACAGCAGCCTCTCCGCTGAACGCGTCAGTGTTGCTGCCCCTCATGGCTCTCCACAGACGGCTCAGAGACAGCAGCCTCTCCGCTGAACGCGTCAGTGTTTCTGCCCCTCATGGCTCTCCACAGACGGCTCAGAGACAGCAGCCTCTCCGCTGAACGTGTCAGTGTTTCTGCCCCTCATGGCTCTCCACAGACGGCTCAGAGACAGCAGCCTCTCCGCTGAACGCGTCAGTGTTTCTGCCCCTCATGGCTCTCCACAGACGGCTCAGAGACAGCAGCCTCTCCGCTGAACGTGTCAGTGTTTCTGCCCCTCATGGCTCTCCACAGACGGCTCAGAGACAGCAGCCTCTCCGCTGAACGCGTCAGTGTTTCTGCCCCTCATGGCTCTCCACAGACGGCACAGAGACAGCAGCCTCTCCGCTGAACGTGTCAGTGTTGCTGCCCCTCATGGCTCTCCACAGACGGCTCAGAGACAGCAGTCACTCCGCTGAACGCGTCAGTGTTTCTGCCCCTCATGGCTCTCCACAGACGGCTCAGAGACAGCAGCCTCTCCACAGACGACTCAGAGACAGCAGCCTCTCCGCTGAACGTGTCAGTGTTTCTGCCCCTCATGGCTCTCCACAGACGGCACAGAGACAGCAGCCTCTCCGCTGAACGCGTCTGTGTTTCTGCAGTGGTGTGAACTGTGAACCGTGCGGGCACTGCATGGTGCTGCTGAGTTCTGACAGCACTGCATGGTGCTGCTGAGTTCTGACAGCACTGCATGGTGCTGCTGAGTTCTGACAGCACTGCATGGTGCTGCTGAGTGCTGACAGCACTGCATGGTGCTGCTGAGTTCTGACAGCACTGCATGGTGCTGCTGAGTTCTGACAGCACTGCATGGCGCTGCTGAGTTCTGACAGCACTGCATGGTGCTGCTGAGTTCTGACAGCACTGCATGGTGCTGCTGAGTTCTGACAGCACTGCATGGTGCTGCTGAGTTCTGACAGCACTGCATGGTGCTGCTGAGTTCTGACAGCACTGCATGGCGCTGCTGAGTTCTGACAGCACTGCATGGTGCTGCTGAGTTCTGACAGCACTGCATGGTGCTGCTGAGTTCTGACAGCACTGCATGGTGCTGCTGAGTTCTGACAGCACTGCATGGTGCTGCTGAGTTCTGACAGCACTGCATGGCGCTGCTGAGTTCTGACAGCACTGCATGGTGCTGCTGAGTTCTGACAGCCGACTCACAGCTTCTTCTTCTGAATTACTTTATCTTTGCGTTGAAAAAGACATTTTGCGTTTTGCTGTTTCCCAAAACAAACCAGCGCGCGCTACTCTTTGCTACAAAGCGACTGGAAGGACGAGGTTTACAGACATACCAATAGTAGTCAATCATAATGATTAGGCCAGTTGCTGTAAAGTGTATAGCCTATCCGATCAGCGATCACCAGGGAGCAGCGACAACACACACACACACACACACACACACACACACACAATATTCTTCTATAATGCTGCGCACATATATTATATATATTTAAAAAAATACCCAGCATAATTTTTGGGAAGGCTAAGCCTTCCCTAGCCTTACGCACCCGCCGCCTATGGCAACAAATACTAATTCTAAATATAATAATACCTCGTTGGCCGCTTGTTGTGGAAAAGGTCCTTGAATCTTGTGTTTCATAGTCTTTAGAATGTTCTTTGACCGCCTGTCTTTGACTTCAGACGTTAAAGTTTGTAACACACTGAACTGTGTGCTCAGTGTGCTGCTTCCTTGTGTAGACCAGAGTCTGAGGCCCAGGCTACACATACTCAATCTTTAATAAAACGGATATCTTCGTACTCCGTTGTCGTATGGGCAGGGGCCCATACGACAAAGATATCTGTGTCCACACATACAACCCAAAACGATCATTTTTGACTCCAACAAGCATGCCATGCCAGTAGGTGGCGATAAGAAATATGTAACGCAATAGAACAATGTTCTGAGCATGCGCGGTGAGCTGGTTTCCCAATAAATCCCCCCACGTAACCCGCTAGTACGTGCAGACAGGGCTCCGTCTAGTAAGCAACTGTAGAACTCACCTTTTAATATAAACATTTCCGTAGACAACGCCCTGGTAACGTCTGTCCCAACAGCCAGGAATCTTGGTGTTGTCCTGGACAGTCGGCTCTCGTTCAAAGCTCACATCACAGCTGTCACTCGATCACTCGATCATGTAGGTTCACACTCTATAACATACGACGAATTAGACCGTTCCTCACCCAGGAATCAGCCCAGCTCCTAATCCAGACAACAGTCTTGTCAAAACTCGACTATTGTAACTCCCTCCTTACTGGCCTACCAGCATGTGCACTTAAGCCTCTCCAGCTGATCCAAAATGCAGCAGCTCGCTTGGTCTTCAACCAGCCAAAATTCTCACATGTCTCCCCCCTGCTCCGCTCCCTCCACTGGCTCCCGGTCGCTGCCCGCACAGAATACAAAACTCTGATGCTGGCATTCAAAGCAACCAAAGGTATGGCTCCCCCATATCTTGCAAGTATGATTGATTGCGGCAGTGGGGCGCGAACCAGCGAAGCGAAGCAAAGCATATATTTCTAGTCTGCGTAGTAGTCCACTAGGCTAGCGAGGCAACTGGCAGAATGGGGTTTCTGTTTATATTAGATGGTGTGGATCCGCCCGCGCAGGTGGCGCTAGCTGCCATCGTGTTTGTTGTCGTTTCTATGGTAACCTCGCGTCGTTCACCCCGGAAGTTCTTCGTTTTTCAATCCATGAACTGATGCGCATGCTCAGTGTTAAAAGCAACAACGAACATGCGCGACTAGGGAGGTGACGTCATCCTTCCTCAAAAACTCCATTTCGCATGACTACACAGCTCCACCATCCGGATCTTTTCGAATCCGTTGCCAAAAACCTCCGTTTGAGTGGCCGAAAACGCCGTTTGCGTCTGGCTGAAAGGCCCAAACGCACATAGAAATGTGCGTTTGAAAAAACACCCAGAGTCGTGTAGCCCACACCTCAATGAGTGAGACAAAGGTTTGTAGCACCTGTGTGCAATGACAGACAGGGAACTTGTTTCTGCCTCAAAAAGTTATCATCACATGTTTTACATTTTAACCTTATATGAAATCAATTATGAACCACATATTTATTATTGCATCATGAAATTACTATGAATTATGCTTTATGAGCTTATGACCATGAATTGTATTTTAGCTATTTTTAAAGTAAACATTTTAATAACAGCACTTACACTCCCTCCAATGAGAAAAGGTTACATTTCTTCTTTGTTCAACAGCTGTGCCTCCTCCAGAGAAGACCATGGCTTCCTCTCACGGAGATCCTCTACAGGTTGGTTTACTGGCAAATAGCAACTCAAAATAAGGTTCATTAATACAATTAATTTGCATATTGAAAATAATACTACCTGCTACTCATCCTATAGGGCTCTGTGGACATATTGGTGGCCAACAAGATGGAACTGATCAAGTTGCTCCGTTCAGATCTCCACATTCTACAGCATGCTCATTGTGAGGGAATTATTGATACAAGAATTTATAATAGCCTGATGGATATAGAACAGCGAGAAAAGGCTTGTATTAAACTTATTGATGCAGTGATTAGTAGAGGAGAGGGAGCTTCATCTCAGTTCCTTACACTTCTCAAAGAGCCAGAGATTCTCGACACGTATCCACAACTCAATGAATGGAATCCTTCTGCTGCGCTGCCAGGTAAGAAAGTAAAGAAAAGGCGGTTAATTGTATTTGTTGTGCCAGGTGGATGTAACGTCTACTTTGTTTGACTGCATAATTCATTGAAAGCATGAAAAGTTTATCTTAATGTCTAATGTAACACACACACACACACGGAGACGGACACAATATGATGATGTCTCCACTCTAACCAATCACTGTCTCAAATCTCAGCTTTAGAAGAGAAGGCAAGACGAGAGAGAGCTGCCAAACTGAGAGGTAAGTTGTGTGCGTGTGTGCGTGCGTGCGTGCGTGCGTGTGTGTGTGTGTGCGCGTGCGTGCGTGCGTGCGTGCCTCACAGTTAGATAAAGATATTTATTATAGTTGTGTTCACTAACACTACTTCTAGAAGGACATACTTAGCTTAGGATTCCTAACTGTTTAGTAGAAGGATTAATTGGCAGCAATCATAGAGAGAGCCTCTGAGAATAAATGCAGTCCTGTACACTGTGTTTATAGCCTCCATTTACTACTACTAATACCATCTGTACACTGTGTTTATAGCCTCCATTTACTACTACTAATACCATCTGTACACTGTGTTTATAGCCTCCATTTACTACTACTAATACCATCTGTACACTGTGTTTATAGCCTCCATTTACTACTACTAATACCATCTGTTAGGGCTGCACGATTTTGCCTAAAAAATAACCTCGATTATTTTCTCTGAAACCTCAATTTCGATGTGAATTTTCCTATTGGGATAAATTCCAAACCTTAAGGATCCCTGGCTAATAAGACAAATATGACTTAAAACATTATACTTGCCCTCTATGATTTTTATTTTATTTTAAAACGCCATCAACATTTTATTTATTTCATAAAGAGAGAATCTTTCAATCAATAAGGACTGCTCCCATCGCAGGTTGATGATATGTCCATGTGTGGTCCAGCCCTAGCTCTGGTCCATAGCCTTAAGCAGTAAGGCTATGGACCAGAGCTAGTCCAGCCCTATGGAATGCATATGCTAAAAAAACAACTTAATACTTCCTAAGAATAATATGAGCGTCAAAGCAATATTTAAATACTTTTTTATTAGCATGTGCATTCCATACATTCCCTGGGGCTGGACCACACATGGACATACAGTATGTCATATGACATCCTCAACTTGGACAGGAGCAGTTCCTATTGAGTGAAAGATTCTCTATTTATGAAAGAAATACAAATATTTAAGGTGTTTTTATTTTTTAGATATAGAGGGCAAGTATAAGTGGCCAGGGATCCTTTTAAACAAAGAAAGATAAATCCCCTTTGGGATTAAACAAGTGAAAACGTCCAAATTAATTCTTAAAAAAAAACATTTTGGGAAAAATAGCCAATTTAATGTTGCTGTTATGGCTGATAACCAGGGACAAATTAGCCATTGGGCCAGTGGGGCCGTGGCCCAGGGGCCCTTGGCTCTCAGGGGCCCTTCAGGGAAATTGGACCGTAAGGTACTAGGTTTGACGCCCTGAAAAGGGCTCCTGGGGCCCTTCATTGGCCATTGATTTTGTTAAATTTAGGTCAAAAAGATGATAAAAACACGGAAAAACACCAAAATTTTGCACGCACGCGCGCTATGGGGGCCCTGCAAAAATTAAAGTTAATCCGTCCCTGCTGATAACCGATATTACCGATGTCGATATGATCTCATTCTGTATTGAAAAATTATAATAATTTTATCCATTCTGAAAAATACAGCTTGTAGATCTGTTCAAGCTCTTACTTTGGACTTTTGTCTTTTCTGACATCAGACCAGCATGGAGCTACAGCCGCTGACCCACCAATGTCAAGTGCAACGTCTACAGGAGCAGGAGCAGCTGAAGGTGAGGTGACTGTGTGTTTGTGTGTGTGTGTGTGTGTGTGTGTGTGTGTGTGTGTGTGTGTGTGTGTGTGTGTGTGTGTGTGTGAGGGTGCGCGCTGGTTGACTGGCTGGCTGGCTGGCTGGCAGGCAGGCAGGGGGGGGCGGGCAGGCGGTCGTGCGTCTGTTACCAGAACCAAGACAAGGATGGGATGGTTTCAAGGGTGTTTAGTGAACAAACTTAAACAGGGAGCAAGTCAGACTCAACGTACTGTAAGCCTGGGAGGGGTCAGACTCAACGTACTGTAAGCCTGGGAGGGGTCAGACTCAACGTACTGTAAGCCTGGGAGGGGTCAGACTCAACGTACTGTAAGCCTGGGAGGGGTCAGACTCAACGTACTGTAAGCCTGGGAGGGGTCAGACTCAACGTACTGTAAGCCTGGGAGGGGTCAGACTCAACGTACTGTAAGCCTTGGAGGGCACAATAATGAGCAGAATGGGATTCTTGTCCTTGGCGGTCTCCTTGTCACTGAAAGAGAGTTCCATTAGTTCAGGACAGAAAAGCATATACAGCCGAGCGCTGTCAGTGCGCTCCTCCCTGGAGGCATGCTCTAGTAGGTAGCTCCTCCCTGGAGGCGTGCTCTAGTGGGTAGCTCCTCCCTGGAGGCGTGCTCTAGTAGGTAGCTCCTCCCTGGAGGCGTGCTCTAGTAGGTAGCTCCTCCCTGGAGGCGTGCTCTAGTAGGTAGCTCCTCCCTGGAGGCGTGCTCTAGTAGGTAGCTCCTCCCTGGAGGAGTGCTCTAGTAGGTAGCTCCTCCTTGGAGGCGTGCTCTAGTAGGTAGCTCCTCCTTGGAGGCGTGCTCTAGTAGGTAGCTCCTCCCTGGAGGCGTGCTCTAGTAGGCGCACAGTATTAACTTTCTTTTTCTCTCCCTTTTGGGGACACTCACCTTGTCGGGGGGAGCGAGCGCGACTCCACAATACAAAGACTTCCACTCTTTGATAGGTGGTTTCACTTTGTTGTGTTTTGAAAACGCCATTCTCATCTAAGCGGACCCCAGCAAACGATACGTTTTTCTGCCGTTCTTATGAACATCGTTCTCGTGTAAAGGGGGTCTTAGAGGGAAGAAGACATTTGGTGTGGAGGGAAATACTGGCAGTTTCACCAACAACAACAACTACCAACCAATGTTCATTCCACTTATCTTCAGCGGGTCACTTTGTTGACCAACACCGGGCAGTGCTCATTCAGAGAGTGACCAGGCTGGATCCCATCCTGGATCTGCTCCTTGAGCAGACGATCATCACCACAGAGGACTACAATAAAGTGAGGTCCAAGTCCACCATTGAGGAGAGGATGAGGGAACTCTATGCGCTCCTGAACTCCAGCACGTCTAAAGACATTTTCCAACAATGTCTTGAGACACACGAGAATCTCCTTCTAGAGGATCTGTGAGTAAAAGTTCTGTAAGATAATACAAGTCAATGTACATTTTAACATCAGTACAAGATAATGTACACTCACTATGCTCCACAGTCACACGTTGATCCTGATTCTTAAAAGGATCCCTGGTTAGTTATAGAAGTATAATGCTTTAAGGCGTATTTAAGTCTTATTAGCCAGAGATCCTTTTAAACTAGCAGTGTTATTTTTAGCCAGGATGTTCATAATCATGACAGGGTTGTAGTTTTTCATTGTGATGCTAATGTAACATGCATTGTGATGCTAACGTTACATGTAGCACACATTGTGATGCTAACGTTACCTGTAGCACGCATTGTGATGCTAACGTTACATGTAGCACGCATTGTGATGCTAACGTTACATGTAGCACACATTGTGATGCTAACGTTACATGTAGCACGTCGCATTGTGATGCTAACGTTACATGTAGCACGCATTGTGATGCTAACGTTACATGTAGCACGCATTGTGATGCTAACGTTACATGTAGCACGCATTGTGATGCTAACGTTACATGTAGCACGCATTGTGATGCTAACGTTACATGTAGCACGCATTGTGATGCTAACATTACATGTAGCACGTATTGTGATGCTAATGTTACATGTAGCACGCATTGTGATGCTAACATTGCGACATTGGTAGATGAATACATAGTCAGTATAACATGTAGTATTTCTATAGGATTGGTAGATGAATACATAGTCAGTATAAAGCCCACCACACACCGGCTGCGACCGCCGCGCGTACCGCCACGGCACAGTATTGCCGCGCGCCATAGCCGCACGGCAACACCAACAGGAGGCGGCGCGCTACCACGCGGCTGGGGAGTTTTGTTGACTATATTCCATTGCCATGCCCACGGATAGCCGGGTGGAGGCCGCGCGGCAACGCCTGGAAAATAGAACAGCGGTGCATCGGCGCGGCAGGCGAGGCGTGACCGCGCGCCAGCGCACATCGGACGCAGCCGGTGTGCAAAAGGTTCATTGAAAATAATGGAGGCGGCTGTGTCCGCCGCGCGACGACGTGCGGGGAACGCAGCCGGTGTGTGGTGGGCTTAACATGTAGTATTTCTATAGTCAGTATAACATGTAGTATTTCTATAGGATCGGTAGATGAATTCATAGTCAGTATAACATGTTCTTCATTCCACAGCAGGTCCACTCAGTCTCTTCCATCACAACCCGAAGCAGAAGCTGCATCTGCCTCTGCTGAAGGTGAGCTGACAATAAGTGTCTTATCACAGCAGAAAGGTCTAAGAAACATGGTCATGGAAACAGTGTCTTATCACAGCACTGGGTAGAGAGGCATTCTGGGAATCAGAAGGTCCATAGTTAGACTTAGAGTTTAACAACATTGTTAAAAAACATGTTATCGAAAAGAAAGATTGAAATGGTAAATGTTATATTGTTTTGTAGAGCTTGATCTGGCAGATCTCTTTCTCCTGAAGCTGTTTAAGAATTGCTTTGTTCATTACAGATATGTTGGTGAAAATAGCAGGCGGTTACATTACCGGCTACAAGAACAAGATGAAAAACACATGGCTATGTGTAAAATTGGACAATGAGTCCAAGATGAAGTTTGACGACGTCTGTGTCCCGATCTACAACATAAACACCAGCTTCACAAGCATGCACAGGTATCATGAGGTCAGACAGATGGAGATGAACAGGGCAGGACTGGACGAACCAATCCAACTCCGGGAATTGTATAATTCTGGAATAAATGAAAGAGTAGTGCTCACTGTTGGGGTCGCAGGAATTGGAAAATCCTTCCTCTTACACAAATTTATTCACGACTGGACCATGGACCGATTCCCCCGAGACCCCCATCTCGTGTTCCCATTGACGTTCCGCCAGTTAAATCTTCACGAGGGAGAAAGCTTTTCTCTGGCGAAGCTACTTCACGAATGTGTCAAGGAAACCAGAGGGATTACGGAAGATGCACTGAATGACATCTTCAGAATAGTGCAGGAGTCAAACGACTACAAAACATGTCCCTGCAAAGTCATGTTCATGTTTGATGGGCTGGATGAAAACAGGTTTCCGTTGGATTTCGAGAAAGATTCCATCATCACGAATCTTGAGGAATCCCTGCCGGTCGCGGAGCTGATTGTAAACCTGATCAAGGGTGAACTGCTTCCCTCCGCTCGCATCTGGATCACCTCACGGCCTGCAGCAGTGGATCAGATCCCTGATCCACTGGACCTTGTTGACAGGATGACAGAAATAAGAGGGTTCATCACAGATGACCAGAAGAGGGAGTACTTCAAGAAGAGGTTCATGAAGATCTTCAATGATGAGAACAAGGCCAACTCGATGACCAGCTTAATCATCTCACACATCAAGAAATCAAAGATCCTCTCCACTATGTGTGAAATCCCAGTCTTCTGTTGGATCTTTGCTTTTGTTGTACAGCACAGAAACATGGAAGACAAGCTCCCTGAGACCCTGGTTCAGATGTACTGTGAATTCCTGACGGTTCTGACGAAGCAGATGGAGAAGAAGTATGGTAAATCAGATAAGACGACGAAACAGATAAAAGAGGAGCTCATGAAGGCAGAAGGACCGTTCATTCTGAAGCTGGGCGAGTTGGCATTCAACCAAATGATCGAAGAGCAGATCCTGTTCTACCAGAAAGACCTGGAAGCCTGTGGTCTTGATGTGAACAAGGCATGTGCACAAGGCATGTGCACATCATTCTTCAGAGTAGATGGTACTTCTTACCACAAAACAGTCTACTGCTTTGTTCACCTGAGCATCCAGGAGTTCCTGGCTGCAGTCTACCTGTTCCACTGTTTCACACAGAAGAACATTGAGGTCCTGAAGACATTCCTGGGAGGAGAAGAAGAAATTACCCTGGATGACTTCCTGGAGAGAGCCATGGAAAAATCCCTGAAGAGTGAGAGTGGCCACCTGGACCTCTTTGTCCGCTTCCTTCATGGTCTCTCACTGCAGTCCAACCAGAGTCTGTTAGGAGGTCTGCTGGGTCAGACAAAGAACAGTCCAGAGGAGATCCAGAGAGCCATCAACAACCTGAAGAAGATGGATGTTCGCCGTGCCTCTCCTGACAGATGCATCAACATCTTCCAATGTCTGATGGAGATGAACGACCCGTCAGTAAGTCAGGGGATCCAACAGTACCTGGAGTCAGAGAGCAGCTCAGGGAAGGAACTCTCTGAGACCCAGTGTTCAGCTCTGGCCTCAATGCTCCTGATGTCAGAGCAGGTTCTGGAAGAGTTGGACCTGGACAAATACAACACAGACCAGTGGGGGCGACTGAGACTGATCCCAGCTGTGAGGAACTGCACAACAGCCAAGTTAGTAGTCCTGTGAATAACAACATGACTGAGCACCATTCACTCATATATTACTACTGTATTCATTCATTACAAATACTATATTTAAAATTATTATAACTACTACATTCATTCATTACAAATTAATACAAATAATAAACAGACATGCATGCACGCACACACATGCATACTGCATGCATGGACGCATGCACGCACACAGAGGTGGAATCATCACAAATTACCCCATTTCGGACGGGAACCCTTTTTGGTGTTTTAAGCATTATTTTATACAGCTTAAGTATTGAAAAATAGCAGATCTACAAGCTCGTAGCGCCACACCTAGTGCCACGATATATGTTAGTTATTATGTAGTATGTCATACTACATACATACATAACTATTGAAAAAAGCCGGTCTACAAGCTCATAGCGCGCCGCGCTACAAGCTTGTAGATCTGCTATTTATTTTAAATCGTGAAAATGTGGCGCAAATCTTTGAATATTCTTTCAGAGCAAACATTTTTAACTCAAATCTTTTCTCCTGGGGGGTCCCTGGAACAACATATTTTCAGATGGGGGTCCGCAGCCAATTCCATATAATTCTGGGGGTCCTTGACATGAAATAGTTTGAGAACTAGTGCACTGAACATAGAAACAGGGTGATGATTTAGAACTGTGAAGCCATTTTCTAAGAATCGGCCTCAGGTCTAAATGTGTTAAAAGACTGCTTGGTCACAACTGCTGGTTCATTCACTGCAGTGTTTAATGTAAACCAGTGGTTCTCAAACCAATGACTTTGTATGAATTAATATGTATTATGTAACAGACCTCTATCTGAATGTATTGTGTGCCAGGGACCCCCACACCATCATTGTGTTAATTTATTATTGTCAATTATTTTACTTAAATATGTTTTTGAAAATAGCTGATCTGCAACATCGCAATGTGACACAATATGAGCTTGTAGATCTGCAATAGAAGATCTCTCAGTTTACTTCCTTGACAGTGAACTTGGTCTCACCTGTTTTGATCATCTCTGATTTTACATTTAATCTGTCATTACAGACTTGTTGGTTTTGGCAAAGCCCTCAAGAAGGAACACATTGAAGTTGTGGCTTCAGCTCTCAGTTCTAATCCGTCCCATCTGAGACACCTGGACATCAGTTCCAACCACCTGAAGCCAAATATGGACCTGCTCTGTGACGCACTGAGGAGTCCACATTGTAGATTGGAGACTCTACGGTCAGATATTATTGATTCATGTGATTATAGTATTAATATTGAATAGGTTGATATCATAGTAACACACTTTGACGAGAATAATGATAAGGTACAGTCAGGCGCGTAGTGTGGATTAAGTGATTGACTGGGGAAATTAGCATGGGGAGGGGGGTCTTCTAGTGACCCCGTAAGAGAACATTGTAGCATTTTTCATGATTTATCAACATGTTTAAAAACATAGCCGATAATAAAAATAATTGTATTGTCTTTTGCTCCAGCAGATGTCCTTCTTGTGTCTGTGACATCACCAGTTATCAGCTTCACTGTCTTCTATCCAGAACAATGTCTTTTATAGGAGGCAATCAAACATGTGGTGTTTTATTTCTCATTTAGACTGATGAACTGCTGGTTGTCAGAGAGAAGCTGTGAACTTCTGGCCTCAGCTCTCAGATCTAATCCTCATCTGAGAGAATTAGACTTGACCTTCAACGTCTTGCCGGTGTCTGGACTGGAGAACTTCTCTGGACTGGAAACGCTCAAGTGAGTAGACTTGGTCTGTCTGTCTGTCTGTCTGTCTGTCTGTCTGTCTGTCTGTCTGTCTGTCTGTCTGTCTGTCTGTCTGTCTGTCTGTCTGTCTGTCTGTCTGTCTGTCTGTCTGTCTGTGTCCCTTTCATGCCCATACATGGAGTTCCGTGTGAGGCATGCCCAAATATGGAATCCAGGGTAATCTATGACCTCATAGACTAGAGTTTGGAATCATAATTATGATGACCTGTATTTTTGAGGGGCGCTAGCCCCTCCTATAGACAGCTTCTGTCCCCACAAAATGTTCGCAACACAATCATTAAATGTCATCGACAATGAAGGAAAAATGTACGTCATCTTGTCCCCACACGTCTCATATTTTCCATCGACAATAAAGGAGACATTAGGTCAAATGTCCGCCAAGTATGACGTCAATTTGTGAGAACAGGAAACAAGCATTCTGATTGGCCAGTATGAGATGATCCATGATGATGTACGATGATAAGAGCGCCCCTCACTTCACATGGGTGTGATTTTCACAACCATTGTGACCGACTTCCCACTCTGCACATCTGAACATTACTCCCTCAAGTCAACTTTAAATTGATTGATTTAGTTAATATTTACACACAAATTAATAATGCTGGATGTAAGGAATATACTTTTTATTGAAACGATACAATTATATGAAAAGATTATATTGTAGCATACTTCACATGTAAACTGTAATTTGGCATAAAAATGCCTAAGCATTCTGAGAACTCATAAAGCAGATCTACAAGCTCAATTAGCAGATCTACAAGCTCAAACATCAGATTTACAAGCTCAAATAGCAGGTCTAACAGGAGAGGACACAGAAGGTTCCCTCTCAGTCATTTCATAACAGTTTCCATTTGAGTGTCCTCAGTGCATCGTTGTATGACCACAGCCTGCTGGCCAGTACCATGGGAAGAAATCATATTAGAAATGTAAATACAACAGTATTTTAACGTCCTCTGGTCCAAGCCAGGTGGCAGTGAGTTTGTCCGGTCAGGCTGCCTGCCCTGGTGAAGATAATGGTAGCAGAAACACTGTAGTGTCAGAGACGTTGTGTTAGACAGTCAGACATTGATGCATTGTTGTTCTACTTCCTACAGAGTGAAACATGGAGGAGAACTCTGGACTAATCCTCAACTCCCTACACAATGTGAGTACCTGTCTGTCTGTCTGTCTGTCTGTCTGTCTGTCTGTCTGTCTGTCTGTCTGTCTGTCTGTCTGTCTGTCTGTCTGTCTGTCTGTCTGTCTGTCTGTCTGTCTGTCTGTCTGTCCGTCCGTCCGTCCGTCCGTCCGTCCGTCCGTCCGTCCGTCCGTCCGTCCGTCCGTCCGTCCGTCCGTCCGTCCGTCCGTCCGTCCGTCCGTCCGTCCGTCCGTCCGTCCGTCCGTCTGTCTGTCCGTCCGTCCGCTATGTGTTGCTACTGGCATGTGCAGTGGTGGAAAGTAACTAAGTACATTTACTCAAGTTCAGAAAACGGAAAATTACATTTTGTAGAATCTGGTCTCAGGTCTTTTGGTTTTGGTTTCTTTGGTCTCAGGTCTAATTGGTTTTCTGCAAAACGTATCAGTGTTGCTTTTAACAGCAACGTTTAGATTGTAGTTTAGTCATTTTGAATAAAGCTTATTTGAGTTTTAGTTACATTTTAGTCATCTGAAATGTTTTTGTGTTAGTCTAGTTTTAGTTGACTAAATATCATGAGATTTTAGTCGACTAAATCTTCAATTGATTTAGGCAATTACAATGTATTTTGGCGGCCTTTATGTCGTCATATAGTAATGGTTGATTTTACACTTGGCTACATGCTGAAAATAGCAGATCTACAAGCTTTTACAAGCTTCTATTCTACAACGCATTGTGATGCAACACTTGTCATCACTTGTCCTCCTAGAAATTACCCAAGCACACACATACGCCACTCTGTCTGTTCATGCTTGTTGGTAACCACACACACACACACACACACACACACACACACACACACACACACACACACACACATCAGTCCCAACCATAGGGACTCCGAATCCCCCGTACCTAAACTGCAGATCCAAAACGACGGGTGGTAGCTGGGGTGGAGGAGGGTGAGACAGGTGGTAGCTGGGGTGGAGGAGGGTGAGACAGGTGGTAGCTGGGTGGAGGAGGGTGAGACAGGTGGTAGCGGGGTGGAGGAGGGTGAGACGGCTTGTAGCGGGGTGGAGGAGGGTGCGACAGCTTGTAGTGGGGTGGAGGAGGGTGAGACAGGTGGTAGCGGGGTGGAGGAGGGTGAGACAGGTGGTAGCTGCGGTGGAGGAGGGTGAGATAGGTGGTAGCGGGGTGGAGGAGGGTGAGACAGGTGGTAGCGGGGTGGAGGAGGGTGAGACAGGTGGTAGCGGGGTGGAGGAGGGTGAGACAGGTGGTTGCGGGGTGGAGGAGGGTGAGACAGCTTGTAGCGGGGTGGAGGAGGGTGAGATAGGTGGTAGCGGGGTGGAGGAGGGTGAGACAGGTGGTAGCGGGGTGGAGTAGGGTGAGACAGGTGGTAGCGGGGTGGAGGAGGGTGAGACAGGTGGTAGCGGGGTGGAGGAGGGTGAGACAGGTGGTAGCGGGGTGGAGGAAGGTGAGACAGGTGGTAGCGGGGTGGAGGAGTGTGAGACAGGTGGTAGCTGGGGTGGAGGAGGGTGAGACAGCTTGTAGCGGGGTGGAGGAGGGTGAGACAGGTGGTAGCTGGGGTGGAGGAGGGTGAGACAGCTTGTAGCGGGGTGGAGGAGGGTGAGACAGGTGGTAGCGGGGTGGAGGAGGGTGAGACAGGTGGTAGCGGGGTGGAGGAGGGTGAGACAGGTGGTAGCGGGGTGGAGGAGGGTGAGACAGGTGGTAGCGGGGTGGAGGAGGGTGAGACAGGTGGTAGCTGGGGTGGAGGAGTGTGAGACAGCTTGTAGCGGGGTGGAGGAGGGTGAGACAGGTGGTAGCGGGGTGGAGGAGGGTGAGACAGGTGGTAGCGGGGTGGAGGAGGGTGAGACAGGTGGTAGCGGGGTGGAGGAGGGTGAGACAGGTGGTAGCGGGGTGGAGGAGGGTGAGACAGGTGGTAGCGGGGTGGAGGAGGGTGAGACAGGTGGTAGCGGGGTGGAGGAGGGTGAGACAGCTTGTAGCGGGGTGGAGGAGGGTGAGACAGCTTGTAGCGGGGTGGAGGAGGGTGAGGCAGCTTGTAGCGGGGTGGAGGAGGGTGAGACAGGTGGTAGCGGGGGTGGAGGAGGGTGAGACAGGTGATAGCGGGGTGGAGGAGGGTGAGACAGCTTGTAGCGGGGTGGAGGAGGGTGAGACAGGTGATATCGGGGGTGGAGGAGGGTGAGACAGGTGATATCGGGGGTGGAGGAGAGTGAGACAGGTGGTAGCCGTGGTGGAGGAGGGTGAGACAGGGGGTAGCTGGGGTGGAGGAGAGTGAGACAGGTGGTAGCTGTGGTG
This sequence comes from Protomyctophum parallelum, assembly GCF_964188405.1. Lineage (NCBI taxonomy): Eukaryota > Metazoa > Chordata > Actinopteri > Myctophiformes > Myctophidae > Protomyctophum > Protomyctophum parallelum. Next base: position 51,114,254 of record NC_139706.1, on the reverse strand, counting down.
GAGGAGGGTGAGACAGGTATAAATATGTTTAATATTTAATGTTTTCTACTGTGTTGTTTTCTCATCAGATTCCCATCGTCTCACTCTGGACCCAAACACAGCAAGCAGAACACTCTGTCTGTCTGACGACAACAGGGAGGTCACAAGGTCAAAGGGGGGGGAGCTTCAGCCATACGCTGACCACCCTGATAGATTTAGTGATGATGTTGATCAGGTTCTGTGTTCAGAGGGTCTTTCTGGAGGCCGTTACCTGTGGGAGGTAGAGTGGAGGGGAACGGTTATGATAGGAGGGGCTTACAGAGCAATCAGCAGGAGAGCAGAGGGTGGGATGCTTGGATTCAATGATCATTCCTGGAGTCTGGGCTGTGGTAGACACAGTTACCATGTCTATCACAATAGTAGGGAGACTATCCTCCCTGTTGGTCCCTCTGTCTCCAGCAGAGCAGTGGATGAGAGCAGTGAGTCTGACTCCAGCAGTGATTGTGGTTCCTCTGTCTCCAGCAGAGCAGTGGATGAGAGCGCTCAGTCTGTCTACAGAGTAGCAGTGCATCTAGACTGCCCTGCAGGGACTCTGTCCTTCTATGAAGTGTCCTCTGACTCACTGACACACCTTTATACCATCCAGACCAGATCCACTGAAGCTCTCTACCCTGGGTTTAGGCTTTATGCTGGCTCCACAGTGTGTCTTTGTTAGGACAGACAACGTCTCTGATCAGAGAGAGAGAGAGAGAGAGAGAGAGAGAGAGAGAGAGAGAGAGAGAGAGAGAGAGAGAGAGAGAGAGAGAGAGAGAGAGAGAGAGAGAGAGAGAGAGAGAGAGAGAGAGAGAGAGAGAGAGAGAGAGAGAGAGAGAGAGAGAGAGAGAGAGAGAGAGAGAGAGAGAGAGAGAGAGTAACCCATTTATACCTGTCTCACCCATGTTAGCATCATGTTATGCTTTTTTTGAAAAATAGCAGATCTACAAGCTCATATCGCGCCACTCGGTGGCGCGATATGAGCTTGTAGATCTGCTATTTTTGAAAAATCGAAGAGCGACTGACATTTCTAGAATCTGATCTCAGGTCAGAATGGGTTAATCAGACCAGTGTGTGTCCAGTGGAAACCTTGTATGAATCTGATCTCAGGTCAGAATGGGTTAAGAGAGAGAGAGAGAGAGAGAGAGAGAGAGAGACATTGTTTATAAGAGAGAGAGAGAGAGACATTGTTTATAAGAGAGAGAGAGAGACATTGTTTAAGAGAGAGAGAGACATAGCAGATCGGTGCCAGCGCTACGCCTCCACGCCTCACCAGGTGTATTGACCCTCTCATAACGACCACGCAGACAGCCACGCAGACAGCCACGCCTCCCCAGGTGTATTGACCCTCTCATAACGACCACGCAGACAGCCACGCAGACAGCCACGCCTCACCAGGTGCATTGACCCTCTCATAACACACGTCTCTGCTTCTGGTGGCTGATATTGTCCTTCTAATGAACGTTAGACTGGTTGGAAACACACGTCTCTGCTTCTGGTGGCTGATATTGTCCTTCTAATGAACGTTAGACTGGTTGGAAACACACGTCTCTGCTTCTGGTGGCTGATATTGTCCTTCTAATGAACGTTAGACTGGTTGGAAACACACGTCTCTGCTTCTGGTGGCTGATATTGTCCTTCTGATGCTTGAGGAGGCCATGTTTTATATTACTTTTTCTATGTATTTTATTTCATAAAAAAAAAAAAAGATAAAAAAATGGATCAGTTGTACTCTGTAATGTCCTTGTTGCAATATTGACGTATACAATTGTAAATGTCTAGCGTTCATAAAGTACATTAGCGTTCATAAAGTACATTGTAAATGTCTATAGCGTTCATAAAGTACATTGTAAATGTCTATAGCGTTCATAAGCAGCTACACATGTTATTATTATATTCCTAATGCTCTGGAAGCATTTCTGAAACTATAACATCAAATAAATGCTTATTGATGATAGAAGTGTCCGGATTGATTTCTATGTAGTTTTGGGGTGAGTTTGTCAAGGTGCACTGAGGTGGTGCCGGGGACCCCCAGGGGTCCTTCAGGGGGTCCGGGGACCCCCAGGGGTCCTTCAGGGGGTCCGGGGACCCCCAGGGGTCCTTCAGGGGGGTCCGGGGACCCCCAGGGGTCCTTCAGGGGGGTCCGGGGACCCCCAGGGGTCCTTCAGGGGGGTCCGGGGACCCCCAGGGGTCCTTCAGGGGGTCCGGGGACCCCCAGGGGTCCTTCAGGGGGTCCGGGGACCCACAGTGTAAAGAAATGATTTCTCTTGTCTGAATGACAGTTTAGTGGTAAGAGTTTAACCCATTCTGAACGGGAACCCATTTTGGTGTTAGCATCATGTTATGCTTTAGCTATTGAAAAATAGCAGATCTACAAGCTCATACGAGCTTGTAGGTCTGCTATTTTTTGAAAAATCTAAGAACGACTGACATTTTTAGAATCTGATCTCAGGTCAGAATGGGTTCATCAGACCAGTGTGTGTCCAGCGGAAACCTCGTATGAATCTGATCTCAGGTCAGAATGGGTTTAAGGGAATTCCCGCTCAACTCATACCTGCTGTCCCAGAAATGGACAACGGGCTCGGCTGTAAAGTCATATATTATCTATCTGGTGAAGACCTGGATCATATCTCCTCCTCCTCCTGTACAGTAACGTTGGTAACTGTAAGTGTCTTAATGTAAAGACCTGGATCATATCTCCTCTGTGTGTCCCTCCTGTACACTAACGTTGGTTTTTCAAAAATCTACAAGCTCTACAAGCTCATAGCGCGCCACTCGGTGGCGCGCTATGAGCTTGTAGATCTGCTATTTTTCAATAGCTAAAGCATAACATGATGCTAACATACTATGTACATACTAGGTACCATGTTTACCCAGGGTAACTGGACTAAGGAAAGGAAAGGTACCATGTTTACCCAGGGTAACTGGACTAAGGAAAGGAAAGGTACTATGTTTACCCAGGGTAACTGGACTAAGGAAAGGAAAGGTAATATGTTTACCCAGGGTAACTGGACTAAGGAAAGGAAAGGTACTATGTTTACCCAGGGTAACTGGACTAAGGAAAGGAAAGGTACTATGTTTACCCAGGGTAACTGGACTAAGGAAAGGAAAGGTACTATATTTACCCAGGGTAACTGGACTAAGGAAAGGAAAGGTACTATGTTTACCCAGGGTAACTGGACTAAGGAAAGGAAAGGTACTATATTTACCCAGGGTAACTGGACTAAGGAAAGGAAAGGTACTATGTTTACCCAGGGTAACTGGACTAAGGAAAGGAAAGGTAATATGTTTACCCAGGGTAACTGGACTAAGGAAAGGAAAGGTACTATGTTTACCCAGGGTAACTGGACTAAGGAAAGGAAAGGTACTATATTTACCCAGGGTAACTGGACTAAGGAAAGGAAAGGTACTATGTTTACCCAGGGTAACTGGACTAAGGAAAGGAAAGGTACTATGTTTACCCAGGGTAACTGGACTAAGGAAAGGAAAGGTACTATGTTTACCCAGGGTAACTGGACTAAGGAAAGGAAAGGTACTATGTTTACCCAGGGTAACTGGACTAAGGAAAGGAAAGGTACTATGTTTACCCAGGGTAACTGGACTAAGGAAAGGAAAGGTACTATATTTACCCAGGGTAACTGGACTAAGGAAAGGAAAGGTACTATGTTTACCCAGGGTAACTGGACTAAGGAAAGGAAAGGTACTATGTTTACCCAGGGTAACTGGACTAAGGAAAGGAAAGGTACTATGTTTACCCAGGGTAACTGGACTAAGGAAAGGAAAGGTAATATGTTTACCCAGGGTAACTGGACTAAGGAAAGGAAAGGTACTATGTTTACCCAGGGTAACTGGACTAAGGAAAGGAAAGGTACTATGTTTACCCAGGGTAACTGGACTAAGGAAAGGAAAGGTACTATGTTTACCCAGGGTAACTGGACTAAGGAAAGGAAAGGTACTATATTTACCCAGGGTAACTGGACTAAGGAAAGGAAAGGTACTATGTTTACCCAGGGTAACTGGACTAAGGAAAGGAAAGGTACTATGTTTACCCAGGGTAACTGGACTAAGGAAAGGAAAGGTACTATGTTTACCCAGGGTAACTGGACTAAGGAAAGGAAAGGTAATATGTTTACCCAGGGTAACTGGACTAAGGAAAGGAAAGGTACTATGTTTACCCAGGGTAACTGGACTAAGGAAAGGAAAGGTACTATGTTTACCCAGGGTAACTGGACTAAGGAAAGGAAAGGTACTATGTTTACCCTGCAGGGTAACTGGACTAAGGAAAGGAAAGGTACTATGGTTACCCTGCAGGGTAACTGGACTAAGGAAAGGAAAGGTACTATGTTTACCCAGGGTAACTGGACTAAGGAAAGGAAAGGTACTATGTTTACCCAGGGTAACTGGACTAAGGAAAGGAAAGGTACTATGTTTACCCAGGGTAACTGGACTAAGGAAAGGAAAGGTACTATGTTTACGCAGGGTAACTGGACTAAGGAAAGGAAAGGTACTATGTTTACCCAGGGTAACTGGACTAAGGAAAGGAAAGGTACTATGTTTACCCAGGGTAACTGGACTAAGGAAAGGAAAGGTACTATGTTTACCCAGGGTAACTGGACTAAGGAAAGGAAAGGTACTATGTTTACCCAGGGTAACTAGACTAAGGAAAGGAAAGGTACTATGTTTACCCAGGGTAACTGGACTAAGGAAAGGAAAGGTACTATGTTTACCCAGGGTAACTGGACTAAGGAAAGGAAAGGTACTATGTTTACCCAGGGTAACTGGACTAAGGAAAGGAAAGGTACTATGTTTACCCTGCAGGGTAACTGGACTAAGGAAAGGAAAGGTAATATGTTTACCCAGGGTAACTGGACTAAGGAAAGGAAAGGTACTATGTTTACCCAGGGTAACTGGACTAAGGAAAGGAAAGGTACTATGTTTACCCAGGGTAACTGGACTAAGGAAAGGAAAGGTACTATGTTTACCCAGGGTAACTGGACTAAGGAAAGGAAAGGTACTATGTTTACCCAGGGTAACTGGACTAAGGAAAGGAAAGGTACTATGTTTACCCAGGGTAACTGGACTAAGGAAAGGAAAGGTACTATGTTTACCCAGGGTAACTGGACTAAGGAAAGGAAAGGTACTATATTTACCCAGGGTAACTGGACTAAGGAAAGGAAAGGTACTATGTTTACCCAGGGTAACTGGACTAAGGAAAGGAAAGGTACTATGTTTACCCAGGGTAACTGGACTAAGGAAAGGAAAGGTACTATATTTACCCAGGGTAACTGGACTAAGGAAAGGAAAGGTACTATGTTTACCCAGGGTAACTGGACTAAGGAAAGGAAAGGTACTATGTTTACCCAGGGTAACTGTACTAAGGAAAGGAAAGGTACTATATTTACCCAGGGTAACTGGACTAAGGAAAGGAAAGGTACTATGTTTACCCAGGGTAACTGGACTAAGGAAAGGAAAGGTACTATGTTTACCCAGGGTAACTGGACTAAGGAAAGGAAAGGTACTATGTTTACCCAGGGTAACTGGACTAAGGAAAGGAAAGGTACCATGTTTACCCAGGGTAACTGGACTAAGGAAAGGAAAGGTACCATGTTTACCCAGGGTAACTGGACTAAGGAAAGGAAAGGTACTATGTTTACCCAGGGTAACTGGACTAAGGAAAGGAAAGGTACTATGTTTACCCAGGGTAACTGGACTAAGGAAAGGAAAGGTACTATGTTTACCCAGGGTAACTGGACTAAGGAAAGGAAAGGTACTATGTTTACCCAGGGTAACTGGACTAAGGAAAGGAAAGGTACTATGTTTACCCAGGGTAACTGGACTAAGGAAAGGAAAGGTACTATGTTTACCCAGGGTAACTGGACTAAGGAAAGGAAAGGTACTATGTTTACCCAGGGTAACTGGACTAAGGAAAGGAAAGGTACTATGTTTACCCAGGGTAACTGGACTAAGGAAAGGAAAGGTACTATGTTTACCCTGCAGGGTAACTGGACTAAGGAAAGGAAAGGTACTATGTTTACCCAGGGTAACTGGACTAAGGAAAGGAAAGGTACTATGTTTACCCAGGGTAACTGGACTAAGGAAAGGAAAGGTACCATGTTTACCCAGGGTAACTGGACTAAGGAAAGGAAAGGTACTATGTTTACCCAGGGTAACTGGACTAAGGAAAGGAAAGGTACTATGTTTACCCAGGGTAACTGGACTAAGGAAAGGAAAGGTACTATGTTTACCCAGGGTAACTGGACTAAGGAAAGGAAAGGTACTATGTTTACCCAGGGTAACTGGGTACGCAATGCGTTGTGAGCTTGTAGATCGGCTATTTTCAGCAAGTGTAAAAACACTCATTACGACGGCATCAAGGCCCGCCAAAATACATTTTAGTCGACTAAATCAACTAGATTTAGTCGACTAAAATCTCATGACATTTAGTCGACTAAAACTAGACCAACACTAAGACATTCCAGGTGACTAAAATGTGACTAAAACTAAATGAAGTTTCAGTCCAAAGACTATGACTAAAACTAAAATAGAAATTTCTCGCCAAAAACAACACTGGTTCTAGCAAACGGAGCTGAGCGGGAGAACCTTATCTATTAAGGATCTCTTCTTACAAACGGATACATTTAATATTTCATACAGTATATAGTTATGTTGGCAATTTCCCCAGTGCAGAGATATTTGCTTTATAAATCAATTGCAATCCTGGTCTCTATACTGCCTCCCCCTGGCCAGCCGGGGCGCCTGATGGAGGGGAAAGGAACTGGTCTCTATACTGCCTCCCCCTGGCCAGCCGGGGCGCCTGATGGAGGGGAAAGGAACCGGTCTCTATACTGCCTCCCCCTGGCCAGCCGGGGCGCCTGATGGAGGGGAAAGGAACTGGTCTCTATACTGCCTCCCCCTGGCCAGCCGGGGCGCCTGATGGAGGGGAAAGGAACTGGTCTCTATACTGCCTCCCCCTGGCCAGCCGGGGCGCCTGATGGAGGGGAAAGGAACTGGTCTCTATACTGCCTCCCCCTGGCCAGCCGGGGCGCCTGATGGAGGGGAAAGGAACTGGTTGGAATAACGTGTTCCTTCCACGCGCTACGTCCAACCAGGGAAACTCCCCCCTGTCAGGTGTAAAGGAGCAACTTGGACACTCAGGCATGAAGGAAGCATGTCCCCTTGTCCCCCATATATGGGGACTAGGTTGGTCTCCCCTTGTCCCCCATATATGGGGACTAGGTTGGTCTCCCCTTGTCCCCCATATATGGGGACTAGGTTGGTCTCCCCTTGTCCCCCATATATGGGGACTAGGTTGGTGGAGGGTGTGTAGAGCCCAGGATCACATTAGATGATTGACACAGGGGTGAAAAATGGGTTACAAAATCGTGGGATAAAAAAAAAATAAAAATAAAAAAAAGGAGAAAACTAAATGGAATCTAAATGAAAAGTAAGCTATATGACGACTAAAACTAAGACTAAATATGCTGACAATTTCATCAACAAACAAAGAACAGCTTATGTAAACCATACTGCAGTAACCCATGGGAAGATAATAATTCAAATGTATGTATTTGTTGAAAGTGATTTTTTTTGCTATGTTTTTCTTTGTTTTTTATTTCCTCCTATGTTATTTTATTTCTTACTTTATATTTTGTTTTACTATGTTTTATTTTGAGTTATAGTGTTTGTAAAGAATTGTAAGTATTGCCTTTTGTTGAATGTTAAATGTTTGTCTGTGTCAGACCCCAGGAAGACTAGCTTGTTTCAAGGCAAAAGCTATAATGGGGATCCTTATAAACAATAAACAAATCCAAACACTAAAATGTTAGGAAGGGACTATAGTGGACAAGAGATCCAGTATAAGTCATTTTACAATGTGTTGCATGCTGAAAATAGCCGATCTACAAGCTCACAACGCGGCGCGCTGCGACGCGTTGTGGGCTTGTAGATCGTCTATTTTCAGCAAGTAAAACCAGTCATTATAGGGAGGTATACCATACCCTATATGGCACTTTTAACCCATTCTGAACGGGAACCCATTTTGGTGTTAGCATCATGTTATGCTTTAGCTATTGAAAAATAGCAGATCTACAAGCTCATAGCGCGCCACCGAGTGGCGCGCTACGAGCTTGTAGGTCTGCTATTTTTGAAAAATCGAAGAACGACAGCCATTTTTTTTCAGGTCAGAATGGATTAATCAGACCCAGTGTGTGTCCAGTGGAAACCTCGTATGAATCTGATCTCAGGTCAGAATGGGTTCATCAGACCCAGTGTGTGTGTCCAGTGGAAACCTCGTATGAATCTGATCTCAGGTCAGAATGGGTTCATCAGACCCAGTGTGTGTGTCCAGTGGAAACCTCGTATGAATCTGATCTCAGGTCAGAATGGGTTCATCAGACCCAGTGTGTGTGTGTCCAGTGGAAACCTCGTATGAATCTGATCTCAGGTCAGAATGGGTTCATCAGACCCAGTGTGTGTGTCCAGTGGAAACCTCGTATGAATCTGATCTCAGGTCAGAATGGGTTCATCAGACCCAGTGTGTGTCCAGTGGAAGACCTCGTATGAATCTGATCTCAGGTTGTAAGTGTCCTATAGTGACAGACAGGGGGCGCTAATTCACCTTTTAGTTTGGGATGGAGGTTATAAGTGTCCTATAGTGACAGACAGGGGGCGCTAATTCACCTTTTAGTTTGGGATGGAGGTTATAAGTGTCCTATAGTGACAGACAGGGGGCGCTAATATAGGAGGGGGCAGGACCATTTAGGGCAGGGGGGTGTCCACACTGTTTTCCCAAAGGGGGGCCATAATACACCCAAAAACACCCAAGCGGGCCAAATACATCTCCTATAACATACTGTACCGTCGGACTATGACAAAGTCACATTATACATAACGCGTCACATTTAAACGATTCTATTTAACTGTCGTCATCAATATTTAATATCAATGTTTTTTCATCAGCCATATATATGTCACATTACCAAATGTAATATGTAACCATACAAGCGAGGTAAAAAACAGATACAAGGAACAAGGAACGACAATGGGCGACTGTGGCTCAGGAGGTAGAGCAGGTCGTCCAATCAGAGGCGACTGTGGCTCAGGAGGTAGAGCAGGTCGTCCAATCAGAGGCGACTGTGGCTCAGGAGGTAGAGCAGGTCGTCCAATCAGAGGCGACTGTGGCTCAGGAGGTAGAGCAGGTCGTCCAATCAGAGGCGACTGTGGCTCAGGAGGTAGAGCAGGTCGTCCAATCAGAGGCGACTGTGGCTCAGGAGGTAGAGCAGGTCGTCCAATCAGAGGCGACTGTGGCTCAGGAGGTAGAGCAGGTCGTCCAATCAGAGGCGACTGTGGCTCAGGAGGTAGAGCAGGTCGTCCAATGATCCGTGGGTCGGCGGTTCGAATCCCGGCTCCTCCTCCTCCTGTCTACATGTGGAAGTGTCCTTGGGCAAAGACACTGAACCCCACATTGCTCCCGATGTGCTGGTTGGTATACCTTGCATGGCTTCCGCTGCAATCTGTGTGTGAATGTAATGCACAATCTATGTAAAGGTGTGTGAATGTGTGTGTGATTGAACCCTACAAACCCTCCCGCGCACTCAGATCAGCCAACGCAGGGAAGCTGGAAGTACCCTCACTAAAAACGCCGGGACAACAACGCTCCACACGTCCCAAACTCTTCTCCCTTCTGGCTCCAAAACTGTGGAATGCACTTCCCGTTGCAGTCAGAACTGCAGCATCACTCCCAATCCTCCGCCGTAGCCTGAAAACCCACCTTTTTAGACTCCATCATGGCCCACAGCACTTAACCTAACCCCTTAGATAGCATTTCTGTTGGCTTAGATAGCATTTGACACAGACTTATAGCATGTTATGTAGACAGCACTATAATTGTATTGTATATAGTCATAGCACGCCATAGTACATATGTATAGCATAGTAGTAAATATGTATAGTTTATATGTATAGTGTATGTATAGTTTCAAGATATTCCACTGTTACTTTCTTAGCTTACGCATGTTTCATGATAAATGCTTTCATGTGATGTATTCCCATGCTTTTTTGTTCTTGCTTAAATGTAAGTCGCTCTGGATTAAGAGCGTCTGCTAAATGCCTAAATTGTAAATTGTAATGGGTGAATGTAATGCACAATCTATGTAAAGGTGTGTGAATGTGTGTGTGAATGGGTGAATGTAATGCACAATCTAAAGGTGTGTGTGTGTGTGTGTGTGTGTGTGTGTGTGTGTGTGTGTGTGTGAATGGGTGAATGTAATGCACAATCTATGTAAAGGTGTGTGTGTGTGTGTGTGTGTGTGTGTGTGTGTGTGTGTGTGTGTGTGTGTGTGTGTGTGTGTGTGTGTGTGTGTGTGTGTGTGTGTGTGTGTGTGTGTGAATGGGTGAATGTAATGCACAATCTATGTAAAGGTGTGTGTGTGTGTGTGTGTGTGTGTGTGTGTGTGTGTGTGTGTGTGTGTGTGTGTGTGTGTGTGTGTGTGTGTGTGTGTGTGTGAATGGGTGAATGTAATGCACAATCTATGTAAAGGTGTGTGTGTGTGTGTGTGTGTGTGTGTGTGTGTGTGTGTGTGTGTGTGTGTGTGTGTGTGTGTGAATGGGTGAATGCAATGCACAATGTCTTCTACATCCTGACAGTTTTCCATTCTGACCTGAGATCAGATTCTAAAAATGTCTTCTACATCCTGACAGTTTTCCATTCTGACCTGAGATCAGATTCTAAAAATTGTCTTCTACATCCTGACAGTTTTCATTCTGACCTGAGATCAGATTCTAAAAATTGTCTTCTACAACCTGACAGTTTTCCATTCTGACCTGAGATCAGATTTAAAAAAAATGTCTTCTACATCCTGACAGTTTTCCATTCTGACCTGAGATCAGATTCTATAAAAATGTCTTCTACATCCTGACAGTTTTCCATTCTGACCTGAGATCAGATTCTAAAAATTGTCTTCTACATCCTGACAGTTTTCCATTCTGACCTGAGATCAGATTCTATAAAAATGTCTTCTACATCCTGACAGTTTTCCATTCTGACCTGAGATCAGATTCTAAAAAATGTCTTCTATGTCAGTCGCTCTTCGATTTTTCAAAAATAGCAGACCTACAAGCTCGTAGCGCGCCACTCGGTGGCGCGCTATGAGCTTGTAGATCTGCTATTTTTAAATAGCTAAAACATAACATGATGCCAACACCAAAATGGGTTTCCGTTCAGAATGGGTTAAATGGTTAATTTAATCCCTGGCATTGAGCCAGCGGTGCGTTCTAATTGAGTTGTCATATTATAGTCTTTTGACTATAAGTTTTTTTCATTTAGTTTTAGTCTCATTCTTTGTCATCTGGGACGTTTTAGTTTTGGTCTATATATATAGTTTCAGCCGACTAAATATAATACTATTTTAAATGTTGTTTTCGCCTTTATTTTATATTCTTTATAGAGAGTATAGGCTGTCAGGACATGGGGGAGAGAGATGGAAGGGGTGACCGACCACCAGTGTTGTTTTTGGCAGCAAATGTCTATTTTAGTTTTAGTCATAGTCTTTGGACTGAAATTTCATTTAGTTTTAGTCACATTTTAGTCACCTGGAATGTCTTAGTGTAAGTCTAGTTTTAGTCGACTAAATCTACAGTTGATTTAGTCGACTAAAATGTATTTTGGCGGTGTCTTGATGCCGTCGTAATGAGTGTTTTTACACTTGCTGAAAATAGCCGATCTACAAGCTCACAACGCGTCGCAACAACCAAGTGTAAAATGACTTATACTGGATCTCTTGTCCACTAGTCCCCTTCCTAACATTTTAGTCTAGTTTTTATTTGTTGACGAAATTGTCAGTATATTTAGTCTTAGTTTTAGTCATCATAGCACAGTTTTCATTTAGTTTACATTTAGTTTTCTTCAGTGGAAAAACGTAGTCGAGGGAAATTTTTCGTCTTTGGGCCGATTCATACTCCTATTTTAACGCTGTTTCGGCGCTGTAGTGCCCAAATGATTTCGGCTCGTCAGAAATTTTCAGTAGCACCGAAGAGCCGACTTTAGGACGGTACCCCCCCCCCCCCCCCCCGAACCCACTTTTATTCGGCTCTAAAATAGGAGTATGAATCGGCCCTTTGTTTTAGTCGACGAAAATAACACTGGTGACCACCAGTGGTCCTTGAGGGGATCCCAGGTGGTCCCTGCAGCTAAACTTCTAAATGATGGAGAGTTGGTAACCAAATGGACCCTTATAGGTCTTTAACTCTTGAGATTGTCATGGCCCTACAGTAGGTGCCATGGCTATATTCTACATAGAAGTGTATTCTGAAATAATGTGATAACCTTTTGTGTTCAAGTGAAAAGTGTGCCACCTGCTGGCGTGTTTTGAGTTTGCAACTCACTGACTCATTGTATTAGCAGCCTGATTGGTAGTTGGGTTCAGCTTGGTGTGTTTTCAGTGCGCTGATGCTCAGTGTGTGAAATGTTTGGTGCTGTGCAGAGCTCACTTTCTGCCTTTCCTTTGACTACAAGCCCTCAGAAGGCCACGTCTGTAAGTCTATTGTATAATGTTGTGTCAAGAAGTTTGCATGTGAATGCCATTTATTTATTGTATTTTGTATTTCTGTTACTTAAGTAAAGTAAAGATGAATGACGACACCTAGTTTTTTGTCTTCTTGAACTTTTGAATGGTTGATCTGTTCATGTTTGGTTTCATGGTCCGCTGTGTTGTCTGCTGCTAGTAATGCTAATAATATATACTTTATTTGTAGAGCACCTTTCATGACATGAAATGCAGCTCAAAGTGCTTTACAGAACAATGGAGAAAAGAAATGCAAGGCATAAACATTAAAACACAAGAGCAGTAATGCAATACAGTGAGGACATGAATAAGAATTTATTTTAAAGATCAATTAAAAGCAAGAGTGTAGAGGTGGGTCTTGAGCTGAGCTTTAAAAATGTCTACAGAGGCTGCCTGACGAAGGTACAGTGGGAGCTTGTTCCATGCCGGCAGCCCGTAGAAGCAAAAAGCTGCTTCCCCGTATTTTTTAGTTGCCATTTTTTTAGGCAAAGCGAGCAGGCCAGCAGTGGAAGACCTTAGGGGGCGGTTTGGGACATATTTAGGCAGGCAGTCAAGTATACAGGTAGGAAGGTGTGAGACCATTGAGAGCTTTATAAACAAGTAAAAGTAGTGAGTTGTGAAGTGTCCAGTATGTGGCTCTTGGTCGGCATACTTTCTTTCATTCTAAATTACTTTCTTATTATCCACGTGTTTCCCCGCCAGGCCAGGCCAAGGCACTGTGTGTGTGTGTGTGTGTGTGTGTGTGTGTGTGTGTGTGTACATTTTTGTTTTGATTGTATTACTGTATTGTTGTATTCTTTCTGCTTTGGCAATGTAAACGTATGTTTTCTCATGCCAATAAAGCCCTTTGAATTGAATTGCCGTGTTGCCATGTCTGCTTAATATAAGCAACCTTTGACTTGTTGTTTCTCTGTAAAGTCACTTATAATAAATCATTGGTAGTAGCTGGTTGATGATTTGTTTTTGTCTTGATTCTAAAGTGTACAGTAGTTGCTGGTTGATGTTTTTTTTGTCTTGATTCTAAAGTGTACAGTAGTTGCTGGTTGATGTTTTTTTTGTCTTGATTCTAAAGTGTACAGTAGTTGCTGGTTGATGTGTTTTTTTGTCTTGATTCTAAAGTGTACAGTAGTTGCTGGTTGATGGGTTTTTTGTCTTGATTCTAAAGTGTACAGTAGTTGCTGGTTGATGGGTTTTTTGTCTTGATTCTAAAGTGTACAGTAGTTGCTGGTTGATGTGTTTTTTTGTCTTGATTCTAAAGTGTACAGTAGTTGCTGGTTGATGTTTTTTTTTGTCTTGATTCTAAAGTGTACAGTAGTTGCTGGTTGATGTGTTTTTTTGTCTTGATTCTAAAGTGTACAGTAGTTGCTGGTTGATGTGTTTTTTTGTCTTGATTCTAAAGTGTACAGTAGTTGCTGGTTGATGTTTTTTTTTGTCTTGATTCTAAAGTGTACAGTAGTTGCTGGTTGATGTGTTTTTTTGTCTTGATTCTAAAGTGTACAGTAGTTGCTGGTTGATGTGTTTTTTTGTCTTGATTCTAAAGTGTACAGTAGTTGCTGGTTGATGTGTTTTTTTGTCTTGATTCTAAAGTGTACAGTAGTTGCTGGTTGATGTGTTTTTTTGTCTTGATTCTAAAGTGTACAGTAGTTGCTGGTTGATGTTTTTTTTTGTCTTGATTCTAAAGTGTACAGTAGTTGCTGGTTGATGTGTTTTTTTGTCTTGATTCTAAAGTGTACAGTAGTTGCTGGTTGATGTGTTTTTTTGTCTTGATTCTAAAGTGTACAGTAGTTGCTGGTTGATGTGTTTTTTTGTCTTGATTCTAAAGTGTACAGTAGTTGCTGGTTGATGTTTTTTTTTTGTCTTGATTCTAAAGTGTACAGTAGTTGCTGGTTGATGTGTTTTTTTGTCTTGATTCTAAAGTGTACAGTAGTTGCTGGTTGATGTGTTTTTTTGTCTTGATTCTAAAGTGTACAGTAGTTGCTGGTTGATGTGTTGTTTTGTCATGATTCTAAAGTGTACAGTAGTTGCTGGTTGATGTGTTTTTTTGTCTTGATTCTAAAGTGTACAGTAGTTGCTGGTTGATGTTTTTTTTTGTCTTGATTCTAAAGTGTACAGTAGTTGCTGGTTGATGTGTTTTTTTGTCTTGATTCTAAAGTGTACAGTAGTTGCTGGTTGATGTGTTTTTTTGTCTTGATTCTAAAGTGTACAGTAGTTGCTGGTTGATGTGTTTTTTTGTCTTGATTCTAAAGTGTACAGTAGTTGATGGTTGATGTGTTTTTTTGTCTTGATTCTAAAGTGTACAGTAGTTGCTGGTTGATGTGTTGTTTTGTCATGATTCTAAAGTGTACAGTAGTTGCTGGTTGATGTGTTTTTTTGTCTTGATTCTAAAGTGTACAGTAGTTGCTGGTTGATGTGTTTTTTTGTCTTGATTCTAAAGTGTACAGTAGTTGCTGGTTTATGTGTTTTTTTGTCTTGATTCTAAAGTGTACAGTAGTTGCTGGTTGATGTGTTGTTTTGTCTTGATTCTAAAGTGTACAGTAGTTGCTGGTTGATGTGTTTTTTTGTCTTGATTCTAAAGTGTACAGTAGTTGCTGGTTGATGGTTTTTTTTGTCATGATTCTAAAGTGTACAGTAGTTGCTGGTTGATGTGTTTTTTTGTCTTGATTCTAAAGTGTACAGTAGTTGCTGGTTGATGTGTTTTTTTGTCATGATTCTAAAGTGTACAGTAGTTGCTGGTTGATGTGTTTTTTTGTCTTGATTCTAAAGTGTACAGTAGTTGCTGGTTGATGTGTTTTTTTGTCTTGATTCTAAAGTGTACAGTAGTTGCTGGTTGATGTTTTTTTGTCTTGATTCTAAAGTGTACAGTAGTTGCTGGTTGATGTGTTGTTTTGTCTTGATTCTAAAGTGTACAGTAGTTGCTGGTTGATGTGTTTTTTTGTCTTGATTCTAAAGTGTACAGTAGTTGCTGGTTGATGTGTTTTTTGTCTTGATTCTAAAGTGTACAGTAGTTGCTGGTTGATGTGTTTTTTTGTCTTGATTCTAAAGTGTACAGTAGTTGCTGGTTGATGTTTTTTTTTGTCTTGATTCTAAAGTGTACAGTAGTTGCTGGTTGATGTGTTTTTTTGTCTTGATTCTAAAGTGTACAGTAGTTGCTGGTTGATGTGTTTTTTTGTCTTGATTCTAAAGTGTACAGTAGTTGCTGGTTGATGTGTTTTTTTGTCTTGATTCTAAAGTGTACAGTAGTTGCTGGTTGATGTTTTTTTTTGTCTTGATTCTAAAGTGTACAGTAGTTGCTGGTTGATGTTTTTTTTTGTCATGATTCTAAAGTGTACAGTAGTTGCTGGTTGATGTGTTTTTTTGTCTTGATTCTAAAGTGTACAGTAGTTGCTGGTTGATGTGTTTTTTTGTCTTGATTCTAAAGTGTACAGTAGTTGCTGGTTGATGTGTTGTTTTGTCTTGATTCTAAAGTGTACAGTAGTTGCTGGTTGCTGTGTTTTTTTGTCTTGATTCTAAAGTGTACAGTAGTTGCTGGTTGATGTGTTTTTTTGTCTTGATTCTAAAGTGTACAGTAGTTGCTGGTTGATGTGTTTTTTTGTCTTGATTCTAAAGTGTACAGTAGTTGCTGGTTGATGTGTTTTTTTGTCATGATTCTAAAGTGTACAGTAGTTGCTGGTTGATGTGTTTTTTTGTCTTGATTCTAAAGTGTACAGTAGTTGCTGGTTGATGTGTTTTTTTGTCTTGATTCTAAAGTGTACAGTAGTTGCTGGTTGATGTGTTTTTTTGTCTTGATTCTAAAGTGTACAGTAGTTGCTGGTTGATGTGTTGTTTTGTCTTGATTCTAAAGTGTACAGTAGTTGCTGGTTGATGTGTTTTTTTGTCATGATTCTAAAGTGTACAGTAGTTGCTGGTTGATGTGTTTTTTTGTCTTGATTCTAAAGTGTACAGTAGTTGCTGGTTGATGTGTTTTTTTGTCTTGATTCTAAAGTGTACAGTAGTTGCTGGTTGATATGTTTTTTTGTCTTGCTTCTAAAGTGTACAGTAGTTGCTGGTTGATGTGTTTTTTTGTCTTGATTCTAAAGTGTACAGTAGTTGCTGGTTGATGGTTTTTTTTGTCATGATTCTAAAGTGTACAGTAGTTGCTGGTTGATGTGTTTTTTTGTCTTGATTCTAAAGTGTACAGTAGTTGCTGGTTGATGTGTTTTTTTGTCTTGATTCTAAAGTGTACAGTAGTTGCTGGTTGATGTGTTTTTTTGTCTTGATTCTAAAGTGTACAGTAGTTGCTGGTTGATGTGTTTTTTTGTCATGATTCTAAAGTGTACAGTAGTTGCTGGTTGATGTGTTTTTTTGTCATGATTCTAAAGTGTACAGTAGTTGCTGGTTGATGTGTTTTTTTGTCTTGATTCTAAAGTGTACAGTAGTTGCTGGTTGATGTGTTTTTTGTCATGATTCTAAAGTGTACAGTAGTTGCTGGTTGATGTGTTTTTTTGTCTTGATTCTAAAGTGTACAGTAGTTGCTGGTTGATGTGTTTTTTTGTCTTGATTCTAAAGTGTACAGTAGTTGCTGGTTGATGTGTTTTTTTGTCTTGATTCTAAAGTGTACAGTAGTTGCTGGTTGATGTGTTTTTTTGTCTTGATTCTAAAGTGTACAGTAGTTGCTGGTTGATGTGTTGTTTTGTCTTGATTCTAAAGTGTACAGTAGTTGCTGGTTGCTGTGTTTTTTTGTCTTGATTCTAAAGTGTACAGTAGTTGCTGGTTGATGTGTTTTTTTGTCTTGATTCTAAAGTGTACAGTAGTTGCTGGTTGATGTGTTTTTTTGTCATGATTCTAAAGTGTACAGTAGTTGCTGGTTGATGTGTTTTTTTGTCTTGATTCTAAAGTGTACAGTAGTTGCTGGTTGATGTGTTTTTTTGTCTTGATTCTAAAGTGTACAGTAGTTGCTGGTTGATGTGTTTTTTTGTCTTGATTCTAAAGTGTACAGTAGTTGCTGGTTGATGTGTTTTTTTGTCTTGATTCTAAAGTGTACAGTAGTTGCTGGTTGATGTGTTTTTTTGTCTTGATTCTAAAGTGTACAGTAGTTGCTGGTTGATGTGTTTTTTGTCTTGATTCTAAAGTGTACAGTAGTTGCTGGTTGATGTGTTTTTTTGTCTTGATTCTAAAGTGTACAGTAGTTGCTGGTTGATGTTTTTTTTTGTCTTGATTCTAAAGTGTACAGTAGTTGCTGGTTGATGTGTTTTTTTGTCTTGATTCTAAAGTGTACAGTAGTTGCTGGTTGATGTGTTTTTTTGTCTTGATTCTAAAGTGTACAGTAGTTGCTGGTTGATGTTTTTTTTTGTCTTGATTCTAAAGTGTACAGTAGTTGCTGGTTGATGTTTTTTTTTGTCATGATTCTAAAGTGTACAGTAGTTGCTGGTTGATGTGTTTTTTTGTCTTGATTCTAAAGTGTACAGTAGTTGCTGGTTGATGTGTTTTTTTGTCTTGATTCTAAAGTGTACAGTAGTTGCTGGTTGATGTGTTGTTTTGTCTTGATTCTAAAGTGTACAGTAGTTGCTGGTTGCTGTGTTTTTTTGTCTTGATTCTAAAGTGTACAGTAGTTGCTGGTTGATGTGTTTTTTTGTCTTGATTCTAAAGTGTACAGTAGTTGCTGGTTGATGTGTTTTTTTGTCTTGATTCTAAAGTGTACAGTAGTTGCTGGTTGATGTTTTTTTGTCTTGATTCTAAAGTGTACAGTAGTTGCTGGTTGATGTGTTGTTTTGTCTTGATTCTAAAGTGTACAGTAGTTGCTGGTTGATGTGTTTTTTTGTCTTGATTCTAAAGTGTACAGTAGTTGCTGGTTGATGTGTTTTTTTGTCTTGATTCTAAAGTGTACAGTAGTTGCTGGTTGATGTTTTTTTTTGTCTTGATTCTAAAGTGTACAGTAGTTGCTGGTTGATGTTTTTTTTGTCTTGATTCTAAAGTGTACAGTAGTTGCTGGTTGATGTGTTTTTTTGTCTTGATTCTAAAGTGTACAGTAGTTGCTGGTTGATGTGTTTTTTTGTCTTGATTCTAAAGTGTACAGTAGTTGCTGGTTGATGTGTTTTTTTGTCTTGATTCTAAAGTGTACAGTAGTTGCTGGTTGATGTGTTGTTTTGTCTTGATTCTAAAGTGTACAGTAGTTGCTGGTTGATGTGTTTTTTTGTCATGATTCTAAAGTGTACAGTAGTTGCTGGTTGATGTGTTCTTTTGTCTTGATTCTAAAGTGTACAGTAGTTGCTGGTTGATGTGTTTTTTTGTCTTGATTCTAAAGTGTACAGTAGTTGCTGGTTGATATGTTTTTTTGTCTTGATTCTAAAGTGTACAGTAGTTGCTGGTTGATGTGTTTTTTTGTCTTGATTCTAAAGTGTACAGTAGTTGCTGGTTGATGTGTTTTTTTGTCTTGATTCTAAAGTGTACAGTAGTTGCTGGTTGATGTGTTTTTTTGTCTTGATTCTAAAGTGTACAGTAGTTGCTGGTTGATGTTTTTTTTGTCTTGATTCTAAAGTGTACAGTAGTTGCTGGTTGATGTGTTTTTTTGTCATGATTCTAAAGTGTACAGTAGTTGCTGGTTGATGTGTTTTTTTGTCTTGATTCTAAAGTGTACAGTAGTTGCTGGTTGATGTGTTTTTTTGTCTTGATTCTAAAGTGTACAGTAGTTGCTGGTTGATGTGTTTTTTTGTCTTGATTCTAAAGTGTACAGTAGTTGCTGGTTGATGTGTTTTTTTGTCTTGATTCTAAAGTGTACAGTAGTTGCTGGTTGATGTGTTTTTTTGTCTTGATTCTAAAGTGTACAGTAGTTGCTGGTTGATGTTTTTTTTTGTCTTGATTCTAAAGTGTACAGTAGTTGCTGGTTGATGTTTTTTTTGTCTTGATTCTAAAGTGTACAGTAGTTGCTGGTTGATGTGTTTTTTTGTCTTGATTCTAAAGTGTACAGTAGTTGCTGGTTGATGTTTTTTTTGTCTTGATTCTAAAGTGTACAGTAGTTGCTGGTTGATGTTTTTTTTTGTCTTGATTCTAAAGTGTACAGTAGTTGCTGGTTGATGTGTTTTTTTGTCTTGATTCTAAAGTGTACAGTAGTTGCTGGTTGATGTGTTTTTTTGTCTTGATTCTAAAGTGTACAGTAGTTGCTGGTTGATGTGTTTTTGTCTTGATTCTAAAGTGTACAGTAGTTGCTGGTTGATGTGTTGTTTTGTCTTGATTCTAAAGTGTACAGTAGTTGCTGGTTGATGTGTTGTTTTGTCTTGATTCTAAAGTGTACAGTAGTTGCTTATTATTTGGGCTTGCTTCCACATGTCTTCACATCAAGGAGCCCCAGATGAATATGTAATTGTCCACAGACATCCATCTGCACATTATGTTGTGCCTTTTCTTATGGAAATGTTTAAAAAACAAAATATTCAAAATATTTCTATTGATTCTCAATGTGTTTCTTTAAATAACAGACAGTATACACAACCTCACAATGAGCTTGTAGATCAGCTATTTTTCATTTGTGGTTCATGTTTTCATAGACCTGGTCACTTGTTTTTTTTTTCTTGCAAAACATGGCAACATGGCACGAGGAAGAGGAACTTATGCACACACACACACACACACACACACACACACACACACACACACACACACACACACACACACACCTCTCACTCGGTCACTCCGGCATGGCAAATGATGGTGAAATTGGTGACCTGTCGAAATATGTGACCATCTTGTGGACTTCACACAGCTTACATGGAGGTCTTTAAATACGTGGCCTGAATACCGCTATATTGAACTCTGCTAATAAACAAACTGCAATTAACGATTTACATTCGGACACTGATGTCATGTGACGTCAACACGATCGTCACATATTTCAGCAGGTCACCAATTTCACCGTAACACCTCCATGCTGGAGTGAGCGAGCGAGTGTGAGTGAGCGAGTGGCCTAGCCGCAATTTGCAACTCTAGATTTTTTTACAATCTGTTGAATCTAGAGTTGCAACACCCTCCATCCACTTCCTATTCATGATTTTCGGTTTCTGATCTGCTGGTCTTAATTGACGTTAAACTCACCAACATTGCAGCTGTAGTCCAAGCTTGAATTATCCTCTTTCAATCTGCCGAGCTTGTTTTTCATAGAAATCCACCGTAGACATGTTATGAGTTACTTTCTGTCCAAAATATTCCAAGAGTGACATTTCCGAGCCGCCATTTGTATTTTTGCAACGTGCCGTAAAACAAGATGTGAGGGGGAGCGCTTGTTTAATAGAATCTTACCTGCGCAGGTAAGACACCCAAAGAAGAGGCAGACACAGTGCGACGCCCCGTCACACACAGCCTTCTATTAAACAAGCGCTCCCCCTCACATCTTGTTTTACAGCACGTTGCAAAAATACAAATGGCGGCTCGGAAATGTCACTCTTGGAATATTTTGGACAGAAAGTAACTCATAACATGTCTACGGTGGATTTTTATGAAAAACAAGCTCGGCAGATTGAAAGAGGATAATTCAAGCTTGGACTACAGCTGCAATGTTGGTGAGTTTAACGTCATTTAAGACCAGCAGATCAGAAACCGAAAATCATGAATAGGAAGTGGATGGAGGGTATTGCAACTCTAGATTCAACAGATTGTAAAAAAATCTAGAGTTGCAAATTGCGGCTACGAGTGGCCGAGATTTTGGGCTATTGGAATCTGGCTAAAGACTTTATATGGGCCGTATGAAAAAGGCGGATGCTAAAAAGCGTATATGGTGTCTCTCTCAACCTGCAGGTAGATGACCCCCCCCCCCCCCCCCCCCCCCCCCCCCCCCCCCCCCCAGGCTCAGCTCTCTTCTCCTAGAGGACCCGCTCTGCATGCTCTGGACCCCAGAGAGAGACCCCCCCCCCCCCATGGACCCCTGGAGAGAGACTGCCCTAAATAAATCCCTGCAGGGCCTCCATAGACTACACACAGCCAAGGCTGAGTCAGAGAGAAGATGAGGCTGGGTCCCGGTGGTCGGTGCCGTTGGTACTGGGAGGAGAGAGTACTGGTCCAGCTGTGGCCCGGTGTATGGAGGATGGAGGAGAGTACTGGTCCAGCTGTGGCCCGGTGTATGGAGGATGGAGGAGAGAGTACTGGCCCAGCTGTAGCCCGGTGTATGGAGGATGGAGGAGAGAGTTCTGGTCCAGCTGTGGCCCGGTGTATGGAGGAGAGAGTTCTGGTCCAGCTGTGGCCCGGTGTATGGAGGATGGAGGAGAGAGTACTGGTCCAGCTGTGGCCCGGTGTATGGAGGATGGAGGAGAGAGTACTGGTCCAGCTGTAGCCCGGTGTATGGAGGATGGAGGAGAGTACTGGTCCAGCTGTGGCCCGGTGTATGGAGGATGGAGGAGAGAGTTCTGGTCCAGCTGTGGCCCGGTGTATGGAGGATGGAGGAGAGAGTACTGGTCCAGCTGTAGCCCGGTGTATGGAGGATGGAGGAGAGAGTTCTGGTCCAGCTGTGGCCCGGTGTATGCAGAGGATGGAGATGTCTGGAGACCAGTGTTGTTTTCGTCGACTAAAACTAAGACGAAAAATGTTCGTCGACTACCTTTTTCCACTGACAAAAAACGGAAATGAGAAAGAAACTAAATGAAAACTAAGCTATGATGACTAAAACTATAAGACTAAATATACTGACAATTTCGTCGACAAATAAAAACTAGACTAAAATGTTAGGAAGGGACTATAGTGGACAAGAGATCCAGTATAAGTCATTTTACACTTGGTTGCATGCTGAATGTGAGCTTGTAGATCGGCTATTTTCAGCAAGTGTAAAAACACTCATTACGACGGCATCAAGACACCGCCAAAATACATTTTAGTCGACTAAATCAACTGTAGATTTAGTCGACTAAAATCTTATGACATTTAGTCGACTAAAACTAGACCAACACTAAGACATTCCAGGTGACTAAAATGTGACTAAAACTAAATGAAGTTTCAGTCCAAAGACTATGACTAAAACTAAAATAGAAATTTGCTGCCAAAAACAACACTGGTGTCGAGACGATGCCGCTGGAGAGGGCTCATCAACAGTGGTGGAAAGTAACTAAGTACTTTTACTTAAGTACTGTACTTAAGTACAATTTTGAGGTATTTGTGCTTTACTTGAGTATTTCCAATTTCCAGTACTTTTACTTCTACTCCACTACATCTCAGAGCCAACATTTGTACTTTTACTTCTCTACAATTATTTGAAAACTTTAGTTACTTTAGTTACTTTGGCGATTTTAATTTTGATTAGAAAACATAAATTAACCACTTCAACCCAATACATTTTGGCCATTTGAAAATAGCCGATCTACAACGCGACGCATTGTGAGCTTGTAGATCGGCTATTTTCAATAGACTTTGTACACATTTTGAACTTGTGAAGTGGGATATTCTGCAATATGAGTACTTTTACTTTTAGTACTTTAAGTACATTTTGATGCCGATACTTTTGCACTTTTACTAAAGTACATTTTCAATTCCATACTTTTACTTGTAAAGGAGTAGTTCTAAATTGCAGTATTGGTACTTTTACTTAAGTAAAACAATTGAGTACTTTTTCCACCACTGCTCATCAAGAACCATCCAGACAGACAGACAGACGGAGGCTCTCTCTGATGAACTGATGAAGTCAAGCAGAAGACGGACAGACGGACAGACGGAGGCTCTATCTGATGAACTGATGAAGTCAAGCAGAAGACGGACAGACAGACAGACGGAGGCTCTCTCTGATGAACTGATGAAGTCAAGCAGAAGACGGACAGACGGACAGACGGAGGCTCTATCTGATGAACTGATGAAGTCAAGCAGAAGACGGACAGACGGACAGACGGAGGCTCTCTCTGATGAACTGATGAAGTCAAGCAGAAGACGGACAGACGGACAGACGGAGGCTCTCTCTGATGAACTGATGAAGTCAAGCAGAAGACGGACAGACGGACAGACGGAGGCTCTATCTGATGAACTGATGAAGTCAAGCAGAAGACGGACAGACGGACAGACGGAGGCTCTATCTGATGAACTGATGAAGTCAAGCAGAAGACGGACAGACGGACAGACGGAGGCTCTCTCTGATGAACTGATGAAGTCAAGCAGAAGACGGACAGACAGACAGACGGAGGCTCTCTCTGATGAACTGATGAAGTCAAGCAGAAGACGGACAGACAGACAGACGGAGGCTCTCTCTGATGACCTGATGAAGTCAAGCAGAAGACGGACAGACGGACAGACGGAGGCTCTATCTGATGAACTGATGAAGTCAAGCAGAAGACGGACAGACAGACAGACGGAGGCTCTCTCTGATGAACTGATGAAGTCAAGCAGAAGACGGACAGACGGACAGACGGAGGCTCTATCTGATGAACTGATGAAGTCAAGCAGAAGACGTCTCAAGGTAGGAATAATTGTGCTTTAGTTTTCTGCTGCTGCTGCTGTTTGTGGTGTCTGCTTAGCCGCAATTTGCAACTCTAGATTTTTTTTATAATGGGATGAATCTAGAGTTGCAACACCCTCCATTGACTCCCCACTCATCTCTTTTGGTTTGTGATCTGCTCGTCTTAAACAACGTTAAACTCACCAACATTGTAGCTGCAGTCAAAGCTTGAATTATCCTCTTTCAATCTGCCGAGCTTGTTTTTCATAAAAATCCACCGTAGAGATGTTATGAGCTACTTTCTGTCAAGACATCCTCTGCCAGTGATTATTCTTCTAAGTGCTGGAGTTTGGAAGCACTCGTTTTTATTAACGGGTCGCGCTGCTGCCTCCTGCATTATGTGCAAATTCGAAACAGGTGGAACGCAGGGCCGTTCAGTGACTTACGACGAGTGCATCCAAACTCCAGCACTTAGAAAAAATAATCACTGGCAGAGGATGTCTTGACAGAAAGTAGCTCATAACATCTCTACGGTGGATTTTTATGAAAAACAAGCTCGGCAGATTGAAAGAGGATAATTCAAGCTTGTACTACAGCTGCAATGTTGGTGAGTTTAACGTTGTTTAAGACAAGCAGATCGCAAACCAAATTGGATGAGTGGGGAGTCAATGGAGGGTGTTGCAACTCTAGATTCATCCCATTATAAAAGAATATAGAGTTGCAAATTGCGGCTAGTGTCTGCTGTGTGTAGTTTGATTCTGCTGTTTGTGGTGTCTGCTGTGTGTAGTTTGATTCTGCTGTGTGTAGTTTGATTCTGCTGTGTGTAGTTTGATTCTGCTGTGTGTAGTTTGATTCTGCTGTGTGTAGTTTGATTCTGCTGTGTGTAGTTTGATTCTGCTGTGTGTAGTTTGATTCTGCTGTGTGTAGTTTGATTCTGCTGTGTGTAGTTTGATTCTGCTGCTTGTGGTGCGACACGTTGTGAGCTTGTAGATCGGCTATTTTCAGCAAGTGTAAAATAAGTCATTACGACTGCAACAAGGCCCGCAAAAATACATTTTAGTCGACTAAATCACCTGTAGATTTAGTCGACTAAAATCTTATGACATTTAGTCGACTAAAACTAATAATAAACTTTATTTATATAGCACCTTTCATACATAAATGTAGCTCAAAGTGCTTTACAGAGCAGAAAAGATAATAAAAACAAAGGCAAAACAAAACGGCATTAAAACAGGCATGCAGTTAAAACAATAGGACAATAAGGCAGTGTCAGATCAGGAGAAGGCAGTGGTACAAAGATAAGAACAGATAAACTAAGGCAACGACATTAAAAGAAACCAGCAGTACTAAAATACAGTGAGAACATGAATAATAAAAGATCACTTAACACTAGGAAGTCTGAGCAGCCGTTCTGACCGAATTTGAGATTTCAACGTTTATTTTCTTAGCCCATGGAGTCCAGAGAAAGTTCCCCTTGCATGACTTTGTCTAAATATTCGATTGAAATCATCTCTGTTTTTTTTTCCATTTGAAACGTTTTGTAAATATGATTTTAGGCATATATCTCTTACTCAGTCTGACTATAATCGGCCCAATCGACCGTCGTCACCCTTTCTCCCCCTCTCGTCTTTTGTTTGCGCTGCTTGATAATGGTGACGTTAATGGTGATTCCCCGACATTTCCTTTTCACTTGATATCGTTTCGTAGAGAGCGCCTTATATAGCGCCTTATATACCAAATGAAAGCCCCAATTCCATAGTTCACATGGTATTTTGAATTTTTTTAAATGAGCAAAAAATGAGCGAGTTATGATCTAAAGAAAAAAGGTGGAGAAAAAAAAAGAGCACACAAACAGACAGCTGGAGATGTTGTTGTTGTTCAAGCCTGCATTCCATGTCCAACGAATTAAATCATATACGTTTGGATGGTTAATTAACTTGGAATTTGTTTATTATTTTGATAAGATAATAGGAATATGAATACAATGATTATCATTGTTATTATTATTATTATTATTGAATGCTCGGTTAGACTCGACCCGACATTTACTTTCCATGAAGCGAGAACGCTTGCCGATGCGCGATACAAAATAAAAAGTGTTTGGAATAATTCCAACCAGATAGACCTCCCGAACCGCTAAATGTTTTGTCAGTTTTGTCAAAAGAACAGTTATTTCTGCAAGCGACGTGGAACGTATGTAGGCCTGCTGCTGTGGATTCATTTGTTTCACAGCACAGCCACAGCCTATTCTGGCATATAGGCTAAATATCGCCAGCTCTTTGTCAGTCAAAATAGTTCAGCTCCTTCTTTATCTGTAAACTTTTCTGCAAGCGACCAGATCCGTGGAACTTTCCTTTTTCTCTCTCTCTCTCTCCCTCTCAGGGAAGCATGTAAATGTTCATGAATTCAATAACTGCTCGATGTTATAAACAGCAGCTGAGCTGGGGTTTCTCCTCAACATGCAGTGGCATTTCACGTGTGGAGTTTATTTTTTGTATCACCAGGCTGCAGGCTTTCTATTTAGTGTGCAAGGCTATTTAGCAAGGCTATTTAGTGTGCTATTTAGTGTGCATTTAGTGTGCAAGGCTTACATCCGGTACATCCGTATGCGCTGATTTCCATACACAACACATACACGATCCGTATCCTCTCCTCACCGGATGTTTAATTCACAGTGCTAACGGCCGTATTCTGAACGATGTTTTTATTAATTAAACTGATATAACAACATAACGTGGCTAATAATTGTTTATTTGGAATGTACTTTGGCTGGTAATTTAGGTAGATATAACGCGACTCACTTGTATAAGTAATTTACCGCGGACAGGCCGCATTTAATGCAATACATTGGCTTTAGTAATGTTGTTAGCTTATAATATTAGCAACTGTAAGCTAACGGCTGGAGGACTACGGACAATCCGGTCAATAACATCATTACACTTAAACATTAATACAATTATGTCATGTTTACATGCCTAGTCAAGCAGTCTGTACATCGCGTGGGGTCACATATTAATTACATCGATAACACATGAGAAAAGACAAGTGATCTTTGCTCTTTTGGAAGGAAAAAAAAGAACAACAAAAGGCATGTTGCAATATAGTACTAACGGGCAACGTTAAAATATATATTTTTCACATGTAGGCCTATTATTAGTTTTATACATTTTAGGAGTGAAAACATGTGTTAAGAAACATATTATGATTTAATTCGTTGGAAATGGGATGCAGGCTTGAACAATGTCTTCTCCAGCTGGAGAGGGACGAGTGGGGGAGAGAGTGGCCAATCAAATCGCACCAAAAACACGGTCCCCCTGACCGTCAGCCGACTGAGTAGTAGTGAAAATTTTTCAGACTTCCTAGTGTTAAAAGCAATGTTGTAGAGGTGGGTCTTGAGCTGAGCTTTAAAATGTCTACAGAGGCTGCCTGACGAAGGTACAGAGGGAGCTTGTTCCATGCCGACGGCCGTAGAAGCAAAAAGCTGCTTCCCCGTATTTTTTTGTTGCCATTTTTTTTAGGCAAAGCGAGCAGGCCAGCAGTGGAAGACCTTAGGGGGGCCGGTTTGGGACATATTTAGGGAGGCAGTCATGTAGGTAGGAAGGTGCGAGACCATTGAGAGCTTTATAGACAAGTAAAATCATTTTAAAATCAATCCTAAAAACAACAGGAAAAGTCTAATTTCTAATGTCATAATATTCTTTTTGGAAAATGATGGTCCCATTTATTAAAAAAAATAAAGTAGAGTATGTTCTGAGGGGCGTGGCTACCGTTACAGTCTATGATCGGGAGCCACCCCCCCCCCCCCCCCCTCGAGTCAAAATAAAAACCAACGAAGAAGAAGGGGGGGGGGAGTCCCGCCTCGTTGTCTGGGCCGCCATCTTACGTCCATATCAGACCCGGAGACGCTTTGTCCATATTTCTTTTACAGTCTATGGTTTCAACAGTCTATTGTATGTGAAGCTGTCTATACTGTAGGTCTATATTGTATTTGAAGCTGTCTATACTGTAGGTCTATATTGTATGTGAAGCTGTCTATACTGTAGGTCTATATTGTATGTGAAGCTGTCTATACTGTAGGTCTATATTGTATGTGAAGCTGTCTATACTGTAGGTCTATATTGTATGTGAAGCTGTCTATACTGTAGGCCTATATTGTATGTGAAGCTGCCTATACTGTAGGCCTATATTGTATGTGAAGCTGTCTATACTGTAGGTCTATATTGTATGTGAAGCTGCCTATACTGTAGGCCTATATTGTATGTGAAGCTGCCTATACTGTAGGCCTATATTGTATGTGAAGCTGTCTATACGTAGGTCTATATTGTATGTGAAGCTGCCTATACTGTAGGCCTATATTGTATGTGAAGCTGCTATACTGTAGGTCTATATTGTATGTGAAGCTGTCTATACTGTAGGCCTATATTGTATGTGAAGCTGCCTATACTGTAGGCCTATATACGTGTTTTTCCTTCTTTTTGACAGTCTTGTTTAACCCATTCTGAACGTGCACCCATTTTGGTGTTGGCATCATGTATGCTTTAGCTATTGAAAAATAGCAGACCTACAAGCTCGTAGCGCGCCACCGAGTGGCGCGCTACGAGCTTGTAGGTCTGCTATTTTTGAAAAATCGAGAACGACTGACATTTTTTTAGAATCTGATCTCAGGTCAGAATGGGTTCATCAGACCAGTGTGTGTCCAGTGGAAACCTCATATGAATCTGATCTCAGGTCAGAATGGGTTAATTATTATATATCATAATGTCTTTCAGAGAGAGTCATTAAGTTATGCCTTCAATCCTGTACTTACAGTATGTAACCAGTTGTCAGCTGTGAGCTTGTGAGTTGATCGGCTATCTCAGCAAGTGTAAAATCAGTCATTACGTATTTTATTTTTTATTTATTTATTTTTATCCCACGATTTTGTAACCCAGTTTTCTTTTTCACCCAGTGCCAATTATCTAATGTAATCCTGGGCGCTACACTTCCTCTGCCAACCTGGGGGGGGGCAGCGGACTGACTCATGCCTCCTTCTATGCATGAGGAGTCCAGCTGCTTCTTTTCACCTGACAGAGGGGAATTTCCCCGGCCGGACGTAGCGCGTGGAAGGGGACACGTTATTCCGACCAGTTCCTTTCCCCTCCATCAGGCGCCCCGGCTGGCCAGGGGGAGGTAGTTTTAGAGACCAGGATTACGGCATGTTTTTGTGAGGGGTATCTACCCTAGGGGACACGGGGAGAACATGTGAGGGTACCTACCCTAGGGGACACGGGGAGAACATGTGAGGGTACCTACCCTAGGGGACACGGGGAGAACATGTGAGGGTACCTACCCTAGGGGACACGGGGAGAACATGTGAGGGTACCTACCCTAGGGGACACGGGAGAACATGTGAGGGTACCTACCCTAGGGGACACGGGGAGAACATGTGAGGGTACCTACCTAGGGGACACGGGGAGAACATGTGAGGGTACCTACCCTAGGGGACACGGGGAGAACATGTGAGGGTACCTACCCTAGGGGACACGGGGAGAACATGTGTGGATACCTACCCTAGGGGACACGGGGGAGAACATGCAAACTCCACACAGAAAGGCCCAGAGCGAACGTTTTTACTCAAATCTTTGCTTCTGAGGGGTCTCTGGAACAACATATTTTCAGATGGGGGGGGGGGTCTCTGGAACAACATATTTTCAGATGGGGGGGGGGGGGGGGTCTCTGGAACAACATATTTTTCAGATGGGGGGGGGGGGGGGGTCTCTGGAACAACATATTTTCAGATGGGGGGGGGGTCTCTGGAACAACATATTTTCAGATGGGGGGGGGGGGGTCTCTGGAACAACATATTTTCAGATGGGGGGGGGCCGACGGCCCAAATACATCTATACTGTATAGTTTTGGGGGTCTTTGACATGAAAATGTTGAAAAACGACCGACAGAAACATGAGGTTTTTCAGAGAACTTGTCAGGAATTAGAAGGCATTTGTAGAATGGGCTCAGGTCTACCACTTTGTTCAAGTCTCTCTCCTATATAGCGGTCCCTGGTCCCTGGTCCTGGTCCATGGTCCCTGGTCCTGGTCCCTGGTCCTGGTCCGGTCCCTGGTCCCTGGTCCCTGGTCCCTGGTCCCTGGTCCTGGTCCCTGGTCCTGGTCCCTGTGGTCCTGGTCCCTGGTCCATGGTCCCCTGGTCCCTGGTCCCTGGTCCCTGGTCCCTGGTCCTCAGGTCTACCACTTTGTTCAAGTCTTCTCCTATATAGCGGTCCCTGGCACAAACACACAATCTCCAGATGATGATGTGCGTCAGCTTTTATTTCATATAGCCTGTGATGTCTTGTTAAAAAGCAGCTCTGGGTGTTTGCAGAGGAATCTATTCATTGTTCCTTCCGAGGTGTGAGAGATAAGGGAGTTATATAAATGTCTTTCATACGCGTGATTCACACACTCTTAGATCTGTGCGTGTGTGCGTGTGTGTGTGTGTGTGTGTGTGTGCGTGCGCGTGCGTGCGTGTGTGTGTGTCCTGGACCGGAAGTATATGTATATAAATGCATTGGACTCAGCCCAGCTTTAATGATCCTTAAATCCCTTTTATTTTAGATTGTTTTGAAGTAATGGAACAACATACACATTACAGAGACTGTAGTTGTCACTGTACGATACTTTTAAACAGTTTGTCATGTTGCACAACATGCTTAAAAAATAGCTCTTATTTGCGCCGCCCTCGTTGAAAACAATGTATTAAAAGTACTAAAAGTTAAAGTACTCATTGTGCAGAATGTGCCATTTCACAAGTTCAAAACGTGTACAAAATCTATTGAAAATAGCAGATCTACAAGCTCACAATGCGTTGTAGATCGGCTATTTTCAAAAGGCCGAAATGTATAGGGTTGAAGTTGTTAATGTATGTTTGCTAATCGAAATTTAAATCTCCAAGTAACTAAAGTAACTAAAGTTTACTTAGTAACTAGTAACTGAAAGTTTTCAAATAATTGTAGTGAGTAAAAGTACAAATTGTCGCTCTGAGATGTAGTGGAGTAGAAGTAAAAGTATTGGGAATTGGAAATACTCAAGTAAAGTACAAATACCTCAAAAGTGTACTTAAGTAACAGTACTTAAGTAAAAGTACTTACGCCTGACTGGTCAGGTGTGCATATAGTGTATTTTCAGTGTGGAACACTAGCAGTCATAATATGATGAAATATAAACCATCTTTAACCCATTCTGAACGGGAACCCCTTTTGGTGTTAGCATCATGTTATGCTTTAGCTATTGAAAAATAGCAGATCTACAAGCTCATAGCGCGCCACCGAGTGGCGCGCTATGAGCTTGTAGGTCTGCTATTTTTGAAAAATCAAAGAACGACTGACATATAAACATCGCTTCTTCAGAAAACTGTCAGGATGTAGAAGACATTTATAGAATCTGATCTCTGGTCAGAATGGAAAACTGTCAGGATGTAGAAGACGTTTTATAGAATCTGATCTCAGGTCAGAATGGAAAACTGTCAGGATGTAGAAGACGTTTCATAGAATCTGATCTCAGGTCAGAATGGAAAACTGTCAGGATGTAGAAGACATTTATAGAATCTGATCTCAGGTCAGAATGGAAAACTGTCAGGATGTAGAAGACATTTATAGAATCTGATCTCAGGTCAGAATGGGTTGAGATGGGTGTGTTTCATCGTTGCGTCCAGCAGGTGGCGCCCACTGACCAGGAATTGGCAATTCTGCACGCCTCAGGATCAGCAGGCTGAGGTGGATGCTGTGCACACACTATTATAATAATAATAATAAGAAGAAGAATAATACTTTATTTGTAGAGCACCTTTCATGACATGAAATGCAGCTCAAAGTGCTTTACAGAACAATGGAGAAAAAAGAGAAAAGCAAGGCATAAACATTAAAAAAAACAAGAGCAGTAATGCAATACAGTGAGGACATGAATAACAAAAAAAGATCAATTAAAAGCAAGGTGTGTGGAGTTTGCAATGTAACAATATCAACAATATAATATCGTAAAACCCACTGTTAACGGGTCCATTTGGTTCCATTCGTATAGACTATAATAATAATAATAATAAAACTTTATTTGTATAGCACCTTTCATGACATCAAATGCAGCTCAAAGTGCTTTACAGAACAATGGAGAATAAAATAAAAGCAAAGCATAAAAGAAAAGCAAGGCAACGACATTAAAAAACAAGCAGTAATGCAATACAGTGAGGACATGAATAACAAAAAATATAAGATCACTTAAAGGCAATGTTGTAGAAGTGGGTCTTGAGCTGAGCTTTAAAAATGTCTACAGAGGCTGCCTGACGAAGGGAGCTTGTTCCATGCCGATGGCCCGTAGAAGCAAAAAGCTGCTTCCCCGTATTTTTTAGTTGCCATTTTTTTAGGCAAAGCGAGCAGGCCAGCAGTGGAAGACCTTAGCGGGCGGTTTGGGACATATTTAGGCAAGCAGTCATGTAGGTAGGAAGGTGCGAGACCATTGAGGGCTTTATAGACTAAAAGAATTTTAAAATCAATCCTAAAAACAACCGGAAGCCAGTGCAGTGATGCCAAAACTGGAGTAATATGTTCTCTCATCTTAGTTCTAGTTAAAACTCTGGCTGCTGCATTTTGGACAAGTTGTAATCTGTCAGTTGTTTTCTTAGGCAGTCCTGAAAAAAGTGCATTGCAGTAATCAAGCCGAGAGAAAACAAAGGCGTGGATTAGCGTTTTCTATAGAGTTACAGACCCATAAGGGTCCATTTGGTTCCATTCATATAGAGTTACAGACCCACAAGGGTCCATTTGGTTCCCCGGACTCCACTTTGGGAACCCGTGCTGTAAAGCTGACCCAGCCTTTATTTGCCCTGTGGGGTGATAACAAATGACTGAGAGGGTGACATCATCCTTGAGTTGATAAGTGATAAGTATGAGGGCTGGTGCAACAACTCCATAGATAGATGACCAATCCATGCACTCAAATGTGACCAGATTTGACGGAGAGCCTTCCATCGCTAACTTAATACCACAGGCAGACTCTTCACATACTAGAGCATGTCTGAAATAAGTGTCGGA
Source organism: Protomyctophum parallelum (assembly GCF_964188405.1). Classification (NCBI taxonomy): domain Eukaryota; kingdom Metazoa; phylum Chordata; class Actinopteri; order Myctophiformes; family Myctophidae; genus Protomyctophum; species Protomyctophum parallelum. Next base: position 51,081,250 of record NC_139706.1, on the reverse strand, counting down.
GCTGAAATCAACATGTAAATATGAAATAAATGCATAAACATGTAACTAGGTGTAATGTTAGAAACCACAGAAGACATGTAAATATGAAATAAATGTTTAAACATGTAGCTAGGTGTAATGTTAGAGACCACAGAAGACATGTAAATATGAAATAAATACTTAAACATGTAGCTAGTAGGTTTAATGTTAGAGACCACAGAAGACATGTAAATATGAAATAAATGCTTAAACATGTAGCTATAGGTGTAATGTTTAGAGACCACAGAAGACATGTAAATATGAAATAAATACTTAAACATGTAGCTATAGGTGTAATGTTAGAGACCACAGAAGACATGTAAATATGAAATAAATGCTTAAACATGTAGCTATAGGTGTAATGTTTAGAGACCACAGAAGACATGTAAATATGAAATAAATGCTTAAACATGTAGCTATAGGTGTAATGTTAGAGACCACAGAAGACATGTAAATATGAAATAAATGCTTAAACATGTAGCTAGTAGGTGTAATGTTAGAGACCACAGAAGACATGTAAATATGAAATAAATGCTTAAACATGTAGCTAGATGTAATGTTAGAGACCACAGAAGACATGTAAATATGAAATAAATGCTTAAACATGTAGCTATAGGTGTAATGTTAGAGACCACAGAAGACATGTAAATATGAAATAAATGCTTAAACATGTAGCTAGTAGGTGTAATGTTTAGAGACCACAGAAGACATGTAAATATGACATGAATGCTTAAACATGTAGCTATAGGTGTAATGTTAGAGACCACAGAAGACATGTAAATATGAAATAAATGCTTAAACATGCAGTAGGTGTAATGTTGGAGACCACAGAAGACATGTAAATATGAAATAAATGCTTAAACATGTAGCTAGTAGGTGTAATGTTAGAGACCACAGAAGACATGTACATATGAAATAAATGCTTAAACATGTAGCTATAGGTATAATGTTAGAGTCCACAGAAGACATGTAAATATGAAATAAATGCTTAAACATGTAGCTATAGGTGTAATGTTAGAGAACACAGAAGACATGTAAATATGACATAAATGCTTAAACATGTAGCTATAGGTGTAATGTTAGAGACCACAGAAGACATGTAAATATGAAATAAATACTTAAACATGTAGCTAGTAGGTGTAATGTTAGAGACCACAGAAGACATGTAAATTTGAAATAAATGCTTAAACATGTAGCTAGATGTAATGTTAGAGACCACAGAAGACATGTAAATATGAAATAAATGCTTAAACATGTAGCTATAGGTGTAATGTTAGAGACCACAGAAGACATGTAAATATGAAATAAATGCTTAAACATGTAGCTATACGTGTAATGTTTAGAGACCACAGAAGACATGTAAATATGAAATAAATGCTTAAACATGTAGCTAGGTGTAATGTTAGAGACCACAGAAGACATGTAAATATGAAATAAATGCTTAAACATGTAACTAGGTGTAATGTTAGAGACCACAGAAGACATGTAAATATGAAATAAATGCTTAAACATGTAGCTAGTAGGTGTAATGTTAGAGACCACAGAAGACATGTAAATATGAAATAAATGCTTAAACATGTAGCTATAGGTGTAATGTTAGAGACCACAGAAGACATGTAAATATGAAATAAATGCTGAAACATGTAGCTATAGGTGTAATGTTAGAGACCACAGAAGACATGTAAATATGAAATAAATGCTTAAACATGTAGCTATAGGTGTAATGTTAGAGACCACAGAAGACATGTAAATATGACATAAATGCTTAAACATGTAGCTATAGGTGTAATGTTAGAGACCACAGAAGACATGTAAATATGACATAAATGCTTAAACATGTAGCTATAGGTGTAATGTTAGAGACCACAGAAGACATGTAAATATGGCATAAATGCTTAAACATGTAGCTATAGGTGTAATGTTAGAGACCACAGAAGACATGTAAATATGAAATAAATGCTTAAACATGTAGCTATAGGTGTCATGTTAGAGACCACAGAAGACATGTAAATATGAAATAAATGCTTAAACATGTAGCTATAGGTGTAATGTTAGAGACCACAGAAGACATGTAAATATTAAATAAATGCATAAACATGTAGCTATAGGTGTAATGTTAGAGATCACAGAAGTGAACCTTTTTCAAGCCTGTTTTCTCAACTCTCTGTTTCTCTGCCAGACATTACTCTATAAGTCATATCTCCAACACTGGTGGGTCAAACTGAACAACCAATATGTCAATTTGAAGCTATGATTCCCTGCTTTCATATGACATGAAAAAATGAAAATTCAAAATAATCCAAATAAGTCAAATTTTGTCACGTAAATGTTTTATTTTTATTTTTATGTAGGCCTGAGTAAAAGTACGAATAGTATCGGCATCAAATTGACATGGCAATCAATTGGCAGAGGCAGAGGCTGGGAAATTGTACAGGGGAGGGGACTTTGGCTCATTACTGTATACAGTCCATTGGCAGAGCCTGACCGGAGCCTTTTGTGGTGTTTCTGGACAACGGCGTATCCCACCGACTCGAGGCCGGGCACTGCACTCCCTGTGGGGGTGTGGAATGCGTGTGTCGAATGTGAAGTCGGTGGGGCGAACGGTTCTCGAGTTACGCGCATTACAACCGTACACGCATGCACACACGCACACACGCACACACGCACGCAGAATGCATTTATAGTAGGATGGATTGATCAGGTATTAATATATATATATATATATATATATATATATATATAGAGAGAGAGAGAACTCTGATTATAAATGTGGTTTATGTGAATTGTGGATAATGTGTAATGATTTCAAAGTGAATTATACAAGTGTTAAAGTATTGTCTCTGGACACGGGGCTGTTAATAATTGTGGAACCAATTAGGGTTGGTATGGTCCAGTGGGAGGGGCCTAGCCTGTATATAAGAAAGGGGACCTGCCCCTGTGGATCAGTCGATGTAGGGCTGGAGACCAGGAGGCCTGACCTGTTCAGCCATCTCAACCTGGTCGCAGGTTGAAATAGAACGGACTGGTACACTGCCGTTCCGTCCATAGAATACTAGTAGGTACCGCAGTCCGTTCATATCATACTAAAAGTCCCACCAGTGAAACCTATGGATTCGTGTCCCGGATGATGTCACGGGACTTAAAAAAAAACCCACACCGCAAGTCCGTTCATAGCGTACTATTATGCCCACCATTGAAACCTATAGGTTAAAAAAATTAAAACAAATTGAAATGATCCAAGCTGATATCGCTTCTGTCGTGCATTTTTATAACATGTATGGTATTGTATTTTAATAAACATAATTGTTATTGACTTTTTGTAATTCATTTTATAACATTTAAGGCTCCGCCTGTAATACATATTTGGGCATGGCTATGAAGCCATCGTTTACTTCCTCCACATTTGGCCCTTACTTCTACATAAACCTTCATCTTTAGGCTTATCCCAAGGCCATAAATGTTACAATATTTGACGGGCCCACGGAAGTACCCGTTCCTTCCGTATTGTTTAATAAAAAGCATTTTAATCGGATCGAACGCAACTTTCTAAAAGAACGTTCACTGTATCAGCATGCAGTACACCTACCAAACGATAGGGTCGTAGTTGAAAGAAATGGGAAGAAATGGCCATCGATCGGATTAAAATGCTTTTTAATTGAACAACACGGAAGATATGGTTAATTCTGCGGGCCCGCAAAGCATTTTAACATCCATGGGGTAAGCACTTAATTTTTTTGGATGCAGATGTAATCCACTTTTCCAGGTGCTGTCGATATGAAATGAGCAACACGTAACTTTTCAACGAAATTAACAGACTTCCCTCCCAGACCACGATAATAATAATAATTATTAGTTGATCGACCGTACATATTTGTAACATCAGTGGGCATGGGTTAATAACCTTATATTTGAAATCCACACGGAATATGTAGATATGGATGTTTTTATTGTATTATTTAATTTATCTTAGTTTTGTCCGGAAACCGGAAGCATTCTCTTGTTTAAGATCCGGTTTTATATCCGTCTGAGCGTCTACTAGTAACTACACTACTACAGTACTATGCTAGTACCTTAACTGCAGTTGTCTCACTAGAAAGGTAAGGTATATTTTTGTATCAAAGTCTATATCGATCTAGTTGTTGTGTCTTTTTTGCCTCACGTTAAATGACGGGGCCATGTGACATAATTATTGCATTCAGTTCAGATACAAGTTAGAACTAAAGACCTACCTAGCTAGGGTTAGCATATGGCTGCTAGCTAACAATAACATGGACACAGTAGGTTCACAATAGGTTTACAGAAAGTGATCAAGACTATAGTTCACACCGCTTTTTTTGATTGATTGATTGAATATTTTATTAGCAGTCTGTAGTCCGTCAGCCGACAGGCTTCTTTTGTTTAAAGTGAGACACGTGGTAGGCTATATAGTCTTTTTTGTATTGGCCTAAAATATTGTCTATACATGCATTCATGACCATAGCAGTCGTGACAAATGTGATGAAGTCAGCACATTTTGGGCAAGTGGCTATGGCTCTTTATAGCCCAAGGAGTATTTTTTGTGCAAAACGAAAGCTTGGTTCAGAATCATGAAAACCCCATAGTTTTACATGTCACATGCTACTTGAAGCATAAGGAAAGTTTGGGATTTTTGACATATACCGACAGCCGGTCAACAAGTGGATTCATGAATGTATACGTATATATATATATATATATATAGACAATATTTTAGACCACAGCTGCCGGACTATTGCAGAATTACAGTATATTTCAAGCACAACTCAATACAAAACTGTTAACTGTGAGTGGACGACACCATAAAGCATTTAATACTTGTTTACAATAGAGCCCACCATTTTCATTTAATCAAAATATTACTACTTGGGGGCACGGTGGAACAGTCGGTAGTGCTGTCGCCTCACAGCTAGAAGGTCCTGGGTTCGATTCCCACTCTGGACGCTGTGGGTGCTGGGGGCGTGTTCCCTCCCCCGCGTCATCAGTGCCCATACCCGAGGCAAAGGGACCTTTCTATGTGGAGTTTGCATGTTCTCCCCGTATCCCCTAGGGTAGGTACCCTCACATGTTCTCCCCGTATCCCCTAGGGTAGGTACCCTCACATGTTCTCCCCGTGTCCCCTAGGGTAGGTACCCTCACAAAAACATGCAGTAATCCTGGTCTCTAAAACTACATCCCCCTGGCCAGCTGGGGCGCCTGATGGAGGGGAAAGTCGGAATAACGTGTTCCTTCCACACGCTACGTCCGGCCGGGGAAATTCCCCCGTCAGGTGAAAAGAAGCAGCTTGGACTCCTCATGCATAGGAGGAGGCATGAGGTCAGTCCGCTGCCCCCCCAGGTTGGCAGAGGAAGTGTAGCACCCAGGATAATTGGCACTGGGTGAAAAAACTGGGATAAAAATAAAATAAAATATTACTACTTATGCTCATGTGTGCCTTATTTACTTGCTGGAGGATGGCCCGGCACCAACCAGAAATGTTTTTGGTTATTATATCCAGCACATTGATTAAGATTAAGTATCTAGGAATCCAGCAGGGTGTAGTTAGGAATACAGTGTAGTTGGCATATTGCCCCGCACTGTGGAAGAGTACTAAACCAAATACTTAATCTCTCAAACTCTCTCTCTCTGTCATTCTTAGACAAGCCCTCCATTGGTGTCTCCAGAGTCCAGTCTACGTACAATCTACTTTTGGCCAGCTCTTTTGTGTTTTGTGTTTTGTGTAGCCTACATCCACATAGGTAGGTGTAGGATGTCCTACTGATTGACGCCTGATTGATTTATAGTTATTCCACAGGTCCATACAAAAACAGTTACTGTGGAAGATATCACCATGATAAAGCATTACACTTGTTTCCATTCTAACAGGGTCCAACCGTTTACTAATGACTAAACCACTTACACTTTTTTGTATTGTTTCAGTACAATGTCAACACACATAAAGGCAGACTTGGTGTCTAATAAGGCCAGATTGGAAGGTCTTGCTCTGGTCGGGCAAGCATTAACCCATTCTGACCTGAGATCAGATTCATACGAGGTTTCCACTGGACACACACTGGTCTGATGAACCCATTCTGACCTGAGATCAGATTCTAAAAATGTCAGTCGTTCTTCGATTTTTCAAAAATAGCAGACCTACAAGCTCGTATCGCGCCACTCGGTGGCGCGATATGAGCTTGTAGATCTGCTATTTTTCAATAGCTAAAGCATATCATGATGCTGACACCAAAATGGGTGCCCGTTCAGAATGGGTTAATGAAGGCAGAAGTAAGTTACATTCTTGTACATCAATGTGTAATTCATTTAACTTCCGTTATTTGATGCCTATTTCTCTATATTTCATGACGTGTGTCCATCTAGAAGAAACTGCCAGTGACAAAGAAACCTGAAGTCTCATGCCCTGAAGTGATCTGGTTGAAGAGAGACGCAAATGGGGTTCCTCTTCCCACAGGAAAGAGACCAAGGAAGAGGACTTCAACTAATGGTTAGTCTCCATCTCAAAACGTATGGCAAGGACTTCATTCATAGAGAGTGGTCTTTGATTAGGTGTAGGGTAATCGTTTGATAGTGTTATTGTTGTGATATTTATACTGCCTAAGAGTTTGAAATTATTTGGTCTAATGTGGTTTTTGCTATTTTTACTTCCAAATAGTTACGTCTACATCCACTGCCTCTGTCAGTAAATCTGTCTCATCTCCATGTCTTGGCTACCAAGAACCTGGTAAGTATAAAAACGACTTAAAATACACTCCTCAAAAGAAAGCTGTGGCAAATTAAGGTATGTTTGTTTTTCCATTTCTCTCCCAAAGATTTTAATTTGCAGAGGCTCGAGGAGCTTATACAGGACTTGGCAGGCATTGATGTGCAGGATCATGGTGTAGAACAGCCCAATTGGACCCAAAGACAGAAAGATGCACACTTCTCTTGGCAACAAGCAAGAGAACACAATGTCGACAACTTGCTGTCTGCAGAGACTATTGTGAAGATGGTGTGTCAACACTGTGGTTTGAGAGAAGCAGTCATCCGTTGTGGGGACTGTATGCCGTCAGAGTGGTTTTGTGTGGAATGTGACCGTTTGGTTCATGAACATCACATTCTACACAATAGGCAAACCACAATGTTCGGGTATTATAAATACATTCCCCCAACGGAGTCAGTGAAACTCATCGATGGTAAAAAATACACCATTTGTGAACAAGGTTTGTGTCTCTTTTTTAAATTAACATACAACATTGTCTCCTATATTAGAATGTGTTATCCATGTACCTTCATTCAAACCAAACATTTCATCCAGATTGTCCCCTTGTCTTTTCAGACTGTTTGCTGCCAACCGCCTATCCGGCAAATATATGCACCTGCGACACATTTAATGTTGCAGTATCTGTCGGTAGACCCATCATACTGGTTTGCATAAATGGTAGGAATTTATGTCTATCAATCTAGATACACACACACACACACACACGCGATGTGGATATGTGTTTAAAGGACAACATAACTTTCGTGCCCCCTGTTACTTTTGTCTCATGTACTCTCAGGCCGTTATGATCTTCACGTTCCGGTGTTATCATGCAACCAGTGCAGTAAGCAGTGGTCTCCAGAGGTCAGGGACTTTATAAGAAGTGGCTACTGGCCTACAACAATGCAAGGACAGACCCTGTTCCACAAAGACATCTTCCATTCCTTTGAAGCTATGAAGACTACATCTCCAGGAATGTCGAGACAAGCCTTCACAGCCCTGTTAGACCAGAGAACAGTGCATTTTGGAAGAGTGAGTAATTAGTTTGATAATGTCGTACGGTTGGACAGTTGTACAGATTATTTTTTCCATTACATTATGTATTTCTTTCAGACTGGAAAAGTGAATGCAGACTCTTTTCAGAGGAGCTTTCTGCAGTCCACTTACTGCAACTCTGTAGAGAACCGGCTTCTGGGAAAGGAACTGTTTGTCTGTCCGGCCTGTAGCCCTGAAATGGTGGCTGTTTCTGTTGATGGGAACACTGTGTGTGTGTGTGTGTGTGTGTGTGTGTGTGTGTGTGTGTGTGTGTGTGTGTGTGTGTGTGTGTGTGTGTGTGTGTGTGTGTGTGTGTGTGTGTGTGTGTGTGTGTGTGTGTGTGTGTGTGTGTGTGTGTGTGTGTGTGTGTGTGTGTGTGTGTGTGTGTGTGTGTGTGTGTGTGTGTGTGTGTGTGTGTGTGTGTGTGTGTGTGTGTCACTGACTCACTCTATTGTTTTAGGAGTCAAGATCCTGGTTTCTTTGATGGACTTTTCTTAGCAAAAGACTCCGACGTGTCCACTTTTGTTGAGGAGGTCAGAGGAGTTGTAAAAAGTGTAAGTTTTTAACAGCCAATAAAGAGTAATTACTGTAATAGTTTTGTAGATAGCCCTGCTATCTATTGTCTTTAATCAACTCCTAATATCTTCCAAATATGTACTTTGCAGACTGCAGGGAAAGCCATGTGTGGAGATTCACATTGGAGAGCTGCTCGAGAGTCATCCAAACAGGCCAACAAGTTGGATGAAGAAGGTGTTGAAATTGCTGTTTGTAGGCATGGCTTCCTTCTCAAAGGTTGGTATTAGTATATATAATCCTGATGAGTTCAAATTTAAAAAATGTAGATGATTACAGGCCCTTCATTGTACTATGCTCTCTAATATTAATTTCCCCCCCAAAAAGGTCTCAATATGTATAGAGGGGAAATCTTTGCATATATCCAATGTTTCTCCAAAAAGAGTTCCAGAGTGCTACATATTTGGCCATGGATGTGACCTGCCGATATGTGCCATACTTGGAGAAGGTGTCTGAGAACCTGAGTCATCTTCAACCCCTTCAGCAACAGAAACATTGCTTGTCAGTGATGCATGCGAAAGCACACAATACCAAGTGCGAGGTGATGCTTCTTACATTTTTGTTTATGACTTAAATTAAATTATTCATTTAAATTCTCAAAATAAATGATTAGCCACACAAACCAAGTGACCTCAGGATATGCATCAATTGTGATCATACTAGCTTCCACACTGTTAAACAATTCCATACTTCCTGTAGATCCAGTGGAATGCAAGGAACCAGGATGGTATCGGAACAACGTTGGGAGAAGAAGTAGAGCAAGTCAACAGTTATCTCTCCCGATGTGCTCTGACCACTAAATACATGACAAAGTCAGGTCTGTAAGCTTATTTAACCCCATGCTACCCTGCAAAGTTACACATAAAACATTTTCAACACATTCTTATTAGCATTTGTGTTCTTTACAGTAAGAACTGACATGCTTACTGTGCATGCAATGGGTTGGAATCTCCGCAAAGAGAATGGCCTAAACATTGCTTTGTCTTCGAGATACAAAAAGGTATGTTGATGAAAAGGGGATAACTATTTCAAGCAGCTACATGTGAAACTTCAAATACTATGACATGGTTCTGTATTGCAATTTTGCAGACACTAGAGAAGACTTTGGAGGTAGCTGAGAACTTGACAAAGTTGCAGGAGCAGTTCCATTGTAGCGATGACATGCTACAACAGTGGGTTCTTGATGTCAAGCAGTGGGCCAAGACCGGTAAGGAAGAATCTTTTACACAAACACTGTCAGACTCTTTGGCTGTAATGCATATACTGTAGCTGTAGCCTATATGTTATGGTGCAGGGATGGGTACTGTAAGTAAATCACTTTTTCACTTCACTTTCAATGTTTCATTTTGGTCTCATAACGGTATATAAATAAAGATACATTGCTATGACCAAAAAAGGTGTAGGCTGAAGCTAATTAGCTTAATTTGCCTACCCTTACCAAATACAAATAATATAGATGACAAACAAAGAAAACAAACTAAGTAATAAGTCTGTCGGTAAACAGGAAAAAACTAAAACAATGTATTGTTTTGAATATTATTTATTCTTTCTTAGGAAGTGCAGCGGCCAGTGCTGTGAATGTCCATGCTTTGCAGCTCTCCATTGAAGCACTTTTTGTGAGCATCTGCCAAAAGAAGCACTACATTTACAGGGATAATGGTATACAGTACCTATAGTTTAAGCTTAAATGTTTCAGCTGCATACTTGCTTGATTGTGTTTGTTAAGACAGTGGCTCGTAACAGACTGTCTACTGAAGAATTTCTTTGTCAGCTGAAAATGACAACACGTGTTGTGTAAACAGAGCTATGTCACATTGTGTCGTTATATACAGGGTATATAAAGCTTTTTGAAATAAATAGCATCAGTCCTTTGCAGTTGCTTTGGAAGAAATGGTAGCATAGTATACAAAAAATATATTTAATATTGGTTTAAAGGTAGCAGCTCTGTTTATAATTGCAGTAGGTCAATCAATGGTTTGTTGTCCTTGGGGTGGTTGTATTCCATTCGCAAGCCGCCTTTTATCGCAACAGTTCACAAATCTTGCTTTGTTTGGATGGTGTTGTATATCTCCTAGTAGGTTTGGGAGTTTTTTTGTTATTGGTCATTTTTTCAAACTCATGTTGGGTGAGTGTAATCTGAATTATGTGCTCTGATGTTTTGGTAGGTGATTAGAATCAAATGTGTAGCTGTTTCCAACACATTTCCTTGGCTTGAAAGCAGGGGCTGTCTCTGGTGGCCTCAGTTTAACCTAGGGGGTGTGTGTGTGTGTGTGTGTGTGTGTGTGTGTGTGTGTGTGTGTGTGTGTGTGTGTGTGTGTGTGTGTGTGTGTGTGTGTGTGTGTGTGTGTGTGTGTTCTGTGTGTCTGTCTGTCTGTCTACACGCCAAGCCTCATTGCTCCTGATGTGCTGGTTGGTGCCTTGCATGGTTTCCTCTGCCATCGGTGTATGAATGTGTGTGAATGTAATGCACAATCTATGTAAAGCGCCTTGGTTAAAGGCGCTATATCAATGCACCATTTACCATAACAACACTGACTCACATGCACTCACAGCTGTATGCTTTTGGATGCCAATGTCTCTTGCTCCATTTCACCTCTAAAAAAACCCCACGACTAATCATGTTGTCATTCCTTCACAGATGGTGTTGATATCCTGACCAAGAAGCAGCTCTTTGACCAACGCATGCTTCTTTCGCGGCTGGTAGAGGAAAAGCACATCATTACAAAGGAGATGATGCAGCACCTTGCTTTCCTCAAGGACTCTCAGTCAAAGGTCCAGACACAAAGGAGATGACGCAGCACCTTGCTTTCCTCAAGGACTCTCAGTCAAAGGTCCAGACACAAAGGAGATGATGCAGCACCTTGCTTTCCTCAAGGACTCTCAGTCAAAGGTCCAGACACAAAGGAGATGATGCAGCACCTTGCTTTCCTCAAGGACTCTCAGTCAAAGGTCCAGACACAAAGGAGATGATGCAGCACCTTGCTTTCCTCAAGGACTCTCAGTCAAAGGTCCAGACACAGATGGACACCATTTCAATGAGCACACAGACAAGAGGTAAGTGAAAAATGTCAGGTGACTGCTATCATGTTAGTATTTTGTAACTAATCTATCTTTTATTTGTTGCTATGTATCTGAGATCTCTACTGTCAGAAAAGAACACTTTATATTAACGTCGTCTTTATAATGCGTTATAATGTGCTTATAAGGCATTATAACACTTATAATCATGTATAACAACATATAACCACGTTTATAACATAAGTGCTGGTCATAATGCATTATTATGCTCAGTGGAAGTATAAAGCACATTATAACTTAGGTGATTATAAAGACACATAGAGAAGTGCTGTAATGTCTGTCAATGCATATAACCAATGTGTATTAAATGGACTAATGTCTTATAAGCATAAGCATCAATAATATGCATTATAAATGAGCTTATAATGCATTATAAAGGCGACCTTAATATAGTGTTATCGACAAAGTTTAGTGTGAACTTTATTCCACTCTTCATACATCACTTCAGTTCATATTTGGGCATGCCTTGACACAAAAATCCATAGAATGAAGGGACAGAGAGAGACAGATACAGAAATCTTCATATCTGGGCATAAAAGGGACACAGAGTGGAACGGGTACTCTGACATGGGTACGTGACTGCTATGTGAAGGAACGTTTGAAATGTTGAATTATTAGGTTAAGCTATTTGCTACATACCTACTTTATGTATGTAAAAAAAGTAGTATTATGAAGTATGGTACAAGTTTCTATCTATAAAAGAAATACAGTTTTAACGATTTAGAATTATTCTGGATCCCTCTTTAGTTTGTCAAAGAGAAGAAAAGGGTCCCAAACACTGAGTAGTAGTTAACTACTACTCTATAAGTGAACCCTTTTCTTCACTTATAGAGTAGTAGTTAATACTACTCTATAAGTGAACCCTTTTCTTCACTTATAGAGTAGTAGTTAATACTACTCTATAAGTGAACCCTTTTCTTCACTTATAGAGTAGTAGTTAACTACTACTCTATAAGTGAACCCTTTTCTTCACTTATAGAGTAGTAGTTAACTACTACTCTATAAGTGAACCCTTTTCTTCACTTATAGAGTAGTAGTTAATACTACTCTATAAGTGAACCCTTTTCTTCACTTATAGAGTAGTAGTTAACTACTACTCTATAAGTGAACCCTTTTCTTCACTTATAGAGTAGTAGTTAACTACTACTCTATAAGTGAACCCTTTTCTTCACTTATAGAGTAGTAGTTAACTACTACTCTATAAGTGAACCCTTTTCTTCACTTATAGAGTAGTAGTTAACTACTACTCTATAAGTGAACCCTTTTCTTCACTTATAGAGTAGTAGTTAACTACTACTCTATAAGTGAACCCTTTTCTTCACTTATAGAGTAGTAGTTAACTACTACTGTATAAGTGAACCCTTTTCTTCACTTATAGAGTAGTAGTTAACTACTACTCTATAAGTGAACCCTTTTCTTCACTTATAGAGTAGTAGTTAACTACTACTCTATAAGTGAACCCTTTTCTTCACTTATAGAGTAGTAGTTAATACTACTGTATAAGTGAACCCTTTTCTTCACTTATAGAGTAGTAGTTAATACTACTCTATAAGTGAACCCTTTTCTTCACTTATAGAGTAGTAGTTAATACTACTCTATAAGTGAACCCTTTTCTTCACTTATAGAGTAGTAGTTAACTACTACTCTATAAGTGAACCCTTTTCTTCACTTATAGAGTAGTAGTTAACTACTACTCTATAATAGGGCATTCATCAAAAAATCGATGTATCGATAAACGAGTCACGAGTCGACTCGCAGCAGCGCGAGTCGAAAGTTGAGCTTTTTTTTTTTTTTTTCTCCCCTTTTTTCATTGCATTCAGAACACGCCCTTAATTAAAAACCAAATGCAGCTGTGTAGGCTATGTGGCTCTCAGCGCGCGGTGTCCCACTATTGAGACTGGCTGAAGTCTGTTTGAACTGCGCTGTGTCAGAGAAGTAACAGATAGAAGCACGCAAACGTTACCCCCAAACGTTACCCCCAAACGATATCCCCCTCACCTCCGTGCTGGAAATATAACGTCTGGGTTCCAGAGGCTACATGCATGCTGACGCAATGACTGTCTGTTTCTGGCTAAGCTTTACGCGCAGCGCACATGAAGCTCTCCGTCTCCGGTCAGTGCGGGTTGTTGTTTATTTGCATGGCTCAGAAAATGAGTAACAAATGAGAACGTTATCGAGTTGTGGAGGAGGAGGAGGAGGAGGAGGAGGAGAATAATAATGTCATATCTCTTATTGTGTTCTCGGTGCTGCTGCTGCGCTGTGTGCCAATACCACTAGGCCTACTTTACCTGGATAACATCATCTTTTCATTTTGACATGATTCACATGAAATAATAATCCTGTACCGGAACCGCGTGTAGCGTTTGGTTTCATTAATGCGATCGTCACAAAATAGCCTACAGCTGCTGCTGCTAAAGATACAAAGATTGGACATTTTTAAACGACGCAAAACTTAGAATTCCCCTCTTGCGTACCAGTGCCACGTGTCCCGCGGACCGGCACCGGTGTTTGGGAACCTCTATAGATGATACATGCACTGTGACTGTGTCATATTGGAGAGGCCACTGAATGCGCAATGCTATGTTTGACATGCTCCGTATTTGAGCGCGCGGCAGCTCCACCCGCCCCTGTTAAATCCCCCTCCCACCCCCCCGCGCGTCCGCCCCCCCCTCCCCCCCCCCCCCCCCCCCCCCCGCCGCCAGAAACGATAAATCGATACGACTTCAACTTTACTGTCCGACAAGTCGACTGGGAAAAATCTCAAGTCGTTAATGCCCTACTCTATAAGTGAACCCTTTTCTTCACTTATAGAGTAGTAGTTAACTACTACTCTATAAGTGAACCCTTTTCTTCACTTATAGAGTAGTAGTTAACTACTACTCTATAAGTGAACCCTTTTCTTCACTTATAGAGTAGTAGTTAACTACTACTCTATAAGTGAACCCTTTTCTTCACTTATAGAGTAGTAGTTAATACTACTCTATAAGTGAACCCTTTTCTTCACTTATAGAGTAGTAGTTAACTACTACTCTATAAGTGAACCCTTTTCTTCACTTATAGAGTAGTAGTTAATACTACTCTATAAGTGAACCCTTTTCTTCCCTTATAGAGTAGTAGTTAACTACTACTCTATAAGTGAACCCTTTTCTTCCCTTATAGAGTAGTAGTTAACTACTACTCTATAAGTGAACCCTTTTCTTCACTTATAGAGTAGTAGTTAACTACTACTCTATAAGTGAACCCTTTTCTTCACTTATAGAGTAGTAGTTAACTACTACTCTATAAGTGAACCCTTTTCTTCACTTATAGAGTAGTAGTTAACTACTACTCTATAAGTGAACCCTTTTCTTCACTTATAGAGTAGTAGTTAATACTACTCTATAAGTGAACCCTTTTCTTCCCTTATAGAGTAGTAGTTAATACTACTCTATAAGTGAACCCTTTTCTTCCCTTATAGAGTAGTAGTTAACTACTACTCTATAAGTGAACCCTTTTCTTCACTTATAGAGTAGTAGTTAACTACTACTGTATAAGTGAACCCTTTTCTTCACTTATAGAGTAGTAGTTAACTACTACTCTATAAGTGAACCCTTTTCTTCACTTATAGAGTAGTAGTTAACTACTACTCTATAAGTGAACCCCTTTCTTCACTTATAGAGTAGTAGTTAATACTACTCTATAAGTGAATCCTTTTCTTCACTTATAGAGTAGTAGTTAATACTACTCTATAAGTGAACCCTTTTCTTCCCTTATAGAGTAGTAGTTAACTACTACTCTATAAGTGAACCCTTTTCTTCACTTATAGAGTAGTAGTTAACTACTACTCTATAAGTGAACCCTTTTCTTCACTTATAGAGTAGTAGTTAATACTACTCTATAAGTGAACCCTTTTCTTCACTTATAGAGTAGTAGTTAACTACTACTCTATAAGTGAACCCTTTTCTTCACTTATAGAGTAGTAGTTAACTACTACTCTATAAGTGAACCCTTTTCTTCACTTATAGAGTAGTAGTTAACACATTGTATGCTAAGGTTTGAAATTTTCTCAGGATTGCTGGTGCTAAGCGATTAACATTGGACTTTTTAACTTTTTAGGGGCCCCACAGCGAGGGGCCTCTTATAGCGAGAATCACATCGCATAAATAAAAAGTAGGCCAAGCATGTCCACTTCAATTAAAAAAAAAAAAATGATTCTACCATCTTCCATTCTGGAGATATTGACTTTTTTCTAAAACCTGCTTTTGAAGGCACGCTGCTCGCTTGAAAAAACAGCAGAGATATGGAAGGTTGAAGTTGACAGACATTTCAGTTCAGTTTTTTCAGACCGACAGACCGATATAAATATGAGCACAAATACTATCCTATACATACCATACACCGAATGAAAGCCCTGAATGTCTACTTTTAGGAGGAATACAGTACACATTGTACACATATACAGTTTGACAGTAATTGGTCATTGAATTCAGCTTGTGCCCACCAGAGATAACTAAGACTAAGACATGGACCTGAACTGCTCAATATTCACAAAATAAGGATATAAGAAAAATACTTCTACTGTAATAATAATAAAAATCACACCCATGTGAAGTGAGCAGTGCAACGTTGCACTGCTCACTTCACATGGGTGTGATTTTTATTATTACAGTAGAAGTATTTTTCTTATGAAAGCAGAGAGTCTTATGTTTCATACGGTATATAGTATGTATATGTCGCTATAGGCCTTATTTTGTGAATATTGAGCAGTTCAGGTCCATGCATTTTCTGAAATCCTCTCGTATTTTAGACAAGACATGGACCCGACAACTAAATATTCACAAAATAAGGCCTATAGCGACATGTTCATACTATATACCGTATGAAACATAGGACTCTCTGCTTTCATAAGAAAAATACTTCTACTGTAATAATAATAAAAATCACACCCCTTTGAAGTGAGCAGTGCAATGTTGCACTGCTCACTTCACAACATTGCACTGCTCACTTCACATGGGTGTGTTTTTTATTATTATACAGTATTAGTTTTTTTCTTATGAAAGCAGAGAGTCTTCTGTTCCATACAGTATATGGGATATGTGTATTTTATTTGTTTTCCTCCTAAAATTAGACATTTAGGGCTTTCATTCAGTGTGTAGTATGTATATGATAATAATTTATTTATGTTTATATCTGCCTGTCAATCTCTGTGACTTTAAACCTTTATAACTCGCTATGATAACGTCATGATGATGATTCTGTGCACATATGTGATCATTGTCTCAGTAAACAAAATCAACATGGATCAGTTTCAGAACGATAGCATAACAGTGACTTGAGAGGTTGACATGTCTGGACATGAACCACAGGAGCGACTCAACTCGCAGTGGGGGGGGGGGGGGGGGTTCCACGACATGTCTGGACATGAACCACAGGAGCGATAAGCGAATCTCGGCTGGCTGTGATTTCGACAAAATGACAGACAACTCGATGGCTTCCGCAGCTTAGGATTGTATTCGTTATCCACTACAAACGGGTCGATTACGTCCCAGACGCCTTATCACTGCAATTGGCTGGCGAAGGCGCTATGGCGATTATGGTGATCAACTGCCGAGAATCTTTTTTTCCGAGAATGAGAGAGTAGCATTGCAAACTGAAAGCGATCGATCGCAACTCGCAGTGTGGGGGGGGGTTCCACGGTGTGATATCTGCTAGCCTAGTATACTGCTTCTTTGTCCAAACATGGCTGACGCGACGGTGAAAAAAAGACAGTTGGTCAGATGTATACTGCTTCTCCTATGGCGGTCCTTCGAGAATACGTCATTCGTTTCGCGTATACCTGTCCGTGTGCGTGAAATGGCGATCGACCGTTGGAGATTATTCTTGGTTTATATACGGGTTTATATTTCCGAGAATGAGGCGACAGACCGGCGAGTTGTCGTTGGAATTGAGAGGGCTGTGTCGAGTGGATCTGTGTGAATGAGTGGGGGGGGGGGAAGAAACTGTAATGCGATGGAGAGATGCCTCGGGAGAAACCATGTAGAAACAGGAGGGGAAGGGGAATCGAGTGTATTCACACACACTAGAATATGGGTAGCTCCATTTTAGATCCCCTGATCTGCGTTGGTCTATGCCGTGTGCAGGACGGCGAGGCCGCCTCCCCAGTACGTCGTAATGGATACGGCATGCCTGGAATGTGGTTAGACCAGGCCTCTTTTCAGGAGGTGGGGGGGTTTTAACTCCCGGATCACATAGCGGATCTTTCTGGAGATGATCGGTGTTACTTCCTTTGTTGTCCCGGCGGATAGGACGTTGATGTACAGTAATCAATAAAAAAACGTATAAAACGTATCCATACGTTACAAGCAGATGGCGCTAGAGATTAATAAAGCGTATGGATACGTTTCAAGCATTCTTTGTGTTAACTACTACTCTATAAGTGAACCCTTTTCTTCACTTATAGAGTAGTAGTTAACTACTACTCTATAAGTGAACCCTTTTCTTCACTTATAGAGTAGTAGTTAACTACTACTCTATAAGTGAACCCTTTTCTTCACTTATAGAGTAGTAGTTAACTACTACTCTATAAGTGAACCCTTTTCTTCACTTATAGAGTAGTAGTTAATACTACTCTATAAGTGAACCCTTTTCTTCACTTATAGAGTAGTAGTTAACTACTACTCTATAAGTGAACCCTTTTCTTCACTTATAGAGTAGTAGTTAACTACTACTCTATAAGTGAACCCTTTTCTTCACTTATAGAGTAGTAGTTAACTACTACTCTATAAGTGAACCCTTTTCTTCACTTATAGAGTAGTAGTTAATACTACTCTATAAGTGAACCCTTTTCTTCACTTATAGAGTAGTAGTTAACTACTACTCTATAAGTGAACCCTTTTAACTGTCTGCTCCTCGTACAGTGAGGACGCTTCGCTTCGCCGCTCTCGCCTATGCTTGCATTCCTCAACTGATATCGCTGTTTTATTTTATTTTTTTATCTCTACAAATGGATCCTAGATACTTGTAAACCGATGGGACTGTTTTTGTTCTTTAGACAGAAGTTTTTGCCTACTTCAAAATACCCTTTTTTTACCTTCTGTGACTGGGTACGTGGCACATAGCTAGCTACATTGCTAACTAGCTCTGTGACTGTGTACGTGGCACATAGCTAGCTACATTGCTAACTAGCTCTGGACATTTGGCTAATAGCCAGCCATGCCCCCAACAATCTCCTCAGAGGACCTTCAGAAGCTGCTTCAAAAGATCGCTCTGTTGGAAACGGAATTACACCTATTAAAAGTGAACCTGGGAGTAAAACACTCTAAGGAAAATCTCACGCAGAATGACGCATCCGTCTGGTTCACTCGCGGCGCAAGGCCAAAGGAAAAAACTGTGAGTAACGGGCAGGCGGTGAGAACCCCACCTGCAATAACAATAACACCAACTATCTCTACAGTGAATTCTAACAGAGATAACATGATAGGACGGCTAAGTGGGAGGACTAGGAGCCCTGATAAGACCAGGCCTGGGCCCCCAGCCCGACCCAAAACAACCCCTCCGCAGTGGAAAAATGCGAAAGGAAAATCAAAATACACACCTCCCCAAAGTGAGAATTTACGGCTGACAAACAGGTTTAGCCCTCTGCTGAATGTTGCTGGCTCTAATGGTCAATCAGATAACCGTGTTAACGCCACTCCGAGCAGGGTAGCTAATGGAGAGCAAATGACTGAATGTCTGATTGTCGGCGACCAGGCTGTAAAATGTTAAAAGCAACAAAAAGCGAAAAGCTACAGTATTATGCTTTCCCAATGACACTATCTCTGATATGGTGGAGAGAATCCATAAGATTATTGAGGCACACCCCATGGTAAAAACGCTGATATTGCACATCGGTGCACGTGATGCAGAAAAACGAGAAGGAAGCAAACTAAAAAAGGATTTCAAAGCCCTACTGTTCACTCTGAGTGAACATGGTGATATTGACTTCTGGATCTCCGGACCTCTACCTCCGATGGCAGGGTGTGAGCGTTTTAGTAGGCTGTTTGCATTCAACGAATGGCTCTCAAAGACATGCACTGAAGAAACACCCTTGCAAAAATCATTCAATTTTATTGACAATTTCAATTTTTTCTGGGACAGAAGGCATCTTTTTGTAGACGCAACTCACCTAAACAAGTTGGGTGTTAAATTATTTTTCACCAACCTCTTTCATAACATGGAGCGTGGAGCCACAGCGCCCCCTGGTGGAAAGAAACTCACAGAGCGTGAAGTCACAGCGCCCCCTGGAGGAGAAAAGATCACAGCGCATGCCACAGCGCCCCCTGGTGGAGAAAAGATCACAGCGCATGAAGCCACAGCACCCCCTGGAGGAGAAAAGATCACAGCGCATGAAGCCACAGCGTCCCCTGGTGAAGAAAAGATCGCAGCGCTTGAAGCCACAGCGCCCCCTGGTGGAGAAAAGAACACAGCACATGAAGCCACAGCGTCCCCTGGTAGAGAAGAAATCTCAGAGCATAAAGTCACAGCGTCCCCTGGTGGAGAAAAAACCACAGAGCATGAAGAAATCTCAGAGCATGAAGAAGCCACAGCGCCCCCTGGAGGAGAAAAGATCACAGCGCTTGAAGCCACAGCGTCCCCTGGTGAAGAAAAGATCACAGCGCCCCCTGGTGGAGAAAAGATCACAGCGCTTGAAGCCACAGCGTCCCCTGGTAGAGAAGAAATCTCAGAGCATAAAGTCACAGCGTCCCCTGGTGGAGAAAAAACCACAGAGCATGAAGAAATCTCAGAGTCACAGCGTCTCCTGGTGGAGAAAAGACCACAGCGCAGGAAGCCTCAGCATCCCCTGGTGAAGAAAAGACCACTGCGCTTGAAGCCACAGTGTCCCCCGGTGGAGAGAAGATTACTGCGCTTGAAGCCACATCGTCTCCTGGTGGAGAAGAAATCTCAGAGCATGAAGCATCCCCTGGTGGAGAAGAAATCGCATGAAGCTACAGCGTCCCCTGGTGGAGTAAAAATCTCAAAGCATGAAGTCACAGCGCCCCCTGGTGGAGAAAAGATCACAGACCATGAAGCCACAACATCCATCGGAGAACAATGGGAAGCAGTTCGACAGGCGATGGAAGCACTGATGATGAGGCCCCTCACCACGGAAGATACTCAACGGGCGATTGAATCTGTGTTGCTGAATCAAAGTGATGATGATGACTTTGTGACTGAGGAAGAATTTCTAACACTCTCACCAGTACATCTCTCTTTCACCCCGGCCATGGTGGAACGGATGAACATTGGAGTAAAGTCGACCCCCCGTACCAGACGTTGCCTCCAACTGTCACCAAACCCAGCTACCGTTTCTCAGACTTCTGATTATCATTTTACATTTGACAACTGATATGAACAGGGTCCATTATGCGCAGCAACAATCATGTATGGACCCCATGCTTCTAGAAAGCCTGGTGTTTCAATCACTGTACAGGTTGAAGTGCACAACATTCCTACTGTTATTTCAAATAGATTGTCCAACACAAGGAGTGGTCTGAAGAGAGAATGCTGTTTGGTTAATGTACCTCTCAGGCATCACAGCCCCCAAAAATGTGATAACAAGCTTAATCTTGCCTTGTTTAACATCAGGTCACTAACAAATAAGTCCTCCTCTGTAAAAGATATAATCTGTAAAGAGAAGCTAGACATTATCTTTCTAACAGAGACATGGCTGGGCTCAGATGGAGCTGTTCTCCTAGCGCCAGCCTGTCCCGCAAACTACAGTTTCATTCACTCTGTTCGCGAGGCTAAGAAAGGAGGTGGACTGGCAATAATTTTTTCAGACACGTTAAAATTCAAGGCTCTGACCCTTGGCAGCTTTACATCCTTTGAATACCAGGCCACTATACTACATGGTGCCTCCATGCCAATGATTAGCATTTATCGCCCGCCAAAATGCAGTAAAGCAATATTTCTAACAGAAATATCAGAACTTCTATCTATCTGCTCCACTAACTATGACAGAACTCTTATCTCAGGTGATCTTAATCTTCACCTGGATGATGCTACAGATGCTATGGCTATGGGTTTCCTAGAGTTATTGCACTCCTTTGATTTTATCCAACATGTTGTTGGGCCTACACATAAACATGGGCACACTCTGGACCTGGTGATTTCTAGAGGGCTGAACATCACTGTGGAAAGGACTATTGAAAGGCCCGAGCTGTCAGACCACTTTCTGCTGTGTTTTAATATGACTGTCTCTGATCTAGAGAAAAACATCACTGAATATACCATAAAAAAGCGTTTTTTTAGCTCTTCTGCTGCCGACGAGTTCTCTCGTCACCTGGGTCCCCCATTGCCCGATACCCCCCCAGTGAATGATATGGTTCAATTTTTTAATCTTAAACTAGAGTCAGCTCTTGATATAGTGGCTCCTTTGAAAACAAAAAAGAAACATAATACCAGAATAACACCCTGGATAAATGAGCTTTCACGCTCACTGAAGCAAGAATGTCGAAGAGCTGAGCGAGCTTGGAGAAAAAACAAACTCACCATCCACCTAGAGATTCTTAAAAAGTCAACAGTCGCCTATAACAAAGCCTTGCGTTTAGCAAGGCAGGCATATTTCTCTGGCATTATTAACGAGAACAAGAAAAATGCTAGAGTCCTATTCTCTACCATTGATCGACTTTTAAACCCCCCCCAGTCCTACAAGCAGTCATTCCCGGCCTCTAAAGCTAAGTGTAATGAGTTTGCATGCTTTTTTGACAACAAAATTTCAAACATTAGAGCCGATATTATAAATGGTGCTGCTGCTAGCGCAAACCGTCAAACAGCAGTAAATGGTCCCAGGGTAGATCTCTCCAGGGGGAGCCTATCATCGTTCTGCGAAATTGAGGAAGACGAACTCCGCAAAACTATATCACAGATGACATCATCCTCCTGTTCATTAGATACAATTCCCACCAACTTTCTCAAAGAAGTCTTAGACAGTGTGATTGGAGATATCCTAAAAATTGTAAACAGCTCTCTACAATCAGGCGTTTTCCCAGACTCACTGAAGACTGCTGTAGTTAAGCCCCTTCTCAAGAAACACAATCTTGATCCCTCTGTTTTGGGTAACTACCGACCCATTTCAAATCTACCCTTTCTGGGCAAGGTTTTAGAAAAATGTATCTTTCATCAATTGGATGTGTTTCTACAGAACAATAATGTACACAACAAATTCCAATCTGGCTTTAGGAAAGGCCACAGCACAGAAACAGCACTTGTAAAAGTAATGAATGATCTGAGGGTGTCTGCTGACAAGAAACATGTATCCGTTCTCTTACTTCTAGATTTAACGGCTGCATTTGACACGATTGATCACTCAATTTTAATACAGCGTCTGGAGCACTGGATAGGCCTGTCTGGTACGGCCCTGTCCTGGTTTTCCTCC
Organism: Protomyctophum parallelum; assembly: GCF_964188405.1. NCBI lineage: Eukaryota > Metazoa > Chordata > Actinopteri > Myctophiformes > Myctophidae > Protomyctophum > Protomyctophum parallelum. The sequence continues at coordinate 51,058,400 of NC_139706.1, read as the reverse complement.
TACCTATCAAACAGAAGCTACTTTGTCAATCTAGCCGAGTTTGACTCAGATAAACACGACATCAGTTCTGGTATTCCACAGGGCTCGATTCTTGGCCCTCTGCTTTTCTCCTTGTACATACTGCCACTGGGCGAACTCATTGCCAATCACGGAGTCAATTTTCATTTCTATGCTGATGATACCCAATTATATCTATCTGTGGCTCCAGATGATCCCTGTGCTTTAGACCCGCTGCTTACCTGTCTGTCTAGCATCAAATGTTGGATGAGTGAGAACTTTCTCAAGCTAAATGAGGACAAGACAGAAGTTCTCATAATCGGCTCTAGTGAGCAGAAAGAATCAATATTAAGCAGACTTGGCAACCTGACTGTAGACAGTAACAGTACAGTAAAGAACCTGGGGGTTATTATTGATTCCGAATTGAATTTTAATTCACACATTAATCATGTTACCAAGATTGCCTTTTTTCACCTTAGAAATATTGCACGAATCAGAGCCTATGTGTCCTTGGACGATGCAAAAACGCTAATCCACGCCTTTGTTTTCTCTCGGCTTGATTACTGCAATGCACTTTTTTCAGGACTGCCTAAGAAAACAACTGACAGATTACAACTTGTCCAAAATGCAGCAGCCAGAGTTTTAACTAGAACTAAGATGAGAGAACATATTACTCCAGTTTTGGCATCACTGCACTGGCTTCCGGTTGTTTTTAGGATTGATTTTAAAATTCTTTTACTTGTCTATAAAGCCCTCAATGGTCTCGCACCTTCCTACCTACATGACTGCTTGCCTGAATATGTCCCAAACCGCCCGCTAAGGTCTTCTAATGCTGGCCTGCTCGCTTTGCCTAAAAAAATGGCAACTAAAAAATACGGGGAAGCAGCTTTTTGCTTCTACGGGCCATCGGCATGGAACAAGCTCCCTCTGTACCTTCGTCAGGCAGCCTCTGTAGACATTTTTAAAGCTCAGCTCAAGACCCACTTCTACAACATTGCCTTTAAGTGATCTTATATTTTGTGTTATTCATGTCCTCACTGTATTGCACTGCTTGTTTTTTAATGTCGTTGCCTTGCTTTTCTTTTATGCTTTGCTTTTATTTTATTCTCCATTGTTCTGTAAAGCACTTTGAGCTGCATTTGATGTCATGAAAGGTGCTATACAAATAAAGTTTTATTATTATTATTATTATTATTTTCTTCACTTATAGAGTAGTAGTTAATACTACTCTATAAGTGAACCCTTTTCTTCACTTATAGAGTAGTAGTTAATACTACTCTATAAGTGAACCCTTTTCTTCACTTATAGAGTAGTAGTTAACTACTACTCTATAAGTGAACCCTTTTCTTCACTTATAGAGTAGTAGTTAACTACTACTCTATAAGTGAACCCTTTTCTTCACTTATAGAGTAGTAGTTAACTACTACTCTATAAGTGAACCCTTTTCTTCACTTATAGAGTAGTAGTTAACTACTACTCTATAAGTGAACCCTTTTCTTCACTTATAGAGTAGTAGTTAATACTACTCTATAAGTGAACCCTTTTCTTCACTTATAGAGTAGTATTAACTACTACTCTATAAGTGAAGAAAAGGGTTCACTTATAGAGTAGTAGTGAACCCTTTTCTTCACTTATAGAGTAGTAGTTAATACTACTCTATAAGTGAACCCTTTTCTTCACTTATAGAGTAGTAGTTAAATACTACTCTATAAGTGAACCCTTTTCTTCACTTATAGAGTAGTAGTTAACTACTACTCTATAAGTGAACCCTTTTCTTCACTTATAGAGTAGTAGTTAATACTACTCTATAAGTGAACCCTTTTCTTCACTTATAGAGTAGTAGTTAATACTACTCTATAAGTGAACCCTTTTCTTCACTTATAGAGTAGTAGTTAACTACTACTCTATAAGTGAACCCTTTTCTTCTCATGAATCGCAGTTGGCTCCGACGCACCTGTCCTTGTAGGAGTGCCTTTTCGTTACATAGTTTCTCAAAGAAATATAAATCATCTATCTGATGGAAAAAAAAGGTATATAAAATATGTTACCACGTATACAGTATAATTATTTATTTTAAATTGTCAATTGCTTTCAATTTACTTAATCTTGGGCTATAGTGATATTAATACTAAATGCATCTGTGTATATGTATAATGTAATTTGTAAGTTGATTAGCTGTATACTGTGGTTACTTTGCACCACTTTTGATGCGTATGCACCGTCCCAGCATATTTTGATGCGTATGCACCGTCCCAGCATATTTTGATGCGTATGCACCGCCCCAGCAAATGATGTAATGACTACTTGTGCCTGATACAGCAGTGGTGCCAGATTGCATACATGTATACATAGGGTTTTGTTTTGTTTTGCCATGTCTTTTGTTCCTGCTATTTTGTTCCTGCTATCCTATTGTTTAAAACATGAGTAAAATGATGATTCTCATACCATGTTTGTCGTATGTTTGCCTTTTTCCTGTGACACATCTGCCAGGCTTATTGGCTGTCAACATTATGACACACTTAGGTGGTTTTCGGAGGATGCTGAAATTGCTCTAGACATTATAAGATGTCTATCAGTCTATAATTGTATATGAACTAGGCATCTGTTTATAACACTAATTACACTTATAAAGCAGTTAATGACGTAGAACATCACATGTTGCTGGAGACTATACAGGCATTGTAGTTATAAATCATAAGGGTTCATTTTTTAATGGTGCAACCACTCCCTTACGGAGATATGGGTGTCTGGCTGGGTATGAGCACAACAACATCATGGTTGTTTTTCACCACCTGTGTGCAACCTAACACACACGCACATATTAACTGTATATATATGATGATTTGGGGTGTACCAGTACAGTGACAGTACAGTACAGTACAGTAGAGGGACTGCCACACGGTAACTGTCATTTCTCAACCGTTACGGACGCGGGGCAGCTCGCCGGAGTTGTGTTCCTGTGGGCCTGGAACTGGGTTGGCACCCTGGGTGTGTTCCTGTGGGCCTGGAACTCCCCCCCCCCCCCCCCCCCGCACTCACCTCACACGGGTGTGACTGAAGTACAGTAAATAATTTATTGCCTGACAGTTCTTGCCTGAAAACATTTTTAGTTTTGCTTATAATGCACTCAATGAGCCTTGTAGTGACTCATCACATCAATGCATTAGAGCAGTGACAACAATGAGTCCAATTACCCAATTATAATCTATCTATAAATGTGCCTTGTCTCTGTACGTGTTTATGTCTGGAATTCACAGAACTCCAACCATCCACACCGACTGCAAATTCCACACACGTTAATAATAATAATAATATCTCAAACTTATATAGCGCTTTTCTGAGTACCCAAAGACGCTTTACATGGGGGGGGCTTTACAGAGGTAACAACAAATAAAAACAACTTTAATAGAAAAAGGAAAAATAACACTAAAAGCTAAAGAACATTAAAAGACAGTGAAAAGGGGTTAGCTAGGGAAGGCAATTTTGAAGAGGTGGGTTTTGAGGGTGGATTTGAAGGTTTGAAGGGTAGGGGCATCTCTGAGTGCCTTAGGGAGGGCATTCCACAGGGTTGGGGCAGCAAAGGCAAACGCTCTATCCCCCCACGTACGGCGTTTGGTTTTGGGGACGTCGAGGAGGTTTGCATCACCAGACCTGAGGGAGCGAGAGGGGGCATGGCGTTTGAGGAGGTCACAGAGGTATGGGGGAGCCAGGTTATTTAGTGCTTTGTAGGTGGTCAGGAGTGTTTTGAAGTGGATTCTTTGTTTAACTACTACTCTATAAGTGAAGAAAAGGGTTCACTTATAGAGTAGTAGTGAACCCTTTTCTTCACTTATAGAGTAGTAGTTAATACTACTCTATAAGTGAACCCTTTTCTTCACTTATAGAGTAGTAGTTAATACTACTCTATAAGTGAACCCTTTTCTTCACTTATAGAGTAGTAGTTAACTACTACTCTATAAGTGAACCCTTTTCTTCACTTATAGAGTAGTAGTTAATACTACTCTATAAGTGAACCCTTTTCTTCTCATGAATCGCAGTTGGCTCCGACGCACCTGTCCTTGTAGGAGTGCCTTTTCGTTACATAGTTTCTCAAAGAAATATAAATCATCTATCTGATGGAAAAAAAAGGTATATAAAATATGTTACCACGTATACAGTATAATTATTTATTTTAAATTGTCAATTGCTTTCAATTTACTTAATCTTGGGCTATAGTGATATTAATACTAAATGCATCTGTGTATATGTATAATGTAATTTGTAAGTTGATTAGCTGTATACTGTGGTTACTTTGCACCACTTTTGATGCGTATGCACCGTCCCAGCATATTTTGATGCGTATGCACCGTCCCAGCATATTTTGATGCGTATGCACCGCCCCAGCAAATGATGTAATGACTACTTGTGCCTGATACAGCAGTGGTGCCAGATTGCATACATGTATACATAGGGTTTTGTTTTGTTTTGCCATGTCTTTTGTTCCTGCTATTTTGTTCCTGCTATCCTATTGTTTAAAACATGAGTAAAATGATGATTCTCATACCATGTTTGTCGTATGTTTGCCTTTTTCCTGTGACACATCTGCCAGGCTTATTGGCTGTCAACATTATGACACACTTAGGTGGTTTTCGGTGGATGCTGAAAGTGCTCTAGACATTATAAGATGTCTATCAGTCTATAATTGTATATGAACTAGGCATCTGTTTATAACACTAATTACACTTATAAAGCAGTTAATGACGTAGAACATCACATGTTGCTGGAGACTATACAGGCATTGTAGTTATAAATCATAAGGGTTCATTTTTTAATGGTGCAACCACTCCCTTACGGAGATATGGGTGTCTGGCTGGTTTATGAGCACAACAACATCATGGTTGTTTTTCACCACCTGTGTGCAACCTAACACACACGCACATATTAACTGTATATATATGATGATTTGGGGTGTACCAGTACAGTGACAGTACAGTACAGTACAGTAGAGGGACTGCCACACGGTAACTGTCATTTCTCAACCGTTACGGACGCGGGGCAGCTCGCCGGAGTTGTGTTCCTGTGGGCCTGGAACTGGGTTGGCACCCTGGGTGTGTTCCTGTGGGCCTGGAACTCCCCCCCCCCCCCCCCCGCACTCACCTCACACGGGTGTGACTGAAGTACAGTAAATAATTTATTGCCTGACAGTTCTTGCCTGAAAACATTTTTAGTTTTGCTTATAATGCACTCAATGAGCCTTGTAGTGACTCATCACATCAATGCATTAGAGCAGTGACAACAATGAGTCCAATTACCCAATTATAATCTATCTATAAATGTGCCTTGTCTCTGTACGTGTTTATGTCTGGAATTCACAGAACTCCAACCATCCACACCGACTGCAAATTCCACACACGTTAATAATAATAATAATATCTCAAACTTATATAGCGCTTTTCTGAGTACCCAAAGACGCTTTACATGGGGGGGGCTTTACAGAGGTAACAACAAATAAAAACAACTTTAATAGAAAAAGGAAAAATAACACTAAAAGCTAAAGAACATTAAAAGACAGTGAAAAGGGGTTAGCTAGGGAAGGCAATTTTGAAGAGGTGGGTTTTGAGGGTGGATTTGAAGGTTTGAAGGGTAGGGGCATCTCTGAGTGCCTTAGGGAGGGCATTCCACAGGGTTGGGGCAGCAAAGGCAAACGCTCTATCCCCCCACGTACGGCGTTTGGTTTTGGGGACGTCGAGGAGGTTTGCATCACCAGACCTGAGGGAGCGAGAGGGGGCATGGCGTTTGAGGAGGTCACAGAGGTATGGGGGAGCCAGGTTATTTAGTGCTTTGTAGGTGGTCAGGAGTGTTTTGAAGTGGATTCTTTGTTTAACCGGTAGCCAGTGAAGGTCACGGAGGACAGGTGTAATATGGTCTCTGGAACGGGTACTGGTGAGCAGGCGGGCAGCTGAATTCTGGACATATTGCAGTTTATTGAGGACTTTGGAGGTGGTGCCGTAGAGGATACTGTTGCAATAGTCAAGGCGGGATGAGATGAAGGCGTGGATGAGTGTTTCGGCTGCGGAAAATGACAGAGAGGGTCGGAGACGGGCAATGTTCTTGAGGTGAAAGAAGGCGGTTTTGGTGACTTGGTTAACATGGGGGAGGAATGAAAGGGTGGGGTCGAAAATGATGCCAAGGTTGCGGATGCGGGTGGAGGGTGTAACAGTGGATCCATCAATGTTCAGTGAAAAACCTTGGGTGGAAGTAGTGAGGGAGTTGGGACCGATAATGATGATTTCCGATTTATTGCAATTTAGTTTGAGAAAGTTCTTTTGCATCCATGTTTTAATATCTGTGAGGCAGGCAGTGAGAGTGGAGTGTGTGGTTGGGGTGATGGATTTGGTGGAAAGGTACAGCTGTGTGTCATCGGCGTAGGAGTGGAACTGAAGTCCATGGTGACGGAGGATCTGACCTAGAGGGAGGATGTATATGATGAAGAGGAGGGGACCAAGTACTGAACCCTGGGGGACACCATGGGTAACTGGGGCAGTGGAAGATTTGCAGTTATTGATGGAGATGACGTTCCACACCACCACAGGGAGTGCAGTGCTTGGCCTTGAGTGAGAGAGACAGAGAGATACAGAGAGACAGAGATGCATGATTGTCCAGAACCAGCCCAAAAGCCTCTGCCCGGCCCTATATCTCCATATATGGAGCTGGCCTGTTCTGACTGTTGACATCACTTCAGTTCATATTTGGGCATGCCTTGGCACAACTCCATAGAATGAAGGGACAGAGAGAGACAGATACAGAAATCTTCATATCTGGGCATAAAAGGGACACAGTGGGTGAACGGGTACTCTGACACTGGTACCGGGTATTGCATAGCCAGGTGGGGCATGGATCTCCAACTTCCATCGTTACAGAGTAGATGCTCTACTTAAGGTCAAGTATATAAGTCATAGGCAAGTAATAAAGAATGTGTAATAAATACCTACTCATGAAGCATTATGAGTATAGGTATTGGGTATTAGTAAAACATTGCATGGATGCACCTGGGACGTATCCTCAGTGATGTATCCCAAGGTCATCTCTCGAACATCATACCCCTCACTCAGGCGACCCAGCTGGGGTGATCAAGTCCCAACTTACGTCCCAGTAGCTACCCTCAATCAGTCCCATTAGGGAAAACCCTGGGCCACACAATCCGTTGGAACTACTCCTGAACTACTCTGCCAGGACTGGGAGGTACACTTCTGGCTGGAAGGATTAGGCTTTGTGGGTTGACTCCTCCTCCTACGTCTCACCAGGTCCACTCCTGCTCTCACCAGGCCCAGGACCTGTGCGTTTCACCAGAGTCCCAGCATCAGACACTTCATTCAGGAGTGGTGGGCAATGGTTAGAGTGTCCGCCCTGAAACTGGGAGGTCGGGGTTCGATCCCCGGCCGGGTCATACCAAAGACTGTAAAGATGGGATCCAATGCCTCCCTGCTTGGCACTCAGCATCAAAGGGTTGGATTGGGGGGTCAAATCTACTATTCAAATGATTCCTGAGTGCGGCACGGCTGCAGCTCACTGCTCCTCACCGTTCCAAGAGATGGGTCAAATGTGGAGAACAAATTTCACTGCGGTAACGTGTGTGACAAATCAAACGACTTTGATGCAGACTCCACCCGAGCGATTAGGTGGTGCTGAGGCCTCACCGAGGGTTTGTTGGGCTTCCTCCTCACGGAGGACACAGACTGGGGCACTAACCCATACTGCTCACCCGGGTGCCGTCTACATTCCGGCTGTCACCCGTCTCTTTGGTGGTCACCAGACTATACCTGGTTTTCACATAGTCTATTCCTATGAGTCACTATACATAGACCATAGTTATAAATGCATTTTAAGTATATTCATAAAGCTTTTTAGATGGGATGCATAGCATGTGTTACCCTGATATATCAATGTCAAAGAAGTGTCAATATAGAAATATCAAATGGGCAGCCTATTACAAGAATATTAACAGTCTGTCCTAATTTCAGTAATGGAGAATATTCCTGCATTTAATAACATCAGTACCAAACCTGTCCAGTTGTACAGTAGGCCTACTGCATTTACCCATTCCTGTACTTCTCTGACGTATATATACACTCAAATATGCGCTGGAATGAAACAGGAGTGAAACTGGTTTACCAAAAGAGTTCATCAATATGTCCTTACACTATTACACCACTATTACACTACTATTACACTTATTACACTATTACACTTATTACACTATTGCACTACTATTACACTATTACACTATTACACTATTACACTTATTACACAATTACACTACTATTACACTATTACATTATTAAACTACTATTACACTATTGCACTTATTACACTATTACACTATTACACTATTACACTATTACACTTATTACACTATTACACTTATTACACTATTACACTTATTACACTATTACACTATTACACTTATTACACTATTACACTTATTACACTATTACACTTATTACACTATTGCACTTATTACACTATTACACTTATTACACTATTACACTATTACACTATTACACTATTACCCTACTATTACACTATTACATTATTATGGATTAGTATTGCACTATTACACTATTGCACTTATTACACTATTACACTTATTACACTATTACACTACTATTACACTATTACATTATTAAACTACTATTACACTATTGCACTTATTACACTATTACACTATTACACTGTTGCACTTATTACACTATTACACTATTACACTATTGCACTTATTACACTATTACACTTATTACACTATTACACTATTGCACTTATTACACTTATTACACTTATTACACTATTACACTATTACACTACTATTACACTATTGCACTTATTACACTATTACACTATTACACTATTACACTATTACACTTATTACACTATTACACTTATTACACTATTACACTATTACACTATTACACTATTGCACTTATTACACCTTATTACACCTGCACTGGATGTGACTTAATTGTCCAATTCAACTAGGTATACTCTTGATGGGGATGTACATTCTGTGCTGGCATACATAGTTATGATTATGAAGAAAATGTATGTTCATTGCAGTTATTTCTGTTTCCAACTACTTTAGAAAGTTTGCACCACTGTACAGTACACAGACAATAGCTAGAATATAGACAATAGTAGAATGATTATGGAGGCAAAACCAGGTTGATGACAACCGTCATGTTAACCAAGTGTACAGTCTAAGCTCCATGACTGCAGGAACAACAGCAAGGTCTTCACACATTCACAGGTTGAACTTGAAAATCTAACAATATGAGCAGTAGAACTGTAAAGACTTTTGAAATACTGTGTCCCATTTAGTTAATTGTATGCATGGCGGGCCCCTTGCCAACACCTAGTCCTACTGAGCAAATGATGAGGCTGTGATTTATAAACAAATACTTTATTACAAAAGTTATGAAAATAAGAAAAACAAACAAAATAAATAGCAAATTGTGCAAATTCAAGAACCAAAAACCCCCCATTCAATTGGTGTTCTCAGTGGCCGTCTCAGTGGCCTTCAGCTGGCCGAGGATTCCCTCGGTTGGCTCCCACGTGTCTGCAAACTCTTTCTGGCTGAAAAACACAAAACAGATGATAGTTGTGAATAATACCAAGAAACTGGAGTATATTAAATCCTTCCACTGGCTCCCTGTGTCAAAGAATGTATTTCAAAGTAATACTGTTGGTATATAAAGCCCTGAATGGTTAGACGCAAAAAGTGGAAGAGTCAATTGATGCCCCACATCCCTGTGATTCACAGACACTGAATTAATTTACTTGGTTTACCTGACTGGGAAAGGTCTGCTTTCTGACCATAAAATCAAACATTAATTTGGGGAAGCATTTTGTTTTTATGCACCACATATCTGGAACAAACTCACAGAAAACTGCAGGTCTGCTGCCATTCCTTATTTTAAAACACAACTAAAGACATTTGTTTGCCTCTCTGATTGACATAATTTTCTCTCTTCAGCTCTGTAACTTTCTTTTCTTTTGTTTCCTTTGCTTGTTGAACTGTTTATAGACTGAATTGCCTTGTTGAAATGTGTTATACAAATAAACAGCATTCCCTTATAAATAATAATATATTTCTTGACTTTGAAATCATGTTAAGCATTTACATATTTCTTATGTTTCAAGAGCATCAATCACTTTACTCTGCAAGACAAGTAACTAACAAGTTAGAGAAACAAAGTTAAAGGGTTAAAGTTACCATGTGGGGCATGGAGCCCATTGAACCAAGGACTGCTTTGTGCCCTTTGGAAGAGGGGGAAACAGGAACAATAATCACTATTTTATTTTTGATTGAATAATGACTCCCAGCTTCTAAAATATTCACAACACATCAGAGATAATACGATTACTAGTCAACACTCATGCTGGAGAACAGGAGCCTCTACTCTCAACAGTAAAACGTTGTAAACAGGCCTGGTACACATCAGAGGTAATAAAATAACATTCACACCTGTGTGAAGTGAGGGGCGCTCTTATCATCTTACAACATCAATTACAACATAATGTTTGTTTAAGCAACGGGTGCTAATGTTTGTTTTAGTCCTCAAAACAAACATTACATTTCTCTTTATTAAACAAGCATCGTTGAAAGACAAACATTAAAGCTGTACCGTATATAGGAGAAGAATTAAAGTAATTATACATGTTCCAAATACAGCTGCATTTCAGGCTTAAGGCAAGATTGTAAATAGTAGAGCAGATACTAACTTTTCTCTCACGAGTCTTTTCGGCAACAGACTTAATGGGCCAGGGGACCTCGGAGGACCAATGCGTGCAATCTGTGAGAGAGAGAGAGAGAGAGAGAGAGAGAGAGATTGCAGCACTGTTTTTTCCTTAAAAAAAAAAAGAAAATCAATCAATAAAACATATTTATGTAGACAGGGTTCATTAGACAAACATAAAAAATCCACTATACCTAGAGAAAGAACATCGCTATACCATAAAAATAAAAATAAACATATAATTGCACTGTGTATAATTGCAAAGTCTGTGTGTATGTACGTGTGTGCATCTGTTCCACGTAACTTGAAAACCGCTCGCCACACCGACTTCAAATTAAACACACGTTCCACTACACCACAGGGAGTGCAGTGCCCGGCCTTGAGTCGGTCAGACCCACGGTTATCCAGAACCGCCACAAAATAACTCTGACCAGGCTCTGGACAGGGCCCAAATTAGCCAATTGATCACACCTAATCTCACCTATATCTCCATATATGGAGCTGGCCTGTTCCGACTTCACAATGATATTCTGACATCTGCATAGACTCCATATTTGGGCATGCCTGACAAATAACTCAATATATGGGCATAACAGGGACACAGACATAATAACTGGGTGGACATGCATTTCCAACTTGCATCATTCCAAGTAGGCCAGCTCTAGGAATAAAAATTACAAGACACAACGGTACCAACGTTTCCAAAAAGTAGACCGATATCTGATAACACCATTAGACAGCAGCATAATAGAATTCTGACTTACTTCTTACTACTCACACATTGCAAAACAACTCACTTGCCTTCCTGAACTTAACCAACAAGCGTGCTCAGAAGAGGTTTACCTTCACATCAATTGAACATGAGAAGAAATTCCTCCTCAGCATCTTGAGAAAATATTATACAGCACTGCCTTTACAGATCACCAACCAACATCACAATGAACGGGTAAAGACTGGATGAAGTATAGGACTTCAGGTTCTTTGTGAGTGAGGATGGCAGCTCCACAAAGGAAATAAAAACAAGAATCAGCATAGCAACATCAGCCGTGACAAGACTTGCCAGATCATAAAAATGGTCTATGGTCTAATTTAATGGAATAAATGGATGATCAAATGCAGGAGTTTTCACGACTCATCTAACTGTAACTAGGGCCGTCACCTCCCCCCCCGCCCCTCACTGGTGCGAAACTCGGTAGGAAAAACGGGGTCACTTACAAGTAACAGGTGCTCTTCACCCTACTCTATGGGTGTGAGAGCTGGACACTCACAGCGGACAGAGAGCACAGGATACAGCCCTTTGAAAGCAAGCTTCAGAAGGATGCTTCATATTTCACATAAAGAACACCGGACAAACGATTACTAGTCAACACATGCTGGAGAACAGGAGCCTCTACTCTCAACAGTAAAACGTTATGAACAGGCCTGGTACGGCCATGTCACAAGACATATGTCCCTGCGAGTGAGAGTGAGCCTTTAGTCAGTAGATCTGTTAACATGTCCCAGATAGCTAGCTTTGCTACACACAGATAACACATGGCCTGAGGAGAGATCATTATACCCTCTTGTCCTGCGAATCATTACAACACTCTTTGACATTCTATTTCTCATCAAATGCTGCACCATATTGTCAGCTCCAGAGACACCCTCTAGAGCGTGGCAGTCCCGCCCCCTACCAGGGCCCAGGAATTGATTCCCCGTTCATTTTCCTCATAGACTTTTCAAAAAGTATTTATTTAAAGACCTTTTAAGCCTCGTACAAAGCCAACTCGAGTTGTGAGAAATCATCACAACAGACGGCAGGTTACAACACTTATGTTGTTTTTCTTCTTTGTAATTATTTGTTTGGTCCAAAATATTATGTTTATTGTCATGATTTGTCACAACTCGAGTTGGCTTTGTCCGCGGCGTAACAGTCTTTAAATAAATACTTTTTTTTTATTTCTATGGGAAAAATGCATTGGGAATCATTTCCTGGGCCTGGCATCGTCATGAAAGGGGGCGGGACTGCGACGCTCTATGGTGCAAGGTAATAGACTGAGTATTACTCCTGTTCAGAGCTCAGAGCTTATGACCAAAGAGCTTTTCAGCCAGAGTAAGCTCTCATAGTCCCTTCATGTTTTACTAACATAACGTAGTGCATAATTATACCTGGCAGGAGTTATCTTTTTGTGGTCCAGGACAAGTTCCTGTCTGGGCAGAGCCAGTAGTACTAAAGCCATGAAGGCCCTATTTGACTCTACATGGCGATGTATGTTAATACAATATAACTTATACTATTTTGTCTCCCTGCTCTTATATTCAGACAAATATTGTCAAAGGTCGAGTCTCACCTCGACACAGGATCTGACACAAATTTTGACTAGAATGTCAAGATTCAATTTATCCCCTGAGCAGACAGGCTATATTAACTCAATGGTAGAAATAGAAGCATGTGCACAGGAAACCAGGTGCAAATACAGGGTAAAAGAGGAGAATTAGGTAGTGCAGCTTTAATTATACAAATAATAATAATAATAGTTATTCATACCAGTATCTACATTTTTCACCTTCCTCTTCACAGCTCTTTTCTTGGCCGTTTTCGTCACCGCAGGCCTGTATGGAGGAAAAGAACATAAATAAAGGCCTCTGGTCTTTGCATTGCAGGCCAGGTTCTCTGACCCCTTCCCACATTAAATGCCCTTAACAATAAAGATAATGTAATGTTTGTTAAGCATTACATCACCTAATCATAGCAACATGAGTTAGACTGTAATATATTAGCGCCCCTCAAGTGAGGGGTTATCTATTTCCATATGGGAACAGGACATTTTAACTGTAATGGCCTTGCCTAGATGCATGCCTGGGAAAACAAGTGTTCTTGTACCCAAAGACTGACCACCTATTCTGCATAGTGACGGTCAACTCTATTGCTCAGCATCTTCTATCCTGTATCGGCACGTACCGTTTAGTCCGTACCGCCGCCGTCTTCTTCTTCTTCTCTCCTTCCCCATCTATGTTCTCTCCCTCCTCCTCTCCTCTCTCTCTATCCATGTCTTCCTCCTCTCCCGACATCTCTCCCCCCTCCTCTCCTTTCTCTCCCCCATTGTCCTGTCTTCTCTCTCTATCCAGGTCTTCCTCCTCTCTCACCATCTCTAGACCCTCCTCTCTCCCCCCCTCCTCTCCCCCTCCAGCTCTTCCTCCTCCTGTTCTCTCTCTCCCAACATCTCTCCCCCCTCCTCTCCTTTCTCTCCCCCATTGTCCTGTCTTCTCTCTCTATCCAGGTCTTCCTCCTCTCTCTCCCCCCTCCTCTCCCCCTCCAGCTCTTCCTCCTCCTGTTCTCTCTCTCTCGCCATCTCTCCCCCCTCCTCTCCTTTCTCTCCCCCATTGTCCTGTCTTCTCTCTCTATCCAGGTCTTCCTCCTCTCTCTCCCCCCTCCTCTCCCCCTCCAGCTCTTCCTCCTCCTGTTCTCTCTCTCCCGACATCTCTCCCCCCTCCTCTGCTTCCTGGTGCCCCCCCCTCTGCAGCCGCCGTGTAATTGCATGCTTTTGGGGGGAAAATGGGAACAAACAAAAAAACATGGTATAGTTAAAACATTTAAATCTGCTCCATCTGGGCATAATATAGGACCAATATAATGAATAGATATAATGAATGCTAGTCTAATCTACCTTTCAAAAGACCCTCGAACGTGACCAAGAGCACTTCCAGGACGTCCCTTGCCGCCTGAGGCAGTTTGTGGAATGGGAAACACATTTCCGCCCCCCATTCCGCACTCTTCCCTCCTTTCTTTTCCCCCATAAGGAGAAGAGGGACATATCCACTCTTCCCTCCTTTCTTTTCCCCCATAAGGAGAAGAGGGACATATCCACTCTTCCCTCCTTTCTTTTCCCCCATAAGGAGAAGAGGGACATATCCACTCTTCCCTCCTTTCTTTTCCCCCATAAGGAGAAGAGGGACATATCCAAGGGCCTTCAATTTATCCACCTTAAAAAATAATATATATGTAAGAAAGAGACCTACATTGTGAGGCAGTATCAAACGATCGGTTTTAATCTTTGCAGCCCATAAGAATAATCTCTGATAACATTTAGACAAAACATAGGATGTGCAGGTGCTACATTGTTTCATTTCTCTCATTTATAAGATCAGTTTGAACGTGTCTGGAAATAGTTAGATGCCTTTTGCCATGGTCCTTATTAGAGCTCACAGGAATTAATTTAGTTGAGGACCACACTGGTCTCCACAACAGTAGCGACATTTAACTACATTAATACATCACAACATCAGGGTGAACATGGCCAAATAATAACAAATATAACAAAAACCAAACTAACTCGAACTAACTACGAGAGCACATCACTGCATGCCTGGCTGACATCTCACAGTGGATGTCCTCCAACCACCTCAAGCTGAACCCAGACAAGACTGAGCTTCTCTTCTTCCCAGCTAAGTCCTGCCCTATGCGGGAGCTAACTATTTCCGCCCTGGTAACGTCTGTCCCAACAGCCAGGAACATTGGTGTTGTCCTGGACAGTCAGCTCTCGTTTCAAAACTCACATCACAGCTGTCACTCGATCCTGTAGGTTCACACTCTATAACATACGACAAATTAGACCGTTCCTCACCCAGGAATCAGCCCAGCTCCTAATCCAGACAACAGTCTTGTCAAAACTCGACTATTGTAACTCCCTCCTTACTGGCCTACCGGCATGTGCACTTAAGCCTCTCCAACTGATCCAAAATGCTGCAGCTCGCTTTGTCTTCAACCAGCCAAAATTCTCACATGTCTCACAAAACTCAAAGCAACCAAAGTTATGGCTCCCCCATATCTTGCAAGTATGATTGATCCCTACAAACCCTCCCGCGCACTCAGATCAGCCAACGCAGGGAAGCTGGAAGTACCCTCACTAAAAACGCCGGGACAACGCTCCACACTTCCCAAACTCTTCTCCCTTCTGGCTCCAAAACTGTGGAATGCACTTCCCGTTGCAGTCAGAACTGTAGCATCACTCCCAATCTTCCACCGTAGTCTGAAAACCCACCTTTTCAGACTCCATCATGGCACCCTTAGATAGCATCTTTGTAGACTTACAAAGCATTTGATACAGACTTATTGCATGTTATGTAGACAGCACTATAATTGCATTGTATGTAGTCACAGCACGTCATAGTACATAATTATGTATAGCGTATAGTATATATGTATAGTTTCATTATATAGATATTCCACTGTTATGTTCTTAGCTTACGCACGTTTCATGATAAATGCTTTTTATATGTGATGTATTCCCATGCTTTTTTTGTTCTTGCTAAATGCCTAAATTGTAACTCTGCCGAAGCATGTCATCATGTAGCTCTGGTCAGTGCTACTAAGCTAAAACAACATTTAAGTCAACAAACCCAAGTCCCTAAACAAGACAAACATTCGTTTAACGGCTTTGAAAAGTTAACACTTCTGGGTCCATTTGTTGGGTCTACTGTATATGTGAAAAGGCCCTTTGAAGAGATTGGGCCAACTGGAACTTGAAAAGGCTAACGAAAATGGACAGAAAGAAATACAAATAAAATTGTATCACCTGTATGTACGAGTGGTCAACAACCTTCGACTGGTTGCCATCGGCTATGTTTTTTTTGGCCCATTCATCAGCCCGAGCCCGGAACTCTAAAATGTCCTTGGTGTGCCAAAAGCTGGCCACACTGTACAAGTGAGAAAGAGCCAGAATGAGAGAAAAAATACAGTTCCAAATGATCTGTGATACTTTTCTACATTTTAAATACACTAAATATGCTGTTGAGTGAATGCACCACATGTTTTAATCATATTAAAGGTAGGGTGGTAGAAAACAGGAAAATGTCAATGGTCAGGTTTCCCAAAGAGATCCTTACATGCTGTATATGTATGTATGTGTGTTGTGGTGGTCGCTCTCTTTCTCTCTCTCAGTATCAAAAGCAAGCGCGCTCTACACAACAGACTGAGACGAGAGAGAGAACATGGCCAAATTAAACACACGTGTTTGTAGCTCAGCATCACATTTAACTTTAGTTCATTTCGCATATACCTTATATTTTTATAAGATGATTGGATCATTCATGAGTACATTTTATAAACGTCGGGTGCACGTGCCGCTCTCTCTGTCGCATAATTAATATAGTATTATAGCCAGTGTGAACACTGACATCCACTTGTCATCTATTTTTAAAACTATACTGTAAGGTTATAGTTATAGTAAAGTTATAGTATAGTATAGTTATAATGCTTTGCTTCGCTGCGAACGGTGTAAGGGCGCTCCAGGTCACTCTTTCAAAGGCCTTCGTAGGACAGGTCTGCGTATAGGCTAAGAAGGCTTTCAGGAAACAGTTTTGCCGCTACAAAGGGCCTCTATGAATGTGAATGTGAGCTACAATCTTTCTCAAATCGCTTTGGGAAACCCGTGCCAAAGTCCATTGTCTGGCCACAGCAATAAAGCCATAAGTTGTCATTAATGCAATGCTAGTGGAGATGCTGCCGTTTTCATGAATTAATAACAAAATATGGATAATCTCAATAACCATAGTGACAGTTGAATACTAACAGACTCGATATCCAATTTTAGCAATAATATGATGCAATGTATAAAAAAGAGTCCAATTATATTTCAACAGGTACCTATCCATCAGTTGAGAGATGTTTAGAAAATACAGAATATAATGACCATTGGTGAATGCTTGGTGTAATAAATAAATGTTTTTTTTCATCTCATCACAGTATTGCTCAACAAAGACTGGGGTAATGCCAAAATGTAAGTTCATTTGAACGTATAATGGATGTTCTGGTCATATTATGTCATGATCTGTCACTCCACAGACCATGTCTCCTCCCTGGCCACTCCCTCATTCCATTCCCTCACACTGCACACCTGTCACCAACTCTCATCAGCCCTGCAGTGCTTCCCATTACACACCTGTGAACCCTTTGCCATTATCCTGCTGCCTATAAATACTGGACTCATTCAGTATTTTAGCTGTGACGTGAGCGCCCCCCTCCTGAGATACTTCCGGGTCCTACTTTTGTGTCGCTTTTGTGTCCCCATGGAGTTATACTGTGACGCTCCGTCGGACTAAATCTGAGACGAAAACAACCACGAAAGTCTCATTTTACCGCTTTCCTTTCCTCGCAACAACAAAGCTGCGCTGCTCTCCAAAATCTGGCTGGCCGTCTGCCCCACATGGAATACTATCGCCATTTTATTTTATTGTGTCAACTAAATCCTCATTAATGCAAACAAACAAAGATTCAACATACTCAAGCCTGCACACATTCTAAATATCCCCCGAAATATTTTACCGAGCAAATGGACTGTTTCCACCTTCAATAATAATGATGATAATAATAGTCTTTATTGTCTCCACATCATATATTTTTGTTGTCATGGACACTTGTACAAAACATTAATAATTCTACTCGAGTTGGAAGCATTAAGACCCATTTTAACCCTCAATGGCTTCCTTTCTGAAAAATAACGTCAATTTAAAAAGATTCACGCGTTTAGATATTCAATTTACAATGGGATGCGGACGGGAGCTGGTGCCACTTGGACCCGGACGTAACGTAGCACCACAAAATGACGTCGGACTTAAATACTGAATTGCACACACAAACTGTCAGTACATAAAATCATCTCCTCTTGTTGGTCCTCTGTCTGGAAATCCTTGTTCTCCTTCAGTAAGGATGAGGATCCTCAGTAAATCATTGTCCGGTGCTCCTCTTGGTGTTCCTCTGTCCTGTTACAGAGGAACAGGGTGTAAATCCTTGTTCTCCTTCAGTAAGGTTTTTGCATTTCTGGACTTCCTATGTTTTTGCCTTGTGCTTTGTTTAGTTTTGGATTTTGTCTTGTTTAGTTTTGCCTTTTGGATTTTTGTTTGTACTTTGGAAATGTTTGGACTTTGGGCTTCCCTGAGTAGATACTTGCTTTCCTATTTTTGATTGTAAGCTAATCTGCCTTTTCTGCTTTAATAAAACAGTTCTTGAAACTACTCTGCTTGTGGCTCTGCATTTTGGGTTCAGACATTCTGCTATCGTGACATATTAATGTATGAAAATGGGGATTGGCTATCCTGTATGACCTACCTCTGGAACTGGGCAGGATCTATGCCCACATGCCACTTTGGCTTTGCAATGAGGGCATGTGCGTCGGTTCGGCATTCTCACTTTTTAAGGGAAAAACAAAACAAACAAAAAAAAACATACTTAAAGCAGCACTATGTAAAGAGTTGTTATGAATAGCATGCAATTTTATTAATACAATATAACTCATACAACTAACTCAATTGGAGTGGTTGCAGTTGGTCTTCTTGTAGTTTGTAATGCATGTTGTACATTGTAAACAAAGGAGCTTTGGATTTAAAAGAAGGTTTACAGTAACGTCAAATTGCAGCTGCTATTGCTAACTTGCATTGTTGTCCAGAAGCCCTCTCACACTAGCAGCTAGTATGCTAAAGCTAGTTAGTTAGTTCTAACCATAGAGTATATATATATCTATATACTCTAATGTTCTAACCTGTATTAAATCACATGGCCCCATCATTTAACGTGAGGCAAAAAAAGAAAAAAGACGGACACAAAAACTACATTGATATCGTGACTTTGTTACAAACATATAATCTTACCTTTCTAGCGAGCCAACGAAGGAGTTGAGGAGTTGTGCTTGAAATGTACTGTAACTCTGCAAACTGTACCTGTCCTGTGGCTACTGTAGCCTACCTGTAGTCACTAGTTGATGGTAGCTCAGAAACAAGCGAATGCTTCCGGGTTCCGGTTTTCGCCCAAAATTAAAATAAATTAAATAATACAATAAAAACATCCATATCTACATATTCCGTGTGGATTTAAAATATAAGGTTAATAACCCATGCCCACTGATGTTACAATTATGTACGGTCGATCAACTAATAATTATTATTATTATTATCGTGGTCTGGGAGGGAAGTCTGTTAATTTCGTTGAAAGGTTACGTGTTGCTCATTTCATATCGACAGCACCTGGAAAAGTGGATTACATCTGCATCCAAAAAAATTAAGTGCTTACCCCATGGATGTTAAAATGCTTTGCGGGCCCGCAGAATTAACCATATCTTCCGTGTTGTTCAATTAAAAAGCATTTTTATCCGATCGATGGCCATTTCTTCCTATTTCTTTCAACTACGACCCTATCGTTTGGTAGGTGTACTGCATGCTGATACAGTGGACGTTCTTTTAGAAAGTTGCGTTCGATCCGATTAAAATGCTTTTTATTAAACAATACGGAAGGAACGGGTACTTCCGTGGGCCCGTCAAATATTGTAACATTTATGGCCTTGGGATAAGCCTAAAGATGAACGTTTATGTAGAAGTAAGGGCCAAATGTGGAGGAAGTAAACGATGGCTTCATAGCCATGCCCAAATATGTATTACAGGCGGAGCCTTAAATGTTATAAAATGAATTACAAAAAGTCAATAACAATTATGTTTATTAAAATACAATACCATACATGTTATAAAAATGCACGACAGAAGCGATATCAGCTTGGATCATTTCAATTTGTTTTAATTTTTTTAACCTATAGGTTTCAATGGTGGGCATAATAGTACGCTATGAACGGACTTGCGGTGTGGGTTTTTTTTTAAGTCCCGTGACATCATCCGGGACACGAATCCATAGGTTTCACTGGTGGGACTTTTAGTATGATATGAACGGACTGCGGTACCTACTAGTATTCTATGGACGGAACGGCAGTGTACCAGTCCGTTCTATTTCAACCAGTTGGCCTGCGACCAGGTTGGCCATCTATATAGTTTTGCTGTGTTTAGTTAAAACACCATTTTTGCCACTTCGGGTCACAAGGTGAATAAAAACTGTTTGATTTCGCTAACAAGGACTCTGACTTGCTATCTTGGGGTAATTTTGAAC
The DNA here is from genome assembly GCF_964188405.1 of Protomyctophum parallelum. NCBI lineage: Eukaryota > Metazoa > Chordata > Actinopteri > Myctophiformes > Myctophidae > Protomyctophum > Protomyctophum parallelum. Next base: position 51,037,730 of record NC_139706.1, on the reverse strand, counting down.
ACTTTGAGTCCTGAATCTAATGCCTTTTTGAGGCCATACCACCTCGCACTGAGCAAAGTGTGACAGTGCGTGCGTGCGTGCATATGTGTGCTTGTACAGTAAAGAACCTGGGGGTTATTATTGATTCTGAATTGAATTTTAAGTCACACATTAATCATGTTACCAAGATTGCCTTTTTTCACCTTAGAAATATTGCACGAATCAGAGCCTATTTGTCCTTGGACGATGCAAAAACGCTAATCCACGCCTTTGTTTTTTCTCGGCTTGACTACTGCAATGCACTCTTTTCAGGACTGCCTAAGAAAACGACTGACAGATTACAACTTGTCCAAAATGCAGCAGCCAGAGTTTTAACTAGAACTAAGATGAGAGAACATATTACTCCATTTTTGGCATCACTGCACTGGCTTCCGGTTGTTTTTAGGATTGATTTTAAAATAATTTTACTTGTCTATAAAGCTCTCAATGGTCTCGCACCTTCCACCTACATGACTGCCTGCCTAAATATGTCCCAAACCGGCCCCTAAGGTCTTCCACTGCTGGCCTGCTCGCTTTGCCTAAAAAAATGGCAACTAAAAAATAATAAAGAGGCAGCTTTTTGCTTCTACGGCCCAACAGCCTGGAATAAACTTCCATTCGAGCTCAGACACGCACCCTCTGTAGACATTTTTAAATCTCAACTCAAGACTCACCTCTTCACTCTTGCTTTTAGTTGAGTTTTACTATGCACGTTCCTACCCTGCCCTGACTGATTTGCTGCATGTGGTGTTTTTATTTGTTTTTATTTATTTTATGTTCTTATATTCAATTTTGTTCTTTGCCATTGTTCTATCATTTTAACTACTTGTGTTTTATTGTATTCTATTTTTGTGTCCTGCACTGTGAAGCACTTTGAGCTGCATTTATGTATGAAAGGTGCTATACAAATAAAGTTTATTATTATTATTATTATTGTGTGGGTGGGTGCATGGAGTAGGCCTATAGTGTGATTTGCTCTGTAAGCTCACTTCAGAGCTTACGTAGATCAGCTCTTCCCACAATATTTATCTGTGGCTCAACTGCTAAAAGCAGAGTGCTTTATCGGGGTGGGGAGTCCCCACTTCAAACATGAGCATTATGGGCTCAGATGGGCTGGAACCACTGCTCTGGTCCAGTGAGATTTATTCACCCATTCTGACCTGAGATCAGATTCTAAAAATGTCAGTCGTTCTTCGATTTTTTTCAAAAATAGCAGACCTACAAGCTCGTAGCGCGCCACTCGGTGGCGCGCTATGAGCTTGTAGATCTGCTATTTTTCAATAGCTAAAGCATAACATGATGCCGACACCAAAATGGGTTCACCGTTCAGAATGGGTTAATGTTGTTCTTTCACTTGACTTAATGATACACCCACTAGCAGTGGCATATTATAATCACACTAAATCCACACAACGATTGTAATGCATTATATATGCAATTTGTACTTATGTGTTAATGCATTATCTGCAGTTCATCTTTAAATGCATTCACTTCAATTATCCACCGTATTTGAAACAGCTTATGAAACCATACCCTTCTTCACGTCAACGTGTTCTCAGGTTTACTTTAGTATGCCTACATCTGTTACTAATAACTAATAACTAAATCTAATAACTTATAGACACTGTTCACAGGTTTACTTTAGTATGCCTACATCTGTTACTAATAACTAATAACTAATAACTAATAACTTATATACACTGTTCACAGGTTTACTTTAGTATGCCTACATCTGTTACTAATAACTAATAACTAATAACTAATAACTTATAGACACTGTTCACAGGTTTACTTTAGTATGCCTACATCTGTTACTAATAACTAATAACTTATAGACACTGTTCTCAGGTTTACTTTAGTATGCCTACATCTGTTACTAATAACTAATAACTAAATCTAATAACTTATAGACACTGTTCACAGGTTTACTTTAGTATGCCTACATCTGTTACTAATAACTAATAACTAAATCTAATAACTTATAGACACTGTTCACAGGTTTACTTTAGTATGCCTACATCTGTTACTAATAACTAATAACTAATAACTTATAGACACTGTTCACAGGTTTACTTTAGTATGCCTACATCTGTTACTAATAACTAATAACTAATAACTTATAGACACTGTTCACAGGTTTACTTTAGTATGCCTACATCTGTTACTAATAACTAATAACTTATAGACACTGTTCACAGGTTTACTTTAGTATGCCTACATCTGTTACTAATAACTAATAACTAATAACTTATAGACACTGTTCACAGGTTTACTTTAGTATGCCTACATCTGTTACTAATAACTAATAACTAATAACTTATAGACACTGTTCACAGGTTTACTTTAGTATGCCTACATCTGTTACTAATAACTAATAACTTATAGACACTGTTCACAGGTTTACTTTAGTATGCCTACATCTGTTACTAATAACTAATAACTTATAGACACTGTTCTCAGGTTTACTTTAGTATGCCTACATCTGTCACTAATAACTAATAACTAATAACTTATAGACACTGTTCTCAGGTTTACTTTAGTATGCCTACATCTGTTACTAATAACTAATAACTTATAGACACTGTTCTCAGGTTTACTTTAGTATGCCTACATCTGTCACTAATAACTAATAACTAATAACTTATAGACACTGTTCTCAGGTTTACTTTAGTATGCCTACATCTGTCACTAATAACTAATAACTAATAACTTATAGACACTGTTCTCAGGTTTACTTTAGTATGCCTACATCTGTTACTAATAACTAATAACTAAATCTAATAACTTATAGACACTGTTCTCAGGTTTACTTTAGTATGCCTACATCTGTTACTAATAACTAATAACTAATAACTAATAACTTATAGACACTGTTCTCAGGTTTACTTTAGTATGCCTACATCTGTTACTAATAACTAATAACTAATAACTAATAACTTATAGACACTGTTCACAGGTTTACTTTAGTATGCCTACATCTGTTACTAATAACTAATAACTAAATCTAATAACTAATAGACACTGTTCACAGGTTTACTTTAGTATGCCTACATCTGTTACTAATAACTAATAACTAATAACTTATAGACACTGTTCACAGGTTTACTTTAGTATGCCTACATCTGTTACTAATAACTAATAACTAATAACTTATAGACACTGTTCACAGGTTTACTTTAGTATGCCTACATCTGTCACTAATAACTAATAACTAATAACTAATAACTTATAGACACTGTTCACAGGTTTATTTTAGTATGCCTACATCTGTTACTAATAACTAATAACTAATAACTTATAGACACTGTTCACAGGTTTACTTTAGTATGCCTACATCTGTTACTAATAACTAATAACTTATAGACACTGTTCACAGGTTTACTTTAGTATGCCTACATCTGTCACTAATAACTAATAACTTATAGACACTGTTCACAGGTTTACTTTAGTATGCCTACATCTGTTACTAATAACTAATAACTTATAGACACTGTTCACAGGTTTACTTTAGTATGCCTACATCTGTCACTAATAACTAATAACTTATAGACACTGTTCACAGGTTTACTTTAGTATGCCTACATCTGTTACTAATAACCAATAACTTATAGACACTGTTCACAGGTTTACTTTAGTATGCCTACATCTGTTACTAATAACTAATAACTAATAACTAATAACTTATAGACACTGTTCTCAGGTTTACTTTAGTATGCCTACATCTGTTACTAATAACTAATAACTAATAACTTATAGACACTGTTCACAGGTTTACTTTAGTATGCCTACATCTGTTACTAATAACTAATAACTAATAACAAGGAATTTGAAAAGCTTTAGCGCCTCCCCGGCGCCTCCCCTGGTCGAAAATTTCCAACCGACTTCAGTTCACTCGACGTGCACGCGCACACGCACACTTCCTTGATAAACATGGAAGCGACTGACAAAAGACGGGACGTAAAGGCTCAGTTGAAATGGCGACTTGGATTTTCTGGGCCGATCCTAAATTTGAATTAGTGTAAACCTGCATCGGCCCTACACGTTTTGGATTAATGGTGTGGTAAGGATAAGAAACGATGTTTGCGGAAACTTGCGCCGTTTCTGAAACGCGGTGGGAGGGGCCCAGTGTGTGACCTCATCTCGGAGCTACAGAATGAGCGTAGGGAGAGGGCACATATGGGTCTATGTACTGTGCTGACTGTTACTGTAAATAGGGCTGAACCTAGCCCTGGAACATGACTGCCATGATGATTATCATGACAGTCATGCAGTAACTTTGCCCTGTTTTTTGCGCTCGCTGCATTTACAAGATTTCCGTATATATAAACATTCAGATTTCAAATATAAAGTACTCACAAAGTGTCCCACGGGTGTTAGTTAGTTGCAGCGCCAGCGATTAGAATTGCTGCGCCCTGCGTTGTTTAATAAAAAGCATTTTTGTCCGAGCTCCCCGGCTACTTTTTTCAAACGGGGTTCCGGGAGCGCACTCGCCTATTAGTCTGTATTGGCAGGGCGGTCAGCGTACCTATATCGAACACACCGAGTGCCACCCTCCTCCCGACCGATAGGGGCGCGTAGTTGAAAGCCAATGGCAAAATAACACCTCGGATAAAAATGCTTTTTATTAAACAACGCGGGATGCAGAAATTCTAATCGCTGGCGCTGCTACAAACTAACACCCGTGGGACACTTGGTGAGTACTTTATATTTGAAATGCGAATGTTTATATATTTTAATTCTTTGTAAATGTAGCGTTCGCAAAAACCAGGGTGAAGTTGCGTCATGACTCTCGTATGAATACGAGAGTCATGAATCATGGCTAGAGCTGAACCCTGCGTAGCAACCAGCAGACAAAATAACAACTCACTGTGCTTTATAGTGGCTTTAGCCTTTAGCTGATGTTGATGCTATTTAAAAAACAAATTCTGGGGGTCCCCGGACCCCTCACTGTGCTAGGGGCAGACACCTAAACCTAACCCCAACCCTCTCCCTAACCCTAACCTCCCCCGGGGCAGACACCTAAACCTAACCGCAACCCTCTCCCGACCCGCAGCGCACCTCGTCGGATGATAGTATGCCTCCCAACACTGAAGTTGGTGCTTTCATTTAAAGATGGAGTGCCACCATTTTTGAATTTTTCCAGTTTTTCATGTGTCTATGAGGTGACAGTACTTAATTAGACAGACTGGAGTTGTTTTTATGTGCAATTGTGTATTGACTTTGTATTTAGGGTTTCTTCCTGGAGGCTGAACCCTTGACAGTCAAACGGGCCAATGAAGTAAACAGTAATATTGTGACACCACACTATCAGCCCCTCCCCTAACCCCTCCCCCTTTATGATACAATTACAGCTGTGGGTGCGGCTTCAGTTCAGGTGGATCACCACCCATCACCACCCACCAGGCAAACCAGGCATACTTAATGAACTGGTGGGCGTGTCCACATAAAAGCATGATTTTAACAAATACTGTACACTTTTTGGAAAAAGTTCTTCCCCCTTATATTGTAATAATACCTGATGATCATGTTTTAGGGTGGAAAATAATGGTGGCACTCCATCTTTAAGTACATCGATTCACAATACCAGAATGCACTTTTAATTCTAATACATGAAGCAGACAGCCCTGTGATTAAATCTTCAGCATTACACTGCAACCACACTGTGGTTAATGTTTTATTCACAATGCAAAGTTGCTGTACTCCTATCATGGTGTAGTCAAGCACAGTGGATTCATATTGTAATCGATATGGGATGTTAACATTGTGCAAAACTGTGTTCAATGAATTGCCTCATATTGTCTACCATACAACAGTAATAATGTGTGTGATATTGAAATGCAATTTAATTGTCAATATTTATAACACCCAGACAGCGAATGCAGTGTTTTCCAAAATGTGCGTCTCTCACTCAACAGTAAACAAGCCAACATACAGTTTAAGTGTACACTTGAGTTTGTGTTTAGTAAGAGTCATGACTGTACTTTTCAAGGTGTATAGCTTGCAGCAAGCAGATCTACAAGCTCGTAGTGCGGCACCGCGCTATGAGCTTGTAGATCTGCTATTTTTCAATAGCTAAAGCATAACATGATCCTTAAAACACCAAAAGGGGTTCCCGCCCAGAATGGGTTAACCATACATCAAGTCCCTGTGCCCCTTTGCCACACACAGGCCCAGGAACTGCTTCACACAACACCAGCTGACACACAAGTATATAATTGCAAAACATGGTTACAGTCACTAGCAGGCAACTTTAGTCTAATCTCACTTTTATTTGCACTGTTGCAATGTTGTCAACCTGTATAGTACACACACTGCCCACACTTGATGAGTTGAATACATAGAACCAGAATGGAAACAAGGCCTGTGTTATCCTTTTAGCATTATCTGTATCTCTGTACTTCTTTGCAAGCTGTTATTAAAGTATTCAATCAATAAATCAAACAAACCATTAGAAGAATCCCTTCTGTATCTCTAATCAGCCGACACGTTTTGTGATTTGATGCATGAGTTATAGGGACAATGCAGAACTTTCTAATCCAACTAACCGGTCATTTAAAAACAATATGCTTCCCCTGCCTGTTCCAGGTGTTTTAGTTAACCAGTGAGTGAGCGGCAGACCTTGGCGACGCAGTGCAGGCGTTGGACGCACTGGTCAAAGTCTCCTTCTGGAGGCAAGGAGGACCATCAGCTCACGTCTCCTTCTGGAGGCAAGGAGGACCATCAGCTCACGTCTCCTTCTGGAGGCAAGGAGGACCATCAGCTCACGTCTCCTTCTGGAGGCAAGGAGGACCATCAGCTCACGTCTCCTTCTGGAGGCAAGGAGGACCATCAGCTCACGTCTCCTTCTGGAGGCAAGGAGGACCATCAGCTCACGTCTCCTTCTGGAGGCAAGGAGGACCATCAGCTCACGTCTCCTTCTGGAGGCAAGGAGGACCATCAGCTCACGTCTCCTTCTGGAGGCAAGGAGGACCATCAGCTCACAGTCCAACTGTCTGTACGCCTCTACTGTGCCTGATGGACACACACGCACGCGTGCACACACACACACACACACACACACACACACACACACACACACACACCAGTGTTGATAAAAACAAATGATTCAAACTTTTTTCATAGAGAGAGAGAGAATGGACTCTGAATGGAATGGAATGGAAGCACCTTAAGGAATACAAATCATTGTGTGTACACTGTTTATACCCCTACACTGCTTACAGCAAAATACATCTGTATGAATAAATTCTGTTACATAAACAGAGCAATACATTCTTCATTTGATTTATTTTTAGGATGGGATTTCAACTGCTGCTAGCGGATACATTTGCACTATATATTGTATCCCACAGTTTCTTTTAATATTTTATCTATTTTCTAAAACTATTTATCTTTGTATGTTTGCTTAAAAGTATTTTACATTGAAAGAAAAAGGGATGGCGTGATGTGCTATGATTTATGGCAATGATGATGACTATATACTATTTCTAAAAAGACAATTCTTTCAAGACATGAACACAAAGTTAGGCTTGGAATACTGTTACTGTGCAGCAGTTGCAATGACCGCAGGGTCTGACGTTAGCTTCAGAATGAACACGTTTGTGGAAACCCACATTTAACCAACGTCCACCAGAGGGCGCAAAAACACAGAATATAAAGGCACATTTCTGAACGGAACATGACAATCTAGACTAGTGGTTCCCAAACCTTTTCAGGACAAGGACCCCCACATTGACACTAATTAGCCCGCGGACCCCCTATTTGAAAACATATGCCAGGGACCCCCATGAGGGAAGATTTGTTTTATGGCTCTAGCAGTGATTCTCAATCCATTTAATTTCAAGGACCCCCATTTTGACATGCATTGATTGATTGATTGAAATCTTTATTAACAGTTAGTAGAATTTACAGTACATTTTAAGCACAAACTCAATACAAAGACTGTCAACTGTGAGTGGACGACCCAATTAAGCATTACACTTGTTTACAACAGGGTCCACATTGTTCAATTCATCAAAACATTTAAAGACATACAAACATTTAGAGACATACAAATAGACATTTCTCTGTAGGTAAAGAACAGAACAGGAATTCATCATATGGGAAGCAAAAAAGGGAAAAGATACAATATACAGTGAGGGAAAATGGGGTGGGGGGGTGGGGGGGATTCAGATTTTACAGAGGCCAGTTTCGAATTGCAGCCATCCGTAGGTGCCCTTTGAGAGCAGTTTTGAAGGAGTCAAGGGATTCACATGTCTTAATGACTGTTGGTAGGGCGTTCCACATTTTGGTGGCATAGGAGCGAAAATAATTTAGTCCCTTGTTTGTGCCGAATCTGGGTTGTACATGGTTTGTTGCACTCCCTCTGGTGTTGTGGGTGTGGACTTCGTTTACATTAAGGAAGTATTTAGACTACATGGGTATCTTGGTGGTGTATCGAATCTTGTGGACCAGACCCATTGCAAGATGCTGCACTCTGTCGTCGACCCTAAGCCATCCCAGCCTGTCAAAGTGGGCAGGGGTGAGGTGGGTTCGGGGGGTGAGGCCAAGTAGGAGCCTGACCAGTTTGTTTTGAGAGGTCTGGAGCCTTGTTTTAAGGGCCTTTGAGGTGCTGTGGTACCAAGAGGTGGATGCATAGTCAAAGAAACCTTGTACGAGGGCTCCTGTTAAGGTCTTCAAGGTGTTTTTGCTGACCAGTGAGGAGATCCTGTAAAGGAATCTTGTTCTTTGATTGACTTTTTTGATTACGTTGGTGGCCATTTTATCACCGGAAAGATTGGCCTCCAGGATGGAACCTAGGTAGGTAATTTGATCTTTTCGTGTGATAATATTGTCACCCACTCTAACCAAGAAGCCATCTGCCTTGCTGAGTTTACTATTTGATCCGAAGAGGATGGATTCAGTTTTTCCCAGGTGTAAGGATAGTTTGTTATCAGCGAGCCAGGTGCAGATTCTACCGAGTTCAGAGCTGAGGGTCTTTTCAACCTGCAGTTTGTTCCTGTCCGAGACCAGCAGTGCTGAGTCATCTGCGAACAGGAACAAGTTGCAGTCACAAGCTGAAGTCATGTCGTTAACATAAATTAGGAACAGTAAAGGCCCTAGTATGCTTCCTTGTGGGACGCCACAGCTCACTGGGAGGGGAGGGGACAGTGTTCCGTTCACCTCCACCATCTGTTCTCTCCCCTCCAGGTAGGATTGCATCCAGCTCACTGATGTGCTATCAAAACCAATAGCTTTAAGCTTGTTAACCAGTATGGAGTGGTTCACGGTGTCAAAAGCCTTTTGGAGGTCCAGCATGACCATGCCGCAGTATTTTCCAGCATCCACCTCGTGTTTGATGTGGTCGCTCAAATAGAGGAGGCATGTGTCAGTGGAGTGGGATGTTCTGAAACCAGATTGGAACTCGTACAGCAATTTATTAGTGGCAAGATACTTTTCAACCTGTTCATAGACTATTTTTTCCATCACTTTCGAGATGGAGCTTAGTATAGAAATAGGGCGGTAGTTGCCGGGTTCTAATTTACTCCCTTTTTTGTACAAGGGGGTTACTTTGGCCAGTTTATTAGTCAACAGAACCCCATTTCTGGCATTTCTATCTCTGGGTCCCTCAATTAATATTTTCAAATCAATGTTAATTTAACTGAGAGTGTACAAATGGAACCATTTGGTTCCATTCTTCAGGATCATCATAACTAAATATAAGCAGTATAGAGTAGAACATCAAGGTCAGAGAAATAAAGTCACAGACACAGTGGTACAATTATAACTCAACATATTTTATTATTTTACATCCATGTATGCCATTACCAGGCAGTTAACTGATCAATAACTAACTTTAACTATGCCATTACCAGGCAGTTAACTGATCAATAACTAACTTTATGTATGCCATTACCAGGCAGTTAACTGATCAATAACTAACTTTAACTATGCCATTACCAGGCAGTTAACTGATCAATAACTAACTTTATGTATGCCATTACCAGGCAGTTAACTGATCAATAACTAACTTTAACTATGCCATTACCAGGCAGTTAACTGATCAATAACTAACTTTATGTATGCCATTACCAGGCAGTTAACTGATCAATAACTATAACTTTATGTATGCCATTACCAGGCAGTTAACTGATCAATAACTAACTTTAACTATGCCATTACCAGGCAGTTAACTGATCAATAACTAACTTTAACTATGCCATTACCAGGCAGTTAACTGATCAATAACTAACTTTAACTATGCCATTACCAGGCAGTTAACTGATCAATAACTAACTTTAACTATGCCATTACCAGGCAGTTAACTGATCAATAACTAACTTTATGTATGCCATTACCAGGCAGTTAACTGATCAATAACTAACTTTAACTATGCCATTACCAGGCAGTTAACTGATCAATAACTAACTTTAACTATGCCATTACCAGGCAGTTAACTGATCAATAACTATAACTTTATGTATGCCATTACCAGGCAGTTAACTGATCAATAACTAACTTTATGTATGCCATTACCAGGCAGTTAACTGATCAATAACTAACTTTAACTATGCCATTACCAGGCAGTTAACTGATCAATAACTAACTTTATGTATGCCATTACCAGGCAGTTAACTGATCAATAACTAACTTTATGTATGCCATTACCAGGCAGTTAACTGATCAATAACTAACTTTAACTATGCCATTACCAGGCAGTTAACTGATCAATAACTAACTTTATGTATGCCATTACCAGGCAGTTAACTGATCAATAACTAACTTTAACTATGCCATTACCAGGCAGTTAACTGATCAATAACTAACTTTAACTATGCCATTACCAGGCAGTTAACTGATCAATAACTAACTTTAACTATGCCATTACCAGGCAGTTAACTGATCAATAACTAACTTTATGTATGCCATTACCAGGCAGTTAACTGATCAATAACTAACTTTATGTATGCCATTACCAGGCAGTTAACTGATCAATAACTAACTTTAACTATGCCATTACCAGGCAGTTAACTGATCAATAACTAACTTTAACTATGCCATTACCAGGCAGTTAACTGATCAATAACTAACTTTAACTATGCCATTACCAGGCAGTTAACTGATCAATAACTAACTTTATGTATGCCATTACCAGGCAGTTAACTGATCAATAACTAACTTTATGTATGCCATTACCAGGCAGTTAACTGATCAATAACTAACTTTATGTATGCCATTACCAGGCAGTTAACTGATCAATAACTAACTTTATGTATGCCATTACCAGGCAGTTAACTGATCAATAACTAACTTTAACTATGCCATTACCAGGCAGTTAACTGATCAATAACTAACTTTATGTATGCCATTACCAGGCAGTTAACTGATCAATAACTAACTTTATGTATGCCATTACCAGGCAGTTAACTGATCAATAACTAACTTTAACTATGCCATTACCAGGCAGTTAACTGATCAATAACTAACTTTATGTATGCCATTACCAGGCAGTTAACTGATCAATAACTAACTTTATGTATGCCATTACCAGGCAGTTAACTGATCAATAACTAACTTTAACTATGCCATTACCAGGCAGTTAACTGATCAATAACTAACTTTATGTATGCCATTACCAGGCAGTTAACTGATCAATAACTAACTTTATGTATGCCATTACCAGGCAGTTAACTGATCAATAACTAACTTTAACTATGCCATTACCAGGCAGTTAACTGATCAATAACTAACTTTATGTATGCCATTACCAGGCAGTTAACTGATCAATAACTAACTTTATGTATGCCATTACCAGGCAGTTAACTGATCAATAACTAACTTTAACTATGCCATTACCAGGCAGTTAACTGATCAATAACTAACTTTATGTATGCCATTACCAGGCAGTTAACTGATCAATAACTAACTTTAACTATGGATACATCTTCCATGAGAGGGAATCGAACTCCAGTCTCCAAATCCCCTACAAAGAAAAGTGAAACATTCTGATTGGGTGAAAAAGATGGCAAAACTGCCTGGCAACAAAGGCAAGCCTTCGTTTCATTGGCTGTCCGGCTGTGCCGGCTATCCGCGACCGGCCACTCTGGGGGGAGCGCGGGTTCGAACTGGCAACCTTGCAGTTCTCTACCCCTGAGCCACTGCCCGCCGATATACAGATTGCGTGCGTGCGTGCGTGCGTGCGTGCGAGATTATTATGCGTCATGCAGATTATTATGCATTATACAGTATTTATAATGCATTATAGATGGGATGTACAGTATAGCAAGCGTTACCCATGTATTTCATTCAGAAGCAGGGATGAAAGATTTCCCCATGAACATTTAATTACCAGAGGAGAGCTATCAAAAGCAGAAGCATGAATTAATCATTCAATATTAGCTAATAATTAAGTGGCATAATAAACTTCAAACTGATTAAATCGTTAAAATTATACAATTTGAATGATTTTACATATTATTCTCATATAACTATATACCCTCTTCTGTGGCCTATATACAAAGTCACATGATTCCTATAGTAGGATCACTTTGCAGATCATTATAGTTCAAAGTCACATGATTCCTATAGTAGGATCACTTTGCAGATCATTATAGTTCAAAGTCACATGATTCCTATAGTAGGATCACTTTGCAGATCATTATAGTTCAAAGTCACATGATTCCTATAGTAGGATCACTTTGCAGATCATTATAGTTCAAAGTCACATGATTCCTATAGTAGGATCACTTTGCAGATCATTATAGTTCTCAAGGCGGTGTGACAAGACGTGTTGTGAACTTGTGTGAGTTTGGAGATTGAATATATTCAGTGTGGAACACCATCGGACGTTGGGGCATAAACCGGTCGTTTAGAGATTGATTGCAGCTGTTGCTTGTGCAGAAAGACAAGACTGCTAGAGAGGCTAAACATTTTGCCTGAACTGCAGCTTAACAAGGAGGAACATAGCTTAACATGACGGGATGTATTGAACTAACAGACTGATGAAGGAACATAGCTTAACATGACGGGGATGTATTGAACTAACAGACTGATGAAGGAACATAGCTTAACATGACGGGGATGTATTGAACTAACAGACTGATGAAGGAACATAGTTTAACATGACGGGGATGTATTGAACTAAAAGACTGATGAAGGAACATAGTTTAACATGACGGGGATGTATTGAACTAAAAGACTGATGAAGGAACATAGTTTAACATGACGGGGATGTATTGAACTAACAGACTGATGAAGGAACATAGCTTAACATGACGGGGATGTATTGAACTAACAGACTGATGAAGGAACATAGCTTAACATGACGGGGATGTATTGAACTAACAGACTGATGAAGGAACATAGCTTAACATGACGGGGATGTATTGAACTAACAGACTGATGAAGGAACATAGCTTAACATGACGGGGATGTATTGAACTAACAGACTGATGAAGGAACATAGCTTAACATGACGGGGATGTATTGAACTAACAGACTGATGAAGGAACATAGCTTAACATGACGGGGATGTATTGAACTAACAGACTGATGAAGGAACATAGCTTAACATGACGGGGATGTATTGAACTAACAGACTGATGAAGGAACATAGCTTAACATGACGGGGATGTATTGAACTAAAAGTGCTTCGAAGGTGCATTTCTGTCCGGATGAAAAAAACCCTAAACTTTTCAATTCAATCAAACTGCTCATTTTCTGCATCGTTGCTGGACAATGTTGTATATAGACACTGAACAATGATACTTTTCCGCGCCAACTTGTATTGCTAATACAGCCACTTCTCATCCAGAACTCACCTAACTATACAGTCTACAGAATTCTCTATCACAGATAGACTTTACTGCACTGCTTGCTGACGTTTTGTGGGACAAGAATAGCGTTGAAGAAGAGGATAATATCTTCTTTGCTATGGCACTGTCTGCGGCTATTCGGTCGCCAAAGGAACCACAAAACATGGACATGGTAGTTTCCATGTTAGTTCCAACCAGTGTTGTTTTTGGCAGCGGATTTCTATTTTAGTTTTAGTCATATAGTCTCCTGGATAGTTTTCACTTAGTCTTAGTCACATTTTAGTCACCTGGAATGTATTAGTGTTAGTCTAGTTTTAGTCGACTAAATGTCATAAGATTTTAGTCGACTAAATCTACAGGCGATTTAGTCGACTAAAATGTATTTTTGCGGGCCTTGATGCCGTCATAATGACTTATTTTACACTTGCTTACTTTTACTGGATCTCTTGTCCACTAGTCCCTTCCTAACATTTTAGTCTAGTTTTTATTTGTTGACAAAATTGTCAGTACTGTATATTTAGTCTTAGTTTTAGTCATCATAGCTTAGTTTTAATTTAGTTTCCATTTAGTTTTCTTCAGTGGAAAAAGGTAGTCAACAAACATTTGTTCAAGGGGATTTGTTCAAGATGTGCTAGTTGGTGCCTTGCATGGTTTCCGCTGCCATCGGTGTATGAATGGGTGAATGTAATGCACAATCTCTGTAAAGCGCCTTGGATAAAGGCGCTATATAAATGCACCATTTAAGGGGAGAGCAACGGACTTGAACTCATGCTTCCTTCATGCCTGAGTGTCCAAGTTGCTCCTTTACACCTGACAGGGGGGAGTTTCCCTGGTTGGACGTAGCGTGTGGAAGGAACACGTTATTCCAACCAGTTCCTTTCTCCTCCATTTCATGCTAGTGTTTGACTTTTCTGTTTGGCTGAATGGGCTCTCTATGGGAAGTGTCACCTATAGACGTATCACCTTGCTGGCAAGATGGCAGCCGTGTGAATATCACCAATAGTAGGCCTATGTCGAAACTAATAAGCCTGTACCCCTCATCTGCACTTTAGTGTCTGGTTTGTAAACTAAAGCCTGTACCCCTCATCTGCACTTTAGTGTCTGGTTTGTAAACTAAAGCCTGTACCCCTCATCTGCACTTTAGTGTCTGGTTTGTAAACTAAAGCCTGTACCCCTCATCTGCACTTTAGTGTCTGGTTTGTAAACTAAAGCCTGTACCCCTCATCTGCACTTTAGTGTCTGGTTTGTAAACTAAAGCCTGTACCCCTCATCTGCACTTTAGTGTCTGGTTTGTAAACTAAAGCCTGTACCCCTCATCTGCACTTTAGTGTCTGGTTTGTAAACTAAAGCCTGTACCCCTCATCTGCACTTTAGTGTCTGGTTTGTAAACTAAAGCCTGTACCCCTCATCTGCACTTTAGTGTCTGGTTTGTAAACTAAAGCCTGTACCCCTCATCTGAACTTCAGTGTCTGGTTTGTGGTTGGTTCGCTACTGAAAGGCATCGCAACAATTCAGAACAGGGCTGCTTAATGAGAGGACATGAGAAGAGGACTTAGATTAAATTAAAATGTTCTTTATTACCGCCTGGACCTTTAAAAGGAGAGGCATCCCTCATCACAGCATGAGAGAGAGAGAGAGAGAGAGAGAGAGAGAGAGAGAGAGAGAGAGAGAGAGAGAGAGAGAGAGAGAGAGAGAGAGAGGCCCAGACTGCATGTCTATGTCTTATAATGTGAAGTTAAATTGGCATGATATGAGTCCCCACTCCCCCATCCCATCCCCTTTTACACAGAGTTGCATTTAAGGAGACAGACAGACAGACAGACAGACGTCATCCGTGTGTGTGTGTGTGTGTGTGTGTGTGTGTGTGTGTGTGTGTGTGTGTGTGTGTGTGATGGACACATCACACACTAGTGTTGCCAGACTGTGTGAGAGAAACAAGCAACTAGTTGTAACAAGCCAACAAGAAAGATACTATAAGGCCTATAGTATCTTTCTTTTTGGCTTGTTACAACTAGTTGCTTGTTTCTCTCACACAGTCTGGCAACACTAGCCTACTGAAGGTGAGTCTGTCGGAAACCAGAAGAAGCGGTTTTTCACACACACACACACACACACACACACACACACACACACACACACACACACACACACACACACACACACACACACACACACACACACACACACACACACACACACACTCACACAAACATCCGACCATAACAAGTCAACAGTTCTTAAACAGCCTGACACAGTGTAGAAAAAGACCCCACCCCACCATAACATGAACTCTCATTAAACAGCCTGACACAGTGTAGAAAAAGACCCCACCCCACCATAACATGAACTCTCATTAAACAGCCTGACACAGTGTAGGAAAAGACCCCACCCCACCATAACATGAACTCTCATTAAACAGCCTGACACAGTGTAGGAAAAGACCCCACCCCACCATAACATGAACTCTCATTAAACAGCCTGACACAGTGTAGAAAAAGACCCCACCCCACCATAACATGAACTCTCATTAAACAGCCTGACACTGTGTGTGTGTGTGTGTGTGTGTGTGTGTGTGTGTGTGTGTGTGTGTGTGTGTGTGTGTGTGTGTGTGTGTGTGTGTGTGTGTGTGTGTGTGTGTGTGTGTGTGTGTGTGTGTGTGTGTGTGTGCGTGTGTGTGACGTGTGTGTGTGTGTGTGTGTGTGTGTGTGTGTGTGTGTGTGTGTGTGTGTGTGACGCGTGTGTGTGTGTGTGTGTGTGTGTGTGTGTGTGTGTGTGTGTGTGTGTGTGTGTGTGTGTGTGTGTGTGTGTGTGTGTGTGTGGGTGTGTTCCAGGGAAGAGGGTGTGCAGAGATTAGCTCACTAGACAGTGCCTGTTTTGAGGAAGGAAGGAGGGACCGGCACTGCTGACACAAACCGTATAACTCTAGACAAACTGCTTTGAATCTGTTTTTATAAACAATTAAACTAAATCAAACTGAGGAAGGAAAGAGGAACTTGCCCTGCAGAGAGAGACACTTTAAAACCTGTTTTTATAAACACCAGACAGCTTTCCCAACCAGAGGTAATGTTGTTTATTCACTTCCTGTTTGCTTTACTTTTTTATTGTTTTTAAAAGTAGAGTAAGAGACTATCTTTGGTTCAAATAATTGCTAAAAAGCTCTATATTGTCACAGTAATGGAGGCGCAACACTTGGTCATTAGTCAGCCCATTAACTATGTCACTGATGTCGTTAGTAGAAAGCAGTATAAATAGTATTATTACTAGACTAATGTTAATATTATTATTAGTAGTAGCAGTAACAGCAGCAGTAGGCCTACAGTATTAATTTAAAGTCATGGATGATGTTGTGTATATCAACTGTTATTGTCACCTGGTAAAGCTTGGTAAAGTTATTAATTAAGTTACGTTTTAGATTTTTAGATAAAAATTTATTTTTTTATTTTTTAGCAAGTGGATTGAAATATAGGCTATTTGGGGAAATAGAGGGGCGACAAATGGAATATGTTGAGTTGTTTTGTAGTTAATTTGTGACGCTATACCAACGCTTTTGTGCACAGCAACACTCTTGAAAACAAAATATTGCATTGTGGGTTTGAGCTGACAGGCCCCTTTTTTATGTCAATCAATGTTTTTACATTTAAATTAAATATTCTTCAGGGGCATGTCATGTGATCTACCTGCACAGCCGTTGTGATCTACTGGTAGATCGCCATCTACCTTTTGGGCACCGCTGGTCTGCATCCTCTGACCTCTGACCTCTCTACATCCTCTGACCTCTCTACATCCTCCCGGTGGTCTCCCCTGGTCCACCCCTGGTCTGCATCCTCCCGGTGCGAGCTCCTCACTGGTAGGTGAGTCAGTAGGATTTAAGAGACAAACCCAGAAATTTGTGTGGGGACGAAAATAAATTGTAAAAAATGTAAAGGGAAGCTTGTGCTTACTGTTGAAGCTGCCTGGCTTCAGGGTCTTCTACGTTGATTGCAATGACTTTCCAATCAGTCTCACCCTCATCAATCAGGAATATGTATACATCCTATATACAGTATACTGTTTATATGTTATATGTTGTTTAATAGTTCCAAATAATGGATCCATAATTTTAGTCATTGAAAATGAGTCCCATTTCTCGGAGCGGATGAAGGAATGGAGAGGTTAT
The DNA here is from genome assembly GCF_964188405.1 of Protomyctophum parallelum. NCBI lineage: Eukaryota > Metazoa > Chordata > Actinopteri > Myctophiformes > Myctophidae > Protomyctophum > Protomyctophum parallelum. Next base: position 51,019,766 of record NC_139706.1, on the reverse strand, counting down.
GGAGTTAATTTAGGATGAAGTTTGTTGACGAAAAGAAAGTCAAAAAGTTGAAACGTAAATGAAATGACGTAACAGACGGCCTCTTCTGTCCGTGGCTGTCCGCTTAAAGGGCCACTTCACCCCTGACACAACCTGACCTTATCTTAATGTTAATGGTATTTGTAAAATTTGCACCCTTTGACCAGAAAAATGATGAAGTGTGTGGATTGCTGAATTCCTACAATGCCCATAATGCTTTGCTGCGCTGTTCCTCAGGGGGAGGCTGCGTGTAGGTGTGGCTTTATCCTCCCATTTTCTACAAACAACAATGCCAGCTGCTCTCCCTGCACTGACAGCCTCCTCATGCTTAAAGGAGAATTCCATACTAAAAGGCTTTCTTACCTTTCTTTGTAGTTGTTATGTCCCCACCAAAGAGGTCCAGGTGTTATTTTGTGCAAAAGCTCCTTATTGGCTATTTCCCCTACCATAAGCCCTCAATGAATTGCATTGAATTGAATGGGAATTGAATGGGGCTATGGGGTGTTGTGCTAATTCGCTTATTTCCATTGCTCAAAATTATAATTTCTTTGTATATATCCTCTCTTCATAATGTAAATAATAACCCAAGCGGCACACTTTACTACTTCTTTCGATGGAAATAAGCGAACTAGCATAACACCCCATAGCCCCTTGCATTTCCCATTCAATGCAATGCAATTCATTGAGGGCTTATGGTAGGGGAAATAGCCAATAAGGAGCTTTTGCACAAAAAAAACACCTGGACCTCTTTGGTGGGGACGTAACAACTACAAAGAAAGGTAAGAAAGCCTTCTAGCATGGAATTCTCCTTTAAAGTAGAAATTAAAAAGATTGTACCTTTTTGTTTTTACAAATAAATACATTTATTTATAAAACGTAAATGGGTCCTTGACATGAAATAGTGTGAGAACCACTGATATAGACATAGGTTCTTTCAGAAAACTGAGGATTGAGGATTTAGTCACATTTTAGTCACCTGGAATGTCTTAATGTTATAGTCTAGTTTTAGTTGACTAAATGTCATCAGATTTTAGTCGGCTAAATCTACATTTGATTTAGTCGACTAAAATGTATTTTGGCGGGTCTTGATGCCGTCGTAATGAGTGTTTTTTACACTTGCTGAAAATAGCTGATCTACAAGCTCTACAAGATCTACAAGCTTGTAGATTCTTTCAGCATGCAACCAAGTGTAAAATGACTTATACTGGATCTCTTGTCCACTAGGTCCCTTCCTAACATTTTAGTCTAGTTTTTATTTGTCGACGAAATTGTCAGTATATTTAGTCTTAATTGTAGTCATCGTGGCTTAGTTTTCATTTAGTTTCCATTTGTTTTTGTCAGTGGAAAAGGGTAGTCGACGAACATTTTTCGTCTTAGTTTTAGTCGACGAAAACAACACTACTGCAGACGCCATGATAATACAAACAATGTGAGGAATGCAGGGGGTGGGGGGGGGGGGGGGGTGAGGTTGTAGGTGGAACGGAGTAGAGACCAGGGTCACCCCTCGGGCCTGTCTTCAGGTGTAGGTGTAGCCGTGTGACACACATACATTCAATAAATACTCTAAGGTGACGCGAGGTTAGACTGTTGTAGTCCGGAGGGTCATCATTACGTGGAGAACGTGAACTCCTAACCAGGATATCTGAAAACAGAGATTATACGCAGAACAACCCAGGACAAGTGTTTCTAGTGCCCTAAACATCATTAACCCATTCTGACCTGAGATCAGATTCATACGAGGTTTCCGCCGGACACACACTGGTCTGATGAACCCATTCTGACCTGAGATCAGATTCATACGAGGTTTCCGCCGGACACACACTGCTCTGATGAACCCATTCTGACCTGAGATCAGATTCATACGAGGTTTCCGCCGGACACACACTGCTCTGATGAACCCATTCTGACCTGAGATCAGATTCTAAAAATGTCAGTCGCTCTTCAATTTTTCAAAAATAGCAGACCTACAAGCTCGTATCGCGCCACTCGGTGGCGCGATATGAGCTTGTAGATCTGCTATTTTTCAATAGCTAAAGCATGACATGATGCTAACACCAAAATGGGTTCCCGGTCAGAATGAGTTTTAAAGGAGCTATAACATAAAATTCAACTTTTTCAATTTATTTTGTATTTTTAGGGCTCCCATAATGTGTTTTCTATCCCCACAAATAACCAATTTTGAACAATCGGGCTTTCATATCATATTATAGGTGCTTTAATATAAATTGCTCTCAGGAACAGCTCAACTGATTTTGGTCTCATCGTGATGTCATCAATGTCACCCTACTTTGTATAATCCCTCCTCTTCTTCAGTCTTCAGTTGCAAATTTGCATTTCCACTTTGTTTACAATGTCCACCATTATTGATTTTCCAAGCTGGCATGGAATGGAAACAAGCCTGGTTTTATCTAGCATCAGTATTATAATGACTCAAATATTAAATAATCTGCATATCAGCACCCCCACCACCTCAGGACATTGTGGTATTGCAGCTAAAACTGCTTTCAAAGTCCAGAAAGAATTGACAAGGCCTGGTTATATCAGAGTGGTGATTGAGGCTCAAACCATTAGAAATAACTTTGATGGATATAGACAATATGATATTAAATATTAAAAGCAGTTTTAAAATGCATGTTATTTGCGCTTTAAATTCAGATCAGGTTGTGACTGTGTCGGGGGTGAAGTGGCCCTTTAAGTGTGCCCAGACCGATGCACACACACACACACACACAAGCAGAAGGGGCAGCTATCTGAGCTATGGGAACAGGAGGAAGACATGGAACCTGGTGTCTAGAAAGGCGCTTATTGGCTAGTACTCTTCATAGGCATGCAGCAGAGCCAATCACTATGCAGTATCGTATCTTAGCAACTATTCCACCACACTCCGGTCCAAAGACATTGGAAACACAAATGGATGCTGTTGACAGCCAAACATCTAATTACCTCAGAGTCAGAACCTTCTAGTAGTGAGATAGAACTAAAAATCACACCCGTGTGAACTGAGTGGTGCAACCCCCCCCCCCCACCCCCCCCTCTCTCTCTCTCTCATTAGCAGCACTATCCCTCTCTCTGTTTCTGGCGCCCCCTACTGGTACTAATGAGTCATATATTCGTGCTCATGGCCACATAGGTAGGTAGACACACACATAGGTAGACACGGACATTGCTGGTTGTACTCAAAAAGAAGAAAAACTAAGTGCAGAGCTGAGTGGGAAAAAGATTGGGTGGGTTTTTATGAAACAAAAGCTTTGCAGTTTGAAAGTGGATAATTCAAGCTTTCCCTACAGCTGCGATGTTGGTGAGTATATAATGTCGTTTAATCCAAGCAGATTAATTTAATTAATTCATTAATTCATTTAATCCAAGCAGATCGCAGATGCAAATTGGATGAATGGGGAGTCAATGGATAGTAGCCTATATAGAGCGTCGCAGTCCCTCCTCCTTTCAGAACAACGAGTGGCCCAGGAAATGAATCTCAATGCATTTTGACCTTAGGCTTTTCTTAAAGTATTAATTTAAAGACCTTTTAAGCGTCGTACGAAGCCAACTCTTGTCGTGACAAATCATGACAATTAACACAATATTTTGGACCAAACAAAGAATTAGAAAGTAGGAAAAAAACGGCAGGTTACAACACTTTTTTTGTTGTTTTTCTTCTCTGTAATTATTTAGTTTGGTCCAAAATATTGTGTGTTAATTGTCATGATTTGTCACGACAAGAGTTGGCTTCGTACGACGCTTAAAAGGTCTATAAATAAATAATTTAAGAAATGCCTATGGGACAAATTAATTGCGATTCATTTCCTGGGCCACTTTGGTCTCCGTCATGTTTGGGCTGAGTAGGTTTATTATTTGTGTGTGTGTGGTTTGTGGTAAGGATGGGTAGCAAGGAATTTTTTTAACTTCAATATTTGCCTGAGTTACCATCTTTTAAATAATGGTTCAAGTTAAAAAGAATATTAATAATTATATATATATATATATATATATATATATATATATATATATATATATATATATATATATACACACACCTCAATGTTGAGGATGTAAAATATAGTTGTCTCTGCTCCATGTAGTCACAGTGACGTCACAGCTGTCATTAATTAAGGGTCTTGATTGCCTATGCGGTGAAGTTATAGGGTGAAATGCATAAACAGGCTCACCGTCTCAATAGATGCTGCTGCCACGTGCCTGGCAATATGCGCACAGGCGGCGGGTGTGTAAGGCTAGCGAAGGCTTAGCCTTCCCAAAGATTATGCCGGGTATGTTTTTAAATATATATAATATATGTGCGCAGCATTATAGAAGGCTATTGTGTGTGCGTGTGTGTGTGTGTGTGTGTGTGTGTGTGTGTGTGTGTGTGAGTGTGTGTGTGTGTGTGTGTGTGTGTGTGTGACTGTGTGTGTGTGTTGTCGCTGCCCCCTGGTGATCGCTGATCGTGTAGGGCTATACTACAGCAACTGGCCAAATCAGCATATGATTGGCTACTATTGGTATGTCTGTAAACCTCATCCTCCCACTCAATTTACAATTTAGGCATTTATCAGACGCTCTTAATCCAGAGCGATTTACATTAAGCAAGAACACAAAAGCATGGGAATACATCACATAAAAACATTTATCATGAAACATGCGTAAGCTAAGAAAGTAACAGTGGAATATCTATATAATGAAACTATACATATAAACTATACATATATACTATACTATACTATGCTATACATATATACTATGACGTGCTATGACTACATACAATGCAATTATAGTGCTGTCTACATAACATGCTATAATTCTGTATCAAATGCTATCTAAGTCTACAGAAATGCTATCTAAGGGGGTGGGGTAAGTGCTATGGGCCATGATGGAGTTCTGACTGCAATGGGAAGTGCATTCCACAGTTTTGGAGCCAGAAGGGAGAAGAGTTTGGGACGTGTGGAGCGCTGTCCCGGCGTTTTGAGTGAGGGTACTTCCAGCTTCCCTGTTTTGGCTGATCCGAGTGCGCTGGAGGGTTTGTAGGGTTTAATCATACTTGCAAGATATGGGGGAGCCATACCTTTGGTTCAGCATCAGAGTTTTGTATTCTGTGCGGGCAGCGACCGGGAGCCAGTGGAGGGAGCGGAGCAGGGGGGAGACATGTGAGAATTTTGGTTGGTTGAAGACCAAGCGAGCTGCGGCGAGAGTCCCCCCCCCCCTTATAATAAATGTAGAGTTGCAAATTGCAAAGGACTGTGCTGTCATGTTCCAGTTAGCCCTGACAGGGACCAGTGTTGGCAAGTAACTTAAAGGAGAATTCCATGCTAGAATGCTTTCTTATCATTCTTACCTTTCTTTGTAGTTGTTACGTCCCCACCAAAGAGGTCCAGGTGTTGTTTTGTGCAAAAACTCCTTATTGGCTATTTTCCCTACCATAAGCCCTCAATGAATTGCATTGCATTGAATGGGAATTGAATGGGGCTATGGGGTGTTATGCTAATTCACTTATTTCCATCGAAAGAAGTAGTAAAGTGTGCCGCTTGGGATATTATTTACATTATGAAGAGAGGATATATACAAAGAAATTATAATTTTGAGCGATATAAATAAGCAAATTAGCACAACACCCCATAGCCCCATTAAATTCCCATTCAATGCAATTAATTTAGGGCTTATGGTAGGGAAATAGCCAATAAGGAGCTTTTGCACAAAATAAAACCTGGACCTCTTTGGTGGGGACGTAACAACTACAAAGAAAGGTATCAAAGCCTTTTAGTATGGAATTCTCCTTTAAGTAATATACTACTTTCAGTAATAATATTACTTTTTTCCTGTAATATGTAACTTAACTAGTTACTTTCACATTTTGAGTAATAATATTACATTAACTTTTTTCCAAAAGTAATATTATTATATTTTCGCGAGCCTTGGTGGAACTGTGGGTTTGAGTGTTTATTCATAATGGTAGATGGGTCGGGGGTCAAGTTGCTTTGCAGGCTGCTGATCCGCTCTAGATCTAGACTCTCTAGAGCGGATACGGAAACGATGCACACTCGTCGGTACGTATCGGATGCAGAAGGGCAGGCCTGGCTTAAACCGTCCGGAACACGGAACGTCGGAACAACAACCTAAACTAGTGTGTGTAACTCGTTAGACTGCACTGTTAGAGAGAAGAGACGTAAACAAACTAAGCATGGAGGAGGTGGACGAGACAGAGACACCTATATGTGTTCTATGTTGTTCTATGGCACTAAAATAGCAATCAGACAGATTGATTACTTTTTGTTTCTCCCACAGGGAATGTTTATATTGTGTGCATGTGATGCTCCATGTTTCTCCCACAGGGAATGTTTATATTGTGTGCATGTGATGCTCCATGTTTCTCCCACAGGGAATGTTTATATTGTGTGCATTTGCTGCTCCATGTTTCTCCCACAGGGAATGTTTATATTGTGTGCATGTGATGCTCCATGTTTCTCCCACAGGGAATGTTCATATTGTGTGCATTTGCTGCTCCATGTTTCTCCCACAGGGAATGTTTATATTGTGTGCATGTGATGCTCCATGTTTCTCCCACAGGGAATGTTTATATTGTGTGCATGTGATGCTCCATGTTTCTCCCACAGGGAATGTTCATATTGTGTGCATTTGCTGCTCCATGTTTCTCCCACAGGGAATGTTTATATTGTGTGCATTTGCTGCTCCATGCATGCTGTTCTATGGCACTAATCAGACAGAGACAGATTGATTGTTTTTTCCACAGGGAAAGTTTACACTGCATACATTTGCTGCTGTTTTATATTTTTATTTCAGTCAAGTTGACATGCACTGCAGAGCCTTTATTGCCCTATAGCACTTTGTTTATTTTTTGTGACCAATTTATATATATATATTTTTTTTTAAGCAACTATAGCATTTGTTTGCTTTAATAAACAACAGAAGTTGTTCAAAGATTGCTTACAATGACACCTGGGCATTATCTGTTGCCCAGGTGTGGTTTTCTTATAAACTGTAATGAATGAATTCATACACAGTAAAAGTCTTAGTCTTCATTTAATTCAAATGAGTGTACAAATGGACCCATCATCATGTGTACACTATACAGTACACTTTTTAGAGTTAAATAAACACTGCAGAATAGGGGAGGGGGGACAGCTAATGTTGAAAATGCAAAGTAAGACAGAAATGCTATCTAAGGGGGTAGGGTAAGTGCTACGGGCCATGATGGAGTCTTAAAAGGTGGGTTTTCAGACTACGGCGGAAGATTGGGGAGTGATGCTGCAGTTCTGACTGCAACGGGAAGTGCATTCCACAGTTTTGGAACCTTTTCATGACAAGGACCCCCGAATTGACACTAATGAGCCCGTGGACCCCCATTTGAAAACAACATAATGCCAGGGACCCCCGTGGTCTTGTTTCTAAAGTGTAGTTGTGTATTTGGTCTTGTTTCTAAAGTGTAGTTGTTTATTTGGTCTTGTTTCTAAAGTGTAGTTGTTTATTTGGTCTTGTTTCTAAAGTGTAGTTGTTTATTTGGTCTTGTTTCTAAAGTGTAGTTGTTTATTTGGTCTTGTTTCTAAAGTGTAGTTGTTTATTTGGTCTTGTTTCTAAAGTGTAGTTGTTTATTTGGTCTTGTTTCTAAAGTGTAGTTGTTTATTTGGTCTTGTTTCTAAAGTGTAGTTGTGTATTTGGTCTTGTTTCTAAAGTGTAGTTGTGTATTTGGTCTTGTTTCTAAAGTGTAGTTGTTTATTTGGTCACAGCTGTCATTAATTAAGGGTCTTGATTGCCTATGCGGTGAAGTTATAGGGTGAAATGCATAAACAGGCTCACCGTCTCAATAGATGCTGCTGCCACGTGCCTGGCAATATGCGCATAGGCGGCGGGTGTGTAAGGCTAGCGAAGGCTTAGCCTTCCCAAAGATTATGCCGGGTATGTTTTTAAATATATATAATATATGTGCGCAGCATTATAGAAGGCTATTGTGTGTGTGTGTGTGTGTGTGTGTGTGTGTGTGTGTGTGTGTGTGTGTGTGTGTGTGTGTGTGTGTGTGTGTGTGTGTGTGTGTGTGTGTGTGTGTGTGTGTGTGTGTGTGTGTGTGTGTGTGTGTGTGTGTGTGTTGTCGCTGCCCCCTGGTGATCGCTGATCGTGTAGGGCTATACTACAGCAACTGGCCAAATCAGCATATGAGATGAGATGAGATGAGATATACTTTATTGTCCCACAAGGGGAAATTTGTCTTGGGCAAAAGTGCGTACATACATCAACGCTTTTTAAAACAGACAGACAATACAAAAAAGACAATACACAGTAGCAGCAAAGTACAAGTCACAAGAGTATCACAAAGAAGTGCAAGTTGCAATAACAAAGGTATATAATATAAAAAAAGTGCTAAAGTATTCACAGTTTATAATACACAATCACAGTAAGTGCAATAAATAACTGATGAAGGTCAAGAAGTCCCTTCCCCACTAAGAACTATGAACTATGTGGCGGTTGTTTAGTAGAACAATTGAAGTGGGAACAAAAGAAAGTTTGAGGCGGTTGCTCTTGCAACGACACGCTCTGTAGCGTCTACCAGAGGGCAACAGCTCATACTCTGAAGATAATATATGTGAAGGATCAGACAACACTCTATTTGACAGACTGAGCACCGTTTTCTCAAAGATTGTCTGAAGAGATGGAGAATCTTTCCTACCAATTACCTTCATGGCTGTTTTTTTCCATTTTAGCTATTCTAGATTTGAGCTGGACAGTGTCCCAAACCAAGCTGACATGCCATATCTCATAATGCTACCTAGCAGTGCATCATAGAAGGTTGACATGACTCCCTTGCTCACACCAAAGAGCCTGAGCCTGCGGAGAAAGTGCAAGCATTGTGCCAATTTGGCACACAGATAGTCCACATGGACATTCCATTTGAGCTGGTTGTCCATTTGGATCCCCAGGTACTTGTATGATACAACCTGCTCAATTTGCGTGCCCCCCATGACCACTGGGACATGGATGTGGACACCTTTTGGATCGAAGATCATCTCTTTGGTTTGTGTGGTGTTTAACATAAGGTGGCTGTTATCACACAAGTCTTTAAAGTTATTGATCTCACTGATATAACCCACCGGGTGTTCAACACCCCTCAACAGGCTGACTATTACAGTGTCATCAGAAAATGTCAAGATGAAATTGTTTGGCTGACTGCTTCTGCAGTCATTTGTGTAAGCGGTGAAAAGAAATGGTGAACTCACCCCCCCCTTGTGGCACACCTGTGCTACACAATTTAGAGCTTGAGGCCCTCATTTATCAACCGTGCGTACGCCAAAATATGGGCGCACGCCGAAATTACCGACATTTTCGGCATTTAACATTTCCGGCAAAGCTTGAAATTGAACTTGAGTAGGACAAATAGTCACGTCTGGTCGCGAGCTGGCGTACGCTGTTTTTCTGTTTTACACAAGCGGAGCAGCCTTGTCTGAACTGCTGAGAGGCTGTCACAGGCATCAAAACATATATGTATTCACTCCTAAAATGTTTATATAAAAGGTATGCATAATGTATATGGGCTACATGTAAAAAATAAATAAATAAAAATGTTATGGAATACATGTGTCATATGAAATTAGTAGGAGATAAAATCGCGCAATTAAAAACAATGTTGCAAGAGATGCTTAAGCCATTTAAACAGTGTTTTGCATGAGCGCATACATGCGAGGATTTGGGCTGTCTGTGCTGAAATATTTCCATGACAGGACGTTGGAGAGTATAGTGCAGCAGCTGCTGCAGCTCAGCTGCGGAGAGTCCCAACGTGCAGGTATAGCCTACTGTAGCCTAATCTACAGCATGAAGGCCGATGTCTTTCTTACGGTATGTGCAATATAATAAACCTGACGCGTCGCTCGAATGCCAAATGTACCGTGCCAGGCTCCCAGCGCAAGTGGGAACTGCATCGGAGATATAGGTATATTACCCAGCCAGCCCATGCACCAGCCACATGAGGCTATGGTTTTGGCTGCACATTCATATAACAGTGACTAACGACTGCGAGGCAATCTAAATAGACTGGCGAACGTCGGAACGTGCATGGTCAGTTGGTCACGGACGGACCACTGTGATAGAGAGAGACAGACAGACAGACAGGACAGGAGGAGCATGCACCTGCAAAACAGCAGCGTGTGTGTGCCTATTTGTTATTTAATTATGGTTCACAGGTTCAGGTTTTCGTTCACTAATATATCTTGTTGTATATTAAATTAAAAATACTTTAATAATTTAATATACAACTAACAACACACAGTTAAAGTTGCAAATAGCGATATGTGCGTGCGTGCGTGCGGGGGGTGAGGGGGAAGCGAAGCGAGAGGAGAAACAGACAGCTTTATTTAATGTGTCATGTCATGTAGGTGCGTGCGTGCATGACAGCAAGGCAAGCGAGGTGAGAGGGAAACAGACAGGGACCCTGCATGAATTAAATAAAGTTGTAGGCCTACCCTGTCACAGGGTAGGCCTACAACTTTATTTAGTTGTCTGTTTCTCCTCTCGCTTCGCTTCCCTTGCTGCCCGCCTCACCCCCCGCACGCACGCTTTATTTAATTCATGCAGGTGTTCGTTCTTTATTTGTTTAACAACACACCAGTTAGTTGGGCTTGCAAGTTGCGTGTGCGTGCTGTGCGTGTGTATGAGAGAGGGGGGTGAGGCGAGCAGCAAGGCACGGGAGAAACCTATTTTTTCATATAACCATGGTTTCAGGAAACGTATTGCCGTTGTTCATGTCGCAAAAACGAGGGCGAGGCTTGATTTCTTAGGGCGTGCCAGATCAAATTCAGCCGTGACATTTATTAACGTGAGAACAAAATTAAGGAAGGATCAGCTGTTTGCGATCACTTTATAAATGCCGTGGCGACGTGGGTGTACTACGAAACCTGCACTCGAATCTGTGGCAGATTTTACACTCGATTGATAAATGAGGGCCTGAGAGTACTGAGTTCACCTTTACCTGTTGAGATCTGTTTGTTAACATGGAGTGGAACCATCTAATGATGAATGGATTTACATTCATGTTATTTAGCTTTTGGACAAGTAACAGAGGGCTTACAGTATCAAAAGCAGAACTGAAGTCTGCAAAAAGGACACGAGCATACGCCTTTGGCTCCTCCAAGTCCTTGCTAATCAAATGGGTTATACTGACTACAGCATCCTCCGTGCTGCGCCCAGCCCTGTAAGCCAATTGTAAAGGATCCATAAAGGAAGCCACCTGAGACTTAAGTGAGTTCACGATAATTCTCTCAAAACATTTCATAACCCCACAAGTTAAAGCAATAGGTCTGTAATCTTTGTTCACAGAGGGACAAGATACTTTGGGAACAGGAATTATTAGTGACTTTTTCCAGATATCAGGAACCATGTGTTTGTCTACAGACTGTTGGAAAATAGGGCACCAGGCAGCTGTAAGCTCTTCAGAGCACTTTTTTAACAACAAGGCAGGCAAACCATCAGGCATACCCTGCTAAAGACACTCTGGACCTGTTTAGGATCAATGAGAAGTCGATCAGAAGCATTACACATGATAGAATCAATATTAAAGTCCACAGACTCCTGCTCTTAGGAGTCAGTGTCATGACGGAGGAAAAAGTAATTCAATTCATTGGCTTTTGCTAGTTCATCCAGTGTAGCAATGGGATTTCGCTTAGTGTTCATGTTCCTTATTTTTTTCATATGATCCCATAGACCCTTAGTGTTCATGGTGCCGACACTTTCCTCTAGTGCAGCTCGGTGGTTCCTTTTGGCCTGGGACAGCATCCGATTTAGCTCCCTTTGGGCCACAGCCATGCCCCCCCTGTCCCCATTTTTAAAAGCCACTTTCTTGCTGTTAATACAGGCTTTCACCTCCTTGGTGATGTAGGGCTTGTTGTTAGGGAAGTGGCGAATGGACTTTTTAGGGACGACATTGTCCACACAGAAGTTAATGTAATCCTTTACAGTCTCTGTAGCCTCGTTCAGTTCAAGATCATGAAAAATGCTCCAGTCTGTGCATAGGAAGCAGCCCTTAAGAGCCTCCACACTGTCCTCTGACCACTGTAACACAGTTTTTTGGACAGGCTTACTGGACTTTAACAAAGATTTGTAAGTGGGCATGAGCTGGACAGTCGAGTGATCCGAGTTGGCAAGAGGAGGGAGAACCTTGGCTCTGTACGCATTTTTTATGTTGCCATAACATTTGTCTAGCACATTTTTATTCCTTGTACCACATTTGACATACTGGTGAAACCCAGGTAAAACTGGCTCCAGTCTACAGTGGTTTAGGTCCCCCAGTACGAAGATTGGGGCTCCAGGCGTACGTTGCATTTGTGCTTGTACACAGTCTGCTAGTCTGTTTGCAGCTCTAGCTGCATTAGCGCTAGGCGGTACATAAGCTACACAAATAATAATATTGCCAAATTCCCTCGGAAAGGTAGAACGGTCTCATAGAGAGACAAAGCAGTTCAAGGTCCGGGTCACAGTATTTCTCTCTGATCGTGTATTGGCTGCACCAACTGTTACTCACATACACACTGAGTCCTCCTCCTTTGGACTTCCCAGATGTAGCCTCCCGATCCGCCCGTGTTGATGAGAAACCCTCCAGCTCCAGCATGGAGTTCGGTATATCCTCCCGTAGCCACGTTTCGGTAAACACCAAGATATTAGCCTCCCGATATTAGCTCATCCATTTTGTTTCGAAGTGACCGAACGTTGCTCAAGGTGATTGAAGGCAGCGGAGGTTTGTTTCCTCTTCTGCGGACGCGTTGCCTGACACCACCTTTCCTACCCCTCTTCCTCCGTCTGGCTCCCCCGGCGGGGCTGCTGATGACGGCCTCAGGGAGGTTCGTTGGCGGTGTATTCCCTTTCAACCGAAGGGCGAGCAGGGCCTCTCTCGTGTAGGCACGGAGCACTGCCGTGTTTGTGGGAAGTGTTGTTTCAAACCCACTTGTGTACAGGAGTTCCCCAAAGACCAAGAACAACACAAGCAGCGTCCACAGTGCTGCCATGGCTGCAGAATAGTAGTTCCCAGGCAGGCAACAATGTTACTGAAAGAGAGACAGCGCCAGCTTTCGTTGCTTCCCAGAGAGAAAAGCCCTGTGTTTCTCTTTACTGCTTGTACAATAATGCAAGGACATACAACGATAAAAACAGTAAAAACAATTAAAAAGCGCTCAATGTAGCAGCAGCACTAGAGCCCGGGTCGCCACTGAGCAGCGCCACCGGAATGATTGGCTACTATTGGTATGTCTGTAAACCTCGTCCTCCCAGTCAATTTACAATTTACAATTTAGGCATTTAGCAGACGCTCTTAATCCAGAGCGACTTACATTAAGCAAGAACACAAAAGCATGGGAATACATCACATAAAAACATTTATCATGAAACATGCGTAAGCTAAGAAAGTAACAGTGGAATATCTATATAATGAAACTATACATATATACTATACTATGCTATACATATGTACTATGACGTGCTATGACTACATACAATGCAATTATAGTGCTGTCTACATAACATGCTATAATTCTCTATCAAATGCTATCTAAGTCTACAGAAATGCTATCTAAGGGGGTGGGTAAAGGCTCATACATAGTCTGGATTTTCGGTGGTTAGGTGACCACCGAACTACAACATGACGTCACGAGCCGCGGTGAAGAGCAAACCACCGCTCCAGCCCTTCTCTCTGTTTTTACTCGCCACCGCTCAACGTTATTTCAGCTCCGGTGATCAGCTCACCACCGGAGCGGTGGTCACCTCACCACCGAAAATCCAGACTATGAATAGGCCTTATGCGGGAGCTAACTATTTCCGTAGACAACGTCCTGGTAACGTCTGTCCCAACAGCCAGGAATCTTGGTGTTGTCCTGGACAGTCAGCTCTCGTTCAAAGCTCACATCACAGCTGTCACTCGATCATGTAGGTTCACACTCTATAACATACGACGAATTAGACCGTTCCTCACCCAGGAATCAGCCCAGCTCCTAATCCAGACAACAGTCTTGTCAAAACTCGACTATTGTAACTCCCTCCTTACTGGCCTACCAGCATGTGCACTTAAGCCTCTCCAGCTGATCCAAAATGCAGCAGCTCGCTTGGTCTTCAACCAGCCAAAATTCTCACATGTCTCCCCCCTGCTCCGCTCCCTCCACTGGCTCCCGGTCGCTGCCCGCACAGAATACAAAACTCTGATGCTGGCATTCAAAGCAACCAAAGGTATGGCTCCCCCATATCTTACAAGTATGATTGAATCCTACAAACCCTCCCGCGCACTCAGATCAGCCAACGCAGGGAAACTGGAAGTACCCTCACTAAAAACGACGGGACAACGCTCCACACGTCCCAAACTCTTCTCCCTTCTGGCTCCAAAACTGTGGAATGCACTTCCCATTCTCTACATTCTACTTCTACCATGTACAACCCAGATTCGGCACAAACAAGGGACTAAATTATTTTCGCTCCTATGCCACCAAAATGTGGGACGCCCTACCAACAGTCATTAAGACATGTGAATCCCTTGACTCCTTCAAAACCGCTCTCAAAGGGCACCTACGGATGGCTGCAATTCGAAACTGGCCTCTGTAAAATCTGAATCCCCCCCATCCCCCACCCCATTTTCCCTCACTGTATATTGTATCTTTTCCCTTTTTTGCTTCCTATATGATGAATTCCTGTTATGTTCTTTAGCTACATAGAAATGTCTATTTGTATGTCTCTAAATGTTTTGATGAATTGAACATGGTGGACCCTGTTGTAAACAAGTGTAATGCTTAATTGGGTCGTCCACTCACAGTTGACAGTCTTTGTATTGAGTTTGTGCTTAAAATGTACTGTAAATTCTACAAACTGTTAATAAATATTTCAATCAATCAATCAATATTTGCAGGATGGACTGTAGTAAACATTAAATAATTTTCCCCCTCCTGTATAAACATCGGGACATCGGATTAAATAAACACCGATGTTGCAAAATGACCCGAAAATGACCGATACATCGGTGTGACCGACGGATCGGTCGGGCTCTAGTTTGTAAACTAAAGCCTGTACCCCTCATCTGCACTTTAGTGTCTGGTTTGTGGTTGGTTAAACTAAAGCCTGTACCCCTCATCTGCACTTTAGTGTCTGGTTTGTAAACTAAAGCCTGTACCCCTCATCTGCACTTTAGTGTCTGGTTTGTAAACTAAAGCCTGTACCCCTCATCTGCACTTTAGTGTCTGGTTTGTAAACTAAAGCCTGTACCCCTCATCTGCACTTTAGTGTCTGGTTTGTAAACTAAAGCCTGTACCCCTCATCTGCACTTTAGTGTCTGGTTTGTAAACTAAAGCCTGTACCCCTCATCTGCACTTTAGTGTCTGGTTTGTAAACTAAAGCCTGTACCCCTCATCTGCACTTTAGTGTCTGGTTTGTAAACTAAAGCCTGTACCCCTCATCTGCACTTTAGTGTCTGGTTTGTGGTTGGTTCGCAATTCAGAACAGGGCTGCTTAATGAGAGGACATGAGAAGAGGACTTTAAGGAGGTTAAATTAAAATGTTGTTTATTACCGCCTGGACCTTTAAAAGGAGAGGCATCCCTCATCAGAGAGAGAGAGAGAGAGAGAGAGAGAGAGAGAGAGAGAGAGAAATAATTGAGAGAAATAATTTCCCCTCAAGAGACCCGGAAAATAAATCCCTGTTAATTTTCCTCATAGACTTTTCAGAAAGTATTTATTTAAATACGTTTACGCCGCGGACAAAGCCAACTCTTGTCGTGACAAATCATGACAATAAACACAATGTTTAGTAGAAGTAGAAAGTAGAAAGTAGAAAAAAACGGCAGGTTATACAACACTTTTTTGGTTGTTTTTTTATACTTTGTAAATGATTAGTTTGGTCCAAAATAGTGTGTTTGTTGTGATGGTGTGTCACAACTCCAGTTGGCTTTGTACGACGCTTAAAAGGAATTTTACTTTTTGAAATGTCTATGGGGAAAAATGCATAGGGATTTATTTCCTGGGCCTGGCGTCGTCATGAAAGGCATAGGGTGACCGGATGTCCCCCTTTGCGTGGGACAGTCCCTCATTGTCCCCCAGATGTCCCCCTTTGCGTGGGACAGTCCCTCATTGTCCCCCAGATGTCCCCCTTTGCGTGGGACAGTCCCTCATTGTCCCCCAGATGTCCCCCTTTGCGTGGGACAGTCCCTCATTGTCCCCCAGATGTCCCACTTTGCGTGGGACAGTCCCTCATTGTCCCCCAGATGTCCCCCTTTGCGTGGGACAGTCCCTCATTGTCCCCCAGATGTCCCACTTTGCGTGGGACAGTCCCTCATTGTCCCCCAGATGTCCCCCTTTGCGTGGGACAGTCCCTCATTGTCCCCCAGATGTCCCCCTTTGCGTGGGACAGTCCCTCATTGCCAGGACTTTTCAGGCGTCCCACAAATTGAGACCCTGAACTGCATGGCCACATTGTGTCTGTTTATAGACGGAGCTTTGAAACTAGAACCTGTATTCTCAGTTGAGATTCTGGTTGGTTTACATTATACTGGTCAGTATAGTCAGGCTGCATGCAGGTGTTAATGGCAATACCAAAATAAGCTGGACGTCCATGAGCCCGAGCTCAAAATGTGGGCTCCTAATCTGACCATCATATGAAAATATGCCAGAACTTGCATAACTTTCCAGAATCACAATTGGATATAAGAGGCAACCTTCTTATTTAATTTAACACTTTGGATCTAGTCACACTAGAAAGGGGGCGGGACTGCGACACTAGTCTATAGGCTGTCGTTCTAATGACAGTCGGACCAATAGTATGTCGAAACTAAAGCCTGTACCCCTCATCTGCACTTTAAACTAAAGCCTGTACCCCTCATCTGCACTTTAAACTAAAGCCTGTACCCCTCATCTGCACTTTAGTGTCTAGTTTGTAAACTAAAGCCTGTACCCCTCATCTGCACTTTAGTGTCTGGTTTGTAAACTAAAGCCTGTACCCCTCATCTGCACTTTAGTGTCTGGTTTGTAAACTAAAGCCTGTACCCCTCATCTGCACTTTAGTGTCTAGTTTGTAAACTAAAGCCTGTACCCCTCATCTGCACTTTAGTGTCTGGTTTGTAAACTAAAGCCTGTACCCCTCATCTGCACTTTAGTGTCTGGTTTGTAAACTAAAGCCTGTACCCCTCATCTGCACTTTAGTGTCTGGTTTGTAAACTAAAGCCTGTACCCCTCATCTGCACTTTAGTGTCTGGTTTGTAAACTAAAGCCTGTACCCCTCATCTGCACTTTAGTGTCTGGTTGGTTAAACTAAAGCCTGTACCCCTCATCTGCACTTTAAACTAAAGCCTGTACCCCTCATCTGCACTTTAGTGTCTGGTTGGTTAAACTAAAGCCTGTACCCCTCATCTGCACTTTAGTGTCTGGTTTGTAAACTAAAGCCTGTACCCCTCATCTGCACATTAGTGTCTGGTTTGTAAACTAAAGCCTGTACCCCTCATCTGCACTTTAGTGTCTGGTTTGTAAACTAAAGCCTGTACCCCTCATCTGCACTTTAGTGTCTGGTTTGTGGTTGGTTAAACTAAAGCCTGTACCCCTCATATGCACTTTAGTGTCTGGTTTGTGGTTGGTTAAACTAAAGCCTGTACCCCTCATATGCACTTTAGTGTCTGGTTTGTGGTTGGTTCGCTACTTGAAATGGAAATGCATCGCAACAATTCAGAACAGGGCTGCTTAATGAGAGGACATGAGAAGAGGACTTAGATTAAATTAAAATGTTCTTTATTACCGCCTGGACCTTTAAAAGGAGAGGCATCCCTCATCACAGCATGAGAGAGAAAGAGAGAGAGAGAGAGAGAGAGAGAGAGCGAGAGAGAGAGAGAGACGAGTCCCCACTCCCCCATCCTATCCCCTTTTCCACAGAGTTGCATTTATTTTATTTATTTTTATAACTTTATTTATAAGATTTTCAATTTTTGTAGACAAACAACCCCACATATACCCCACCCTCAATTTACAATTTACAATTTAGGCATTTAGCAGACGCTCTTAATCCAGAGCGACTTACATTTAAGCAAGAACAAAAGCATGGGAATACATCACATAAAAGCATTTATCATGAAACATGCGTAAGCTAAGAAGGTAACAGTGGAATATCTATATGATGAAACTATACATACACTATACATAATAAACTATACATATTCACTACTATGCTATACATATGTACTATGGCGTGCTATGACTATATACAATACAATTATAGTGCTGTCTACATAACATGCTATAAGTCTGTGTCAAATGCTATCTAAGCCAACAGAAATGCTATCTAAGGGGTTAGGGTAAGTGCTATGGGCCATGATGGAGTCTGAAAAGGTGGGTTTTCAGGCTACGGTTCCATCACAAAACAAGACAACAAGAACAACAACAAAAAACAACAATAAAATAAAATAAACCGGTAGTAAAGGATATAAATAATAAATGAAATAAATACAATAAAATAAAATTAGCCTTTTACTAGATTAAGGGGCTACACAGTGAACCAAATTACATGTAGGAAAAACACTTAGGACACGTCATCAAAAGACAGTGAGTCGGAAGACAGTGAAAGGGTGAATTCAAGGAAAGGGGACCAAGCCTTTACAACTTTCTGGCGAGATTTGAACCTGTTGTATCTGAGCTTCTCCAATGGTATAAAGGATAGAACATCTTGTAAATGTTGGAGGTTTATCAGATTTCCACAGAGTTGCATTTAAGGAGACAGACAGACAGACAGACAGACAGACAGACGTCATCCGTGTGCGTGCGTGCGTGCGCGTGTGTGTGTGTGTGTGTGTGTGTGTGTGCGTGCGTGCGTCCATACATGCGTGCGTGTGTCTGACTAGTCCATGCTGCTAATCTCCATCACTGCTAGACGGATGGACGTGAAACTTTGCCTACACGTTCCCAGCAGGCCGAGGTAGAACCTCCATCCCAGATTGTTGTAATCATAACAGCCCGTAACTGTACAAACCATAGCTTGTATATTATATAGGCCTAATAGCTATAGGCCTGACCAGAGCCTTAGATATGGACAGAGTTACGCAAACTGCGTTCACTTCGGTCCAATGGCGGCTCTTCTACATAGACTTCTATTGAGAATGGGGACAACCAACTGGGCCAAGTCCTGGACCGGACTGCTATTTTAAAATAGCCCTTTGGCTATTTGAAAATAGCAGATCTACAAGCTCACAACAGCTTGTGAGCTTGTAGGATCTGCTATTTATTTTTAAACATCTGGGAAATTAGTGACAAATGTGGAATATATTTTAAACAACTTGCGTGTGTGTGTGCTGTGTGTGTGTGTGTGTGTGTGTGTGTGTGTGCGTGTGTGTGTGTGTGTGTGTGTGTGTGTGTGTGTGTGTGTGGGGGCGTGTCCACTCAGTGTAAAATGTGTGTGTAGGGGGCGGGGCCATGTGCATACTCAGTTTCTACCATACCTGCACGCTGACACACCCACACCTGTTATGCCTGCTGCACTGACACACACACACACACACACACACACACACACACACACACACACACACACACACACACACACACACACACACACACACACACACACCACTTCAACCTGTGTGCTGACACACACACCACTTCAACCTCTGCACGGACACACACACACACACACACACACTGCTTCAACCTGTGGGCTGACACACACACACCTCTTCAAACTGCAGCACCAGAGCACAGGTAAGAGAAAGACTTGCACTGATCACACACACACACACACACACACACACACACACACACACACACACACACACACACACACACACACACACACACACACACACACACACACACACACACACACACACACACACACACACACACACACACACACACACACACAGTTGGTTTGAAAACATGAGAAAAGACAACAAACCTCCCATACTGTACTTGGGAGGAATCTCTGTGTGTGTGTGTGTGTGTGTGTGTGTGTGTGTGTGTGTGTGTGTGTGTGTGTGTGTGTGTGTGTGTGTGTGTGTGTGTGTGTGTGTGTGTGTGTGTGTGTGTGTGTGTGTGTGTGTGTGTGTGTGTGTGTGTGTGTGTGTGTGTGTGTGTGTGTGTGTGTGTGTGTGTGTGTGTGTGTGTGTGTGTGTGTGTGTGTGTGTGTGTGTGTGTGTGTGTGTGTGTGTGTGTGTGTGTGTGGCGGGGGGGGGGGGGGGGGGGGGTGTGTGCCTCCTCCAACTGAAAATACGTGTGTTTCCTCGTCAATGTAAGCGTGTGTTTCCTTGTCAATGTAAGCGTGTGTTTCCTTGTCAATGTAAGCGTGTGTTTCCTTGTCAATGTAAGCGTGTGTTTCCTTGTCAATGTAAGCGTGTGTTTCCTTGTCAATGTAAGCGTGTGTTTCCTCGTCAATGTAAGCGTGTGTTTCCTTGTCAATGTAAGCGTGTGTTTCCTTGTCAATGTAAGCGTGTGTTTCCTTGTCAATGTAAGCGTGTGTTTCCTTGTCAATGTAAGCGTGTGTTTCCTTGTCAATGTAAGCGTGTGTTTCCTTGTCAATGTAAGCGTGTGTTTCCTTGTCAATGTAAGCGTGTGTTTCCTCGTCAATGTAAGCGTGTGTTTCCTTGTCAATGTAAGCGTGTGTTTCCTTGTCAATGTAAGCGTGTGTTTTCTCATGCCAACAAAGCTACTTTGAATGGAATTTAATGGAACTTGGATTGTGGCTCTTAATGGAAGAATATGGAATTAATGCAATAAGAGGAGGATTCATATTTAAACTTGGTGTTTTAAGGATTTATTTTTAGTCCTGATCTTTTGAAGAAAATGTCACAAACATTTGATATTTTACTCGTCTTAAATATAAACATAGCCTGATGAAGGCCGTATATAGGCTGACATGTTGCTGGTTCAACTATTCAAATATTTCACTGCATTTGAAGACAGTGTTTCTTCTATTAAAGGTATATTCAGTGATTTCACTTAATTCAAATATCACCTCTTTTTTGTTTTGTTGTGATAATCTTCCCTACTATAGAGTGTGCTGACCATATAAGGAGTTCCTCCCTGTCCCCAGTTAACCCTTAGGGTCAAAAAACATAGGTTTTGTTTTTGGCTGGGTGGCCCAGCCTTCATCCAATCAGGATAGAGCCTTCTGCCAATCGAGCGGTGGCGGGCCTTTTTAGGCATTTAGTAGACGCTCTTAATCCAGAGCGGTTTACATTAAGCACACACTGTAGAGCGTGCATGTGCACATCTTGTTCCCGGGGCAGACCGGGTTTTTTTTCCCCAAGGCACCCAAATCACTGAATGCTCCTTTAACCCCATTCTGACCTGAGATCAGATTCATACGAGGTTTCCATTGGACAGACACTGGTCTGATTAACCCATTCTGACCTGAGATCAGATTCAAAAAATGTCAGTCGTTCTTCGATTTTTCAAAAATGGCAGATCTACAAGCTCATAGCGCGCCACTCGGTGGCGCGCTATGAGCTTGTAGATCTGCTATTTTTCAATAGCTAAAGCATGACATGATGCTAACACCAAAATGGGTTCCCGTTCAGAATGGGTTAAAGATGGAGTGCCGTGTTTTATTTCCCATCAGGTAGGCCTACTATGATTAAACTAGGAGGAAGATTTCTTTCAAAAAAAGTGTGCAGAAAGTGTTAAAATCATGTTTTTTTGTGGCCACACCCACCAGTTCATTAAGTATGCCTGGTTTTCACTTAGCATCACCCACCTGAACCTAAGCTCCGCCCACAGCTGTTGTTGTATGATAATGTGGGAGGGGTTAGGGTTATGATGTCACTACAATGGTGTTATTTCAATTGGGCCTTTTGACTCAAAGGTCTTTCAGCTTTCAGGAATAAACCAAAAATACACAGAATACATATTTACAATATTATAACCACACCTGGGGGTCTATTAGAGTAATGTTAACTCCATACTAAACACCTGGGGGTCTATTAGAGTAATGTTAACTCCATACTAAACACCTGGGGGTCTATTAGAGTAATGTTAACTCCATACTAAACACCTGGGGGTATATTAGAGTAATGTTAACTCCATACTAAACACCTGGGGGTCTATTAGAGTAATGTTAACTCCATACTAAACACCTGGGGGTATATTAGAGTAATGTTAACTCCATACTAAACACCTGGGGGTCTATTAGAGTAATGTTAACTCCATACTAAACACCTGGGGGTCTATTAGAGTAATGTTAACTCCATACTAAACACCTGGGGGTCTATTAGAGTAATGTTAACTCCATACTAAACACCTGGGGGTCTATTAGAGTAATGTTAACTCCATACTAAACACCTGGGGGTCTATTAGAGTAATGTTAACTCCATACAGAACACCTGGGGGTCTATTAGAGTAATGTTAACTCCATACTAAACATCTGGGGGTCTATTAGAGTAATGTTAACTCCATACAGAACACCTGGGGGTCTATTAGAGTAATGTTAACTCCATACTAAACACCTGGGGGTCTATTAGAGTAATGTTAACTCCATACAGAACACCTGGGGGTCTATTAGAGTAATGTTAACTCCATACACAACACCTGGGGATCTATTAGAGTAATGTTAACTCCATACTAAACACCTGGGGGTCTATTAGAGTAATGTTAACTCCATACTAAACACCTGGGGGTCTATTAGAGTAATGTTAACTCCATACTAAACACCTGGGGGTCTATTAGAGTAATGCTAACTCCATACTAAACACCTGGGGATCTATTAGAGTAATGTTAACTCCATACTAAACACCTGGGGATCTATTAGAGTAATGTTAACTCCATACTAAACACCTGGGGGTCTATTAGAGTAATGTTAACTCCATACAGAACACCTGGGGGTCTATTAGAGTAATGTTAACTCCATACAGAACACCTGGGGGTCTATTAGAGTAATGTTAACTCCATACAGAACACCTGGGGGTCTATTAGAGTAATGTTACCTCCATACTAAACACCTGGGGGTCTATTAGAGTAATGTTAACTCCATAGACACATGCAAAACAGAAACTGAACTCCATCTTTAAACTATTTCACTGCATTTGACGACAGTGTGCAGCTGTTTCTTCTTGTTCATGACGTTGGGCACTTTGTTGTCCTTGTTATTGTTTTTGTAATAAGTAATAATTTCGCCCGGTCTTTATGCACCGTGCCAGCCAACCCGCCACTTAATGCGTATGCAAATAAAACAGCAAAATTGTGCGTGGTTTGCTGGGACCAGATTACATATGGTCATAAATGACCATATGTCTTACGTCATCATTTAGAGCTAGTCATACGTATACTATATACATAATCAGTAAAATAAAATAGCAAATTGTGCCTGATTTGCTGGGACCAGAGTACATGGTATTTATATGTATGACTAGCTCTCAATGATGACGTAAGAAATATGGTCAATTATGTAATCTGGTCCCAGCAAACCAGGCACAAATCTGCTGTTTTATTTGCATACGCATCAAGTGGCGGGTTGGCTGGCACGGTTTTCGGTGCAAAGTAACCAGTAACGTTCCTTTACAGAGATACTGAGATTCCACAGTTTACAGCAGTCAAAAGTACTTGCGCGCTCTGCTTGCGCACTAGTTGGCCATTTATGGCCTACTAGTGTGCAACAAGCAAGTATGCACTCGACAGAGTGCAGTTCTAGTTTTAGTCTAGTTTTAGTCGATTAAACATCATAAGATTTCTGTCGACTAAATCTGCAGTTGATTTGGTCAAGACAAATTATTTTTTTATGGGCCTTGATTGATTGATTTAAGTATTTATCAACAGTTTGCAGAATTACAGTATACATTTCAAGCACAACTCAATACAAAAATTGTTAACTGTGGACAACACCATAAACTTTAGAATTACACTTGTTTACAATAGGGTCCACCCTTTTCAATTCATCATAACATATAGAGACGTACAACTATACACTTCTACATAGCCAAAAACAGGAAATCATCATAAAAGGAGTTAAAAAATAACATACAGTGAGGGGTAAAGGGGGGGGGCATTCAGATTTTACGAGGGCCAGTTTCGAATTGCAGCCGTCCGTAGGTGCCCTTTGAGAGCAGTTTTGAAGGAGTCAAGGGATTCACATGTCTTAATGACTGTTGGTGTTGGTAGGACGTTCCACATTTTGGTGGCATAGGAGCAAAATTAATTTAGTCCCTTGTTTGTGCCGAATCTGGGTTGTACATGGTTTGTTGCACTCCCTCTGGTGTTGTGGGTTTGGCATTAAGGAAGTATCTAGACAGGTACATGCAGGTATCTTGGTGCTGTATCGAATCTTGTGGACCAGACCCATTGCAAGATGCTGTACTCTGTTGACTGTCCTACGCCATTCTAGCCTGTCAAAGTGGGCAGGGGTGAGGTGGGTTCGGGGAGTGAGGCCAAGTATAGCAGCCTGACCAGTTTGTTTTGGGAGGTCTGGAGCCTTGTTTTAAGGGCCTGTGAGGTGCTGTGGTACCAAGAGGTGCATGCATAGTCAAAGAAACCTTGTACGAGGGCTCCTGTTAGGGTCTTCAAGGTGTAGAAACCTTGTACGAGGGCTCCTGTTAGGGTCTTCAAGGTGTAGAAACCTTGTACGAGGGCTCCTGTTAGGGTCTTCAAGGTGTAGAAACCTTGTACGAGGGCTCCTGTTAGGGTCTTCAAGGTGTAGAAACCTTGTACGAGGGCTCCTGTTAGGGTCTTCAAGGCGTCTCATTTTCTATGTGCGTGGCAAACAGAATGTTGACAAAATGTCACCACTAGCATTTCAGAGATGTCTGATTATTGAAGAAGTACTGCTTAGGGAGCGGCCATACGAACACACACACACACACACACACACACACACACACACACACACACACACACACACACACACACACACACAGGCCTGCCTGCCTGCCTGCCTGCCTGCCTGCCTGCCTGCCTGCCTGCCTGCCTGCCTGCCTGCCTGCCTGCCTGCCTGTCTGTCTGTCTGTCTGTCTGCCTGCCTGCCTGCCTGCCTGCCTGCCTGTCTGTCTGTCTGTCTGTCTGCCTGCCTGCCTGGATATGGAATGAACAAATGACATGGAAGCTCCTGTCAATTACTTCCATGAGAGGTGGTGGAGTTAGTTGCTTTTATACACATGTGGAAGTGTCCTTGAATGAATGAATGGATGAATGAATGAATGAATTAACCATTGTATAGCACTTTGCGCACTTGGAAATGCAATTCAATTAATTAATAAAGCATAGTTAAACTCAACGGACACGTTTGGGAGATCGGTTTGTACTGAGCACATGTTAGAACTTCCACCAGTAGTGCCATTAGCATAGGACTTTAGGCACTACAGCTTCTGCTAATAGGCTAGTAAAATTAATATTAGTAGCAGTTAGTAGCCTAATTAATAGGACTTTAGGCACTACAGCTTCTGCTAATAGGCTAGTACAATTAGTATTAGTAGCAGTTAATAGCCTAACCCCCATAAGAGAGGAGTTTTACGGCTCTAGCAGTGATTCAGGGACCCCCCATAAGAGAGGAGTTTTACGGCTCTAGCAGTGATTCAGGGACCCCCCATAAGAGAGGAGTTTTATGGCTCTAGCAGTGATTCAGGGACCCCCCATAAGAGAGGAGTTTTATGGCTCTAGCAGTGATTCAGGGACCCCCATAAGAGAGGAGTTTTATGGCTCTAGCAGTGATTCAGGGACCCCCCATAAGAGAGGAGGTTTATGGCTCTAGCAGTGATTCAGGGACCCCCATAAGAGAGGAGTTTTATGGCTCTAGCAGTGATTCAGGGACCCCCATAAGAGAGGAGTTTTATGGCTCTAGCAGTGATTCAGGGACCCCCCATAAGAGAAGAGTTTTACGGCTCTAGCAGTGATTCAGGGACCCCCCATAAGAGAGGAGTTTTATGGCTCTAGCAGTGATTCAGGGACCCCCATAAGAGAAGAGTTTTACGGCTCTAGCAGTGATTCAGGGACCCCCATAAGAGGAGTTTTACGGCTCTAGCAGTGATTCAGGGACCCCCATAAGAGAGGAGTTTTACGGCTCTAGCAGTGATTCAGGGACCCCCCATAAGAGAGGAGTTTTATGGCTCTAGCAGTGATTCAGGGACCCCCCATAAGAGAGGAGTTTTACGGCTCTAGCAGTGACTCAGGGACCCCCATAAGAGAGGAGTTTTATGGCTCTAGCAGTGATTCAGGGACCCCCCATAAGAGAGGAGTTTTATGGCTCTAGCAGTGATTCAGGGACCCCCATAAGAGAGGAGTTTTACGGCTCTAGCAGTGATTCAGGGACCCCCCATAAGAGAGTAGTTTTACGGCTCTAGCAGTGACTCAGGGACCCCCATAAGAGAGGAGTTTTATGGCTCTAGCAGTGATTCAGGGACCCCCCATAAGAGAGGAGTTTTATGGCTCTAGCAGTGACTCAGGGACCCCCATAAGAGAGGAGTTTTACGGCTCCAGCAGTGATTCAGGGACCCCCATAAGAGAGGAGTTTTACGGCTCTAGCAGTGATTCAGGGACCCCCATAAGAGAGGAGTTTTACGGCTCTAGCAGTGATTCAGGGACCTCCATAAGAGAGGAGTTCTATGGCTCTAGCAGTGATTCAGGGACCCCCATAAGAGAGGAGTTTTACGGCTCTAGCAGTGATTCAGGGACCCCCCATAAGAGAGGAGTTTTATGGCTCTAGCAGTGATTCAGGGACCCCCATAAGAGAAGAGTTTTACGGCTCTAGCAGTGATTCAGGGACCCCCATAAGAGAGGAGTTTTATGGCTTAGCAGTGATTCAGGGACCCCCCATAAGAGAGGAGTTTTACGGCTCTAGCAGTGATTCAGGGACCCCCCATAAGAGAGGAGTTTTACGGCTCTAGCAGTGATTCAGGGACCCCCCATAAGAGAGGAGTTTTACGGCTCTAGCAGTGATTCAGGGACCCCCATAAGAGAGGAGTTTTATGGCTCTAGCAGTGATTCAGGGACCCCCATAAGAGAGGAGTTTTATGGCTCTAGCAGTGATTCAGGGACCCCCCATAAGAGAGGAGTTTTACGGCTCTAGCAGTGATTCAGGGACCCCCCATAAGAGAGGAGTTTTATGGCTCTAGCAGTGATTCAGGGACCCCCATAGGAGAGGAGTTTTATGGCTCTAGCAGTGATTCAGGGACCCCCCATAAGAGAGGAGTTTTATGGCTCTAGCAGTGATTCAGGGACCCCCATAGGAGAGGAGTTTTATGGCTCTAGCAGTGATTCAGGGACCCCCCATAAGAGAGGAGTTTTACGGCTCTAGCAGTGATTCAGGGACCCCCCATAAGAGAGGAGTTTTATGGCTCTAGCAGTGATTCAGGGACCCCCATAGGAGAGGAGTTTTATGGCTCTAGCAGTGATTCAGGGACCCCCATAAGAGAGGAGTTTTACGGCTCTAGCAGTGATTCAGGGACCCCCATAAGAGAGGAGTTTTATGGCTCTAGCAGTGATTCAGGGACCCCCATAAGAGAGGAGTTTTACGGCTCTAGCAGTAATTCAGGGACCCCCATAAGAGAGGAGTTTTATGGCTCTAGCAGTGATTCAGGGACCCCCATAAGAAAGGAGTTTTATGGC
Source organism: Protomyctophum parallelum (assembly GCF_964188405.1). Lineage (NCBI taxonomy): Eukaryota > Metazoa > Chordata > Actinopteri > Myctophiformes > Myctophidae > Protomyctophum > Protomyctophum parallelum. Next base: position 50,992,239 of record NC_139706.1, on the reverse strand, counting down.
TTTAGCAGTGACTCAGGGACCCCCATAAGAGAGGAGTTTTACGGCTCTAGCAGTGATTCAGGGACCCCCATAAGAGAGGAGTTTTATGGCTCTAGCAGTGATTCAGGGACCCCCATAAGAGAGGAGTTTTATGGCTCCAGCAGTGATTCAGGGACCCCCATAAGAGAAGAGTTTTATGGCTCTAGCAGTGATTCAGGGACCCCCATAAGAGAGGAGTTTTATGCTCTAGCAGTGATTCAGGGACCCCCCATAAGAGAGGAGTTTTACGGCTCTAGCAGTGATTCAGGGACCCCCCATAAGAGAGGAGTTTTATGGCTCTAGCAGTGATTCAGGGACCCCCATAGGAGAGGAGTTTTATGGCTCTAGCAGTGATTCAGGGACCCCCATAAGAGAGGAGTTTTACGGCTCTAGCAGTGATTCAGGGACCCCCATAAGAGAGGAGTTTTATGGCTCTAGCAGTGATTCAGGGACCCCCATAAGAGAGGAGTTTTACGGCTCTAGCAGTAATTCAGGGACCCCCATAAGAGAGGAGTTTTATGGCTCTAGCAGTGATTCAGGGACCCCCATAAGAAAGGAGTTTTATGGCTTTAGCAGTGACTTCAGGGACCCCCCCATAAGAGAGGAGTTTTACGGCTCTAGCAGTGATTCAGGGACCCCCATAAGAGAGGAGTTTTATGGCTCTAGCAGTGATTCAGGGACCCCCATAAGAGAGGAGTTTTATGGCTCCAGCAGTGATTCAGGGACCCCCATAAGAGAAGAGTTTTATGGCTCTAGCAGTGATTCAGGGACCCCCATAAGAGAGGAGTTTTATGGCTCTAGCAGTGATTCAGGGACCCCCCATAAGAGAGGAGTTTTACGGCTCTAGCAGTGATTCAGGGACCCCATAAGAGAGGAGTTTTACGGCTCTAGCAGTGATTCAGGGACCCCCCATAAGAGAGGAGTTTTACGGCTCTAGCAGTGATTCAGGGACCCCCCATAAGAGAGGAGTTTATGGCTCTAGCAGTGATTCAGGGACCCCCATAAGAGAAGAGTTTTATGGCTCTAGCAGTGATTCAGGGACCCCCATAAGAGAGGAGTTTTATGGTATAGCAGTGATTCAGGTCCCCCATAAGAGAAGAGTTTTATGGCTCTAGCAGTGATTCAGGGACCCCCATAAGAGAAGAGTTTTATGGCTCTAGCAGTGATTCAGGGACCCCCATAAGAGAGGAGTTTTATGGCTCTAGCAGTGATTCAGGGACCCCCATAAGAGATGAGTTTTATGGCTCTAGCAGTGATTCAGGGACCCCCATAAGAGAGGAGTTTTATGGCTCTTGCAGTGATCCAGGGACCCCCATAAGAGAAGAGTTTTATGGCTCTAGCAGTGATTCAGGGACCCCCATAAGAGAGGAGTTTTATGGCTCTAGCAGTGATTCAGGGACCCCCCATAAGAGAGGAGTTTTATGGCTCTAGCAGTGATTCAGGGACCCCCCATAAGAGAGGAGTTTTATGGCTCTAGCAGTGATTCAGGGACCCCCATAAGAGAGGAGTTTTATGGCTTTAGCAGTGACTCAGGGACCCCCATAAGAGAGGAGTTTTATGGCTCTAGCAGTGATTCAGGGACCCCCATAAGAGAGGAGTTTTATGGCTCTAGCAGTGATTCAGGGACCCCCATAAGAGAGGAGTTTTATGGCTCTAGCAGTGATTCAGGGACCCCCATAAGAGAAGAGTTTTATGGCTCTAGCAGTGATTCAGGGACCCCCATAAGAGAGGAGTTTTACGGCTCTAGCAGTGATTCAGGGACCCCCATAAGAGAGGAGTTTTATGGCTCTAGCAGTGATTCAGGGACCCCCATAAGAGAGGAGTTTTACGGCTCTAGCAGTGATTCAGGGACCCCCATAAGAGAGGAGTTTTATGGCTCTAGCAGTGATTCAGGGACCCCCATAAGAGAGGAGTTTTATGGCTCTAGCAGTGATTCAGGGACCCCCATAAGAGAGGAGTTTTATGGCTCTAGCAGTGATTCAGGGACCCCCCATAAGAGAGGAGTTTTATGGCTCTAGCAGTGATTCAGGGACCCCCATAAGAGAGGAGTTTTACGGCTCTAGCAGTGATTCAGGGACCCCCATAAGAGAGGAGTTTTATGGCTCTAGCAGTGATTCAGGGACCCCCATAAGAGAGGAGTTTTACGGCTCTAGCAGTGATTCAGGGACCCCCATAAGAGAGGAGTTTTATGGCTCTAGCAGTGATTCAGGGACCCCCATAAGAGAGGAGTTTTATGGCTCTAGCAGTGATTCAGGGACCCCCATAAGAGAGGAGTTTTATGGCTCTAGCAGTGATTCAGGGACCCCCCATAAGAGAGGAGTTTTATGGCTCTAGCAGTGATTCAGGGACCCCCATAAGAGAGGAGTTTTACGGCTCTAGCAGTGATTCAGGGACCCCCATAAGAGAGGAGTTTTATGGCTCTAGCAGTGATTCAGGGACCCCCATAAGAGAGGAGTTTTATGGCTTTAGCAGTGACTCAGGGACCCCCATAAGAGAGGAGTTTTACGGCTCTAGCAGTGATTCAGGGACCCCCCATAAGAGAGGAGTTTTATGGTATAGCAGTGATTCAGGGTCCCCCATAAGAGAAGAGTTTTATGGCTCTAGCAGTGATTCAGGGACCCCCATAAGAGAGAGTTTTATGGCTCTAGCAGTGATTCAGGGACCCCCATAAGAGAGGAGTTTTATGGCTCTAGCAGTGATTCAGGGACCCCCATAAGAGAGGAGTTTTATGGCTCTAGCAGTGATTCAGGGACCCCCATAAGAGAGGAGTTTTATGGCTCTTGCAGTGATCCAGGGACCCCCATAAGAGAAGAGTTTTATGGCTCTAGCAGTGATTCAGGGACCCCCATAAGAGAGGAGTTTTATGGCTCTAGCAGTGATTCAGGGGCCCCCCATAAGAGAGGAGTTTTATGGCTCTAGCAGTGATTCAGGGACCCCCCATAAGAGAGGAGTTTTATGGCTCTAGCAGTGATTCAGGGACCCCCATAAGAGAGGAGTTTTATGGCTTTAGCAGTGACTCAGGGACCCCCATAAGAGAGGAGTTTTACGGCTCTAGCAGTGATTCAGGGACCCCCATAAGAGAGGAGTTTTATGGCTCTAGCAGTGATTCAGGGACCCCCCATAAGAGAGGAGTTTTATGGCTTTAGCAGTGACTCAGGGACCCCCATAAGAGAGGAGTTTTATGGCTCTAGCAGTGACTCAGGGACCCCCATAAGAGAGGAGTTTTACGGCTCTAGCAGTGATTCAGGGACCCCCATAAGAGAGGAGTTTTATGGCTCTAGCAGTGATTCAGGGACCCCCATAAGAGAGGAGTTTTATGGCTCTAGCAGTGATTCAGGGACCCCCATAAGAGAAGAGTTTTATGGCTCTAGCAGTGATTCAGGGACCCCCATAAGAGAGGAGTTTTACGGCTCTAGCAGTGATTCAGGGACCCCCATAAGAGAGGAGTTTTACGGCTCTAGCAGTGATTCAGGGACCCCCATAAGAGAGGAGTTTTATGGCTCTAGCAGTGATTCAGGGACCCCCATAAGAGAGGAGTTTTATGGCTCTAGCAGTGATTCAGGGACCCCCATAAGAGAGGAGTTTTATGGCTCTAGCAGTGATTCAGGGACCCCCCATAAGAGAGGAGTTTTATGGCTCTAGCAGTGATTCAGGGACCCCCATAAGAGAGGAGTTTTACGGCTCTAGCAGTGATTCAGGGACCCCCATAAGAGAGGAGTTTTATGGCTCTAGCAGTGATTCAGGGACCCCCATAAGAGAGGAGTTTTATGGCTTTAGCAGTGACTCAGGGACCCCCATAAGAGAGGAGTTTTACGGCTCTAGCAGTGATTCAGGGACCCCCATAAGAGAGAAGTTTTACGGCTCTAGCAGTGATTCAGGGACCCCCATAAGAGAGGAGTTTTATGGCTCTAGCAGTGATTCAGGGACCCCCCATAAGAGAGGAGTTTTATGGCTCTAGCAGTGATTCAGGGACCCCCCATAAGAGAGGAGTTTTATGGCTCTAGCAGTGATTCAGGGACCCCCATAAGAGAGGAGTTTTACGGCTCTAGCAGTGATTCAGGGACCCCCCATAAGAGAGGAGTTTTATGGCTCCAGCAGTGATTCAGGGACCCCCATAAGAGAAGAGTTTTATGGCTCTAGCAGTGATTCAGGGACCCCCCATAAGAGAGGAGTTTTATGGCTCTAGCAGTGATTCAGGGACCCCCATAAGAGAGGAGTTTTACGGCTCTAGCAGTGATTCAGGGACCCCCATAAGAGAGGAGTTTTACGGCTCTAGCAGTGATTCAGGGACCCCCCATAAGAGAGGAGTTTTACGGCTCTAGCAGTGATTCAGGGACCCCCATAAGAGAGGAGTTTTATGGCTCTAGCAGTGATTCAGGGACCCCCATAAGAGAAGAGTTTTATGGCTCTAGCAGTGATTCAGGGACCCCATAAGAGAGGAGTTTTACGGCTCTAGCAGTGATTCAGGGACCCCCATAAGAGAGGAGTTTTATGGCTCTAGCAGTGATTCAGGGACCCCCATAAGAGAGGAGTTTTACGGCTCTAGCAGTGATTCAGGGACCCCCCATAAGAGAGGAGTTTTACGGCTCTAGCAGTGATTCAGGGACCCCCCATAAGAGAGGAGTTTTATGGCTCTAGCAGTGATTCAGGGACCCCCATAAGAGAGGAGTTTACGGCTCTAGCAGTGATTCAGGGACCCCCATAAGAGAGGAGTTTTATGGCTCTAGCAGTGATTCAGGGACCCCCCATAAGAGAGGAGTTTTATGGCTCTAGCAGTTATTCAGGGACCCCCATAAGAGAGAGTTTTACGGCTCTAGCAGTGATTCAGGGACCCCCCATAAGAGAGGAGTTTTACGGCTCTAGCAGTGATTCAGGGACCCCCCATAAGAGAGGAGTTTTATGGCTCTAGCAGTGATTCAGGGACCCCATAAGAGAGGAGTTTTACGGCTCTAGCAGTGATTCAGGGACCCCCCATAAGAGAGGAGTTTTACGGCTCTAGCAGTGATTCAGGGACCCCCCATAAGAGAGGAGTTTTATGGCTCTAGCAGTGATTCAGGACCCCATAAGAGAGGAGTTTTACGGCTCTAGCAGTGATTCAGGGACCCCCCATAAGAGAGGAGTTTATGGCTCTAGCAGTGATTCAGGGACCCCCATAAGAGAGGGGTTTTACGGCTCTAGCAGTGATTCAGGGACCCCCCATAAGAGAGGAGTTTTATGGCTCTAGCAGTGATTCAGGGACCCCCCATAAGAGAGGAGTTTTACGGCTCTAGCAGTGATTCAGGGACCCCCATAAGAGAGGAGTTTATGGCTCTAGCAGTGATTCAGGGACCCCCATAAGAGAGGAGTTTTATGGCTCTAGCAGTGATTCAGGGACCCCCCATAAGAGAGGAGTTTTACGGCTCTAGCAGTGATTCAGGGACCCCCATAAGAGAGGAGTTTTACGGCTCTAGCAGTGATTCAGGGACCCCCATAAGAGAGGAGTTTTACGGCTCTAGCAGTGATTCAGGGACCCCCCATAAGAGAGGAGTTTTACGGCTCTAGCAGTGATTCAGGGACCCCCCATAAGAGAGGAGTTTTATGGCTCTAGCAGTGATTCAGGGACCCCCATAAGAGAGGAGTTTTATGGCTCTAGCAGTGATTCAGGGACCCCCATAAGAGAGGAGTTTTACGGCTCTAGCAGTGATTCAGGGACCCCCCATAAGAGAGGAGTTTTACGGCTCTAGCAGTGATTCAGGGACCCCCCATAAGAGAGGAGTTTTACGGCTCTAGCAGTGATTCAGGGACCCCCATAAGAGAGGAGTTTTACGGCTCTAGCAGTGATTCAGGGACCCCCCATAAGAGAGGAGTTTTATGGCTCTAGCAGTGATTCAGGGACCCCCCATAAGAGAAGAGTTTTATGGCTCTAGCAGTGATTCAGGGACCCCCATAAGAGAAGAGTTTTATGGCTCTAGCAGTGATTCAGGGACCCCCATAAGAGAGGAGTTTTATGGCTCTAGCAGTGATTCAGGGACCCCCCATAAGAGAGGAGTTTTATGGCTCTAGTTGTGATTCAGGGACCCCCATAAGAGAAGAGTTTTATGGCTCTAGCAGTGATTCAGGGACCCCCATAAGAGAAGAGTTTTATGGCTCTAGCAGTGATTCAGGGACCCCCATAAGAGAGGAGTTTTATGGCTCTAGCAGTGATTCAGGGACCCCCATAAGAGAGGAGGAGTTTTATGGCTCTAGCAGTGATTCAGGGACCTCCATAAGAGAGGAGTTTTATGGCTCTAGCAGTGATTCAGGGACCCCCATAAGAGAAGAGTTTTATGGCTCTAGCAGTGATTCAGGGACCCCCATAAGAGAAGAGTTTTATGGCTCTAGCAGTGATTCAGGGACCCCCATAAGAGAGGAGTTTTATGGCTCTAGCAGTGATTCAGGGACCCCCCATAAGAGAGGAGTTTTACGGCTCTAGCAGTGATTCAGGGACCCCCATAAGAGAAGAGTTTTATGGCTCTAGCAGTGATTCAGGGACCCCCATAAGAGAGGAGTTTTATGGCTCTAGCAGTGATTCAGGGACCCCCATAAGAGAGGAGTTTTACGGCTCTAGCAGTGATCCAGGGACCCCCATAAGAGAGGAGTTTTATGGCTCTAGCAGTGATTCAGGGACCCCCCATAAGAGAGGAGTTTTATGGCTCTAGCAGTGATTCAGGGACCCCCATAAGAGAGGAGTTTTATGGATCTAGCAGTGATTCAGGGACCCCCCATAAGAGAGGAGTTTTACGGCTCTAGCAGTGATTCAGGGACCCCCATAAGAGAGGAGTTTTATGGCTCTAGCAGTGATTCAGGGACCCCCCATAAGAGAGGAGTTTTATGGCTCTAGCAGTGATTCAGGGACCCCCATAAGAGAGGAGTTTTATGGCTCTAGCAGTGATTCAGGGACCCCCATAAGAGAGGAGTTTTATGGCTCTAGCAGTGATTCTCAACCTAAATGGTAAATGGTAAATGGTGCATTTATATAGCGCCTTTATCCAAGGCGCTTTACAGAGATTGTGCATTACATTCACCCATTCATACACCGAAGGCACCAACTAGCACATCGGGAGCAATTAGGGGTTCAGTGTATTGCTCAAGGACACTTCGACAGCGACTCTGGGGGAGCCCGGTTTGAACTGGCAACCTTACGGTTACCATCCAGGCACTCTACCCCTGAGCCACTGCCGCCCCTGTTTAATTTCAACGACCCCCTCCCCCAGTTGGACATGCATTAATCTACGGAACCCCCATTTAATGGCATTTCTTTATATCGTAAAATCAATGTTAATTTAACTCAGAGAGTGTACAAATAGAACCAAATGGACCTGTCGGGGTCCAGAAGTGGAGCATTTTCTCCATCCACCAGCTGTCTAAAAACCGGTTTTTCGGCTGCCGACAGCGCAAAACGGGTTTCTGCTCTGGTGTGGCAGTACCCTGTGTGTATGCTTGTTGGGGGAGGCGTAAAATGTGTGTGTGTCAATGTTATAATAGTTAACTAAAACTAACTAAAAAACTAGAATTAAAAAAACATTTCAGTTAACTGAAACTAATAAAAAATAAAAATAAATTAAAAAACGATAACTAAACTGAAACTGTATTGTGTGTCTTGATAAATTGAACAATGTGGACCCTGTTGTAAACAAGTGTAATGCTTAATTGGGTCGTCCACTCACAGTTAACAGTCTCTGTATTGAGTTTGTGCTTAAAATGTACTGTAAATTCTACAAACTGTTAATACATATTTCAATCAATCAATCAAATGTCCTCAAAACTAACTGAAATTATAGACAAAATACCCTTAGTTTTAGTTTTATCAATATTTATATGGATATTTATAATATAATCCTTTTAAATTCATTCCATTAATTTCCTCATTTCTCCAACAAGTTTAACGTACGAAAAAAAACCTATAACTAAACTAAAACTAAGCATTGGTACGTTAAACCTAAACCATAACTAAACTAAAACTAAGCATTGGTAGGTTAAACCTAAACCATAACTAAACTAAAACTAAGCATTGGTACGTTAAACCTAAACCATAACTAAACTAAAACTAAGCATTGGTACGTTAAACCTAAACCATAACTAAACTAAAACTAAGCATTGGTACGTTAAACCTAAACCATAACTAAACTAAAACTAAGCATTGGTACGTTAAACCTAAACCATAACTAAACTAAAACTAAGCATTGGTACGTTAAACCTAAACCATAACTAAACTAAAACTAAGCATTGGTACGTTAAACCTAAACCATAACTAAACTAAAACTAAGCATTGGTACGTTAAACCTAAACCATAACTAAACTAAAACTAAGCATTGGTACGATAAACCTAAACCATAACTAAACTAAAACTAAGCATTGGTACGTTAAACCTAAACCATAACTAAACTAAAACTAAGCATTGGTACGATAAACCTAAACCATAACTAAACTAAAACTAAGCATTGGTACGATAAACCTAAACCATAACTAAACTAAAACTAAGCATTGGTACGTTAAACCTAAACCATAACTAAACTAAAAATAAGCTTTTTCACCTAAATAAAAACTAACTAAAACTAACAAACCCGCTCTAAAACTAAACTAACATAAAAATATGTCAAAACTAACTAAAACTAAACTATAATGAGAAAACCAAAACTATTATAACCTTAGTGTGTGTGTGTGTGTGTGTGTGTGTGTGTGTGTGTGTGTGTGTGTGTGTGTGTGTGTGTGTGTGTGTGTGTGTGTGTGTGTGTGTGTGTGTGTGTGTGTGTGTGTGTGTGTGTGTGCTTGTTGGGTGGGGGCGTGTGCATACTCAGTTTCTACCTTAATAGTTACCATAATAGTAATGGTGTTTGGTTTGGTCCAACTGTTTCCTATAGTCTGTGTTTGGTTTGGTCCAACTGTTTCCTATATTCAGTGTTTGGTTTGGTCCAACTGTTTCCTATAGTCTGTGTTTGGTTTGGTCCAACTGTTTCCTATATTCAGTGTTTGGTTTTGGTCCAACTGTTTCCTATATATTTGGTTTTTAACCTTTAAACACATCTTACCTACTACTTATTTAAAAAAATGCTGCTATTTGTCCCAGAATTACTGCAAAAGTTGATGCTATTCGTTTCAAAAAGCTCACCCCTCGTGTGTGTGTGTGTGTGTGTGTGTGTGTGTGTGTGTGTGTGTGTGTGTGTGTGTGTGTGCGCGCGCGCCTCCTCCAACTGAAAATACTTCTCCCACTTTTCTATTTGGACTCTTGCCTTGTCAATGTAAGCGTGTGTTTCCTTGTCAATGTAAGCGTGTGTTTCCTTGTCAATGTAAGCGTGTGTTTCCTTGTCAATGTAAGCGTGTGTTTCCTTGTCAATGTAAGCGTGTGTTTCCTTGTCAATGTAAGCGTGTGTTTCCTTGTCAATGTAAGCGTGTGTTTCCTTGTCAATGTAAGCGTGTGTTTCCTTGTCAATGTAAGCGTGTGTTTCCTTGTCAATGTAAGCGTGTGTTTCCTTGTCAATGTAAGCGTGTGTTTCCTCGTCAATGTAAGCGTGTGTTTCCTTGTCAATGTAAGCGTGTGTTTCCTCGTCAATGTAAGCGTGTGTTTCCTCGTCAATGTAAGCGTGTGTTTCCTTGTCAATGTAAGCGTGTGTTTTCTCGTCAATGTAAGCGTGTGTTTCCTTGTCAATGTAAGCGTGTGTTTCCTTGTCAATGTAAGCGTGTGTTTCCTTGTCAATGTAAGCGTGTGTTTCCTCGTCAATGTAAGCGTGTGTTTCCTTGTCAATGTAAGCGTGTGTTTCCTCGTCAATGTAAGCGTGTGTTTCCTCGTCAATGTAAGCGTGTGTTTCCTTGTCAATGTAAGCGTGTGTTTCCTTGTCAATGTAAGCGTGTGTTTTCTCGTGCCAACAAAGATACTTTGAATGGAATTTAATGGAACTTGGATTGTGGCTCTTAATGGAAGAATATGGAATTAATGCAATAAGGAGGATTCATATTTAAACTTGGTGTTTTAAGGATTTATTTTTAGTCCTGATCTTTTGAAGAAAATGTCACAAACATTTGATATTTTACTCGTCTTAAATATAAACATAGCCTGATGAAGGCCATAAATAGGCTGACATGTTGCTGGTTCAACTATTCAAATATTTCACTGCATTTGAAGACAGTGTTTCTTCTATTAAAGGTATATTCAGTGATTTTACTTAATTCAAATATCACCTCTTTTTTGTTTTGTTGTGATAATCCCTACTATAGAGTGTGCTGCTGACCATATAAGGAGTTCCTCCCTGTCCCCAGTTAACCCTTGGGGTCAACAAACCATAGGTTTTGTTTAGATGTTCTGCTATGTCCAGAATGTTGTCAGGTGATCAGTGATGTCACACCATTAGGCCACTCCCATTTCCACCTGGACAAAAATAAATGCAATACTTCACCATTTTGCTTCCTTTGTTGCAAGCACGCACACACACACACACACACACACACACACACACACACACACACACACACACACACACACACACACACACACACACACACACACACACACACACACACACACACACAGACACACACAGGGGGGGGAGAGGTGGTGGAGTTAGCTGCTTTAGCCCGGACCCGGACCCAACAGGCCCGTTGGATAATCCTCCCCTGCGTGCACCCCCTGAAGCCAACCTCCCCCTGCCCCCCCACACAACTCTCACACTGTTACATTAAACCTGTGCACAAAAACTGGCCTAAGGTTTTTTTGGACTGCTCTTTTCTGTGGACATCTTTGGCAAACATAGCAGATCTACAAGCTCACAACAACACGGTTATGAGCTTGTCTGCCAAATGCCTAAGTTGTAGATCAGTATTCTTTGGCTCACAACACGTCTGTCTGTCTGCCTTAATGTGGTCCATGTCCACCATCTACTGGACACAGTGTGAAACTACACCACTTGTTTTTGCCTGCTGTTGTTTCAGCAGTAGAGCGACCACTTGGTTAGCTTTGACACTATTTAATGGAAACTACAACTTATAATGTAGTCATTTATCATTTAATGGAAGCTACAATTTATAATGTAGTCATTTATCAGCCGCTATTAATCCAGAACGATTTACAGTAAGCAAGACCAACACATGGTAATTAGAAAATACGTAGAAATAGTCATCTAGGATCAATATAGGTATAAGAACCTAACAGCTGTCTAACAGTAGAATATCAATTAAACTATAAGTATATACACTCTACAATGCTATGTCTAGACCAGTGTTTTTAACAATATATAGAGCTATTTAACACTGTTACTGAACACACACTATATGGCAATGATTACTAATATAGAACTTCAATTGTTTTTATTTTATTTATTTATTTATTTGACAGGTACAAAGCTCATTAATCAACATGTTAGTTTTCACATCAATGTAAATGGGCCAGAGTTAGCCGAAGCTACATTTCATCTTTAGTCCCTGGGCAGGCTCTTAAAAAATGAATGATAAAAAGGACAAAGTGTAGTGTGCCTGCACACAACACCATGCGTTGATGCCATGTGTGCATATGTGCAAGCACCCAACACTACGTCCATACAAAAACACAGTACAATACAGATAAAAGAAAGACACACAACACCATGCGTTGATGCCATGTGTGCATATGTGCAGGCACCCAACACTACGTCCATAGAAAAATACAATACAATACAGGAACAGATCGACATGGTACAGGGGACAGAACAACCGCAAGTGAAGTGAGAAATGACACCGGTGATAAATACTAAATAGTGCTGATAGTTAGTTACTCATGATTACAGATTTGAGTTGTTTTTAGCCACCTTTTCAGGTTGAATTTGAAGGTCAGATAGTTGGAGGTCTCTCTTAGTCTGTAGAGAGACTATTCCAGTGATGGGAGGCTCTGACAGAGACTGTTCCAGTGATGGGAGGCTCTATAACAGAGACTGTTCCAGTGATGGGAGGCTCTATAACAGAGACTGTTCCAGTGATGGGAGGCTCTATAACAGAGACTGTTCCAGTGATGGGAGGCTCTATAACAGAGACTGTTCCAGTGATGGGAGGCTCTAACAGAGAAGACTGTTTTACCAAACACACTACGTCTGATTGGCACTTCACGGTCCCCTCTGGTAATCGCCCTTGTTGTTCTGTAACCACTGTCCGTTCGATCTATGAACTGGTTCAGTGGTGGAGGTGCAAGTCCATTTAAGATCTTAAAAATGAGGCAGGCATCTGCAAAGTGTTTAAAGCCGTCAAAATTAAATAAGTTGTACCTTTGAACTATATGACAATGGTGGTAACGGTTGGGCTTTTGATCCAGTGTTTTTAATGTCTGTTTGTAAAGTGATTCTATGGGTTTTAAAGTTGTCTGGTTTGTCTGTGACCAGGTTGTGAAACGGTAGGTTATGTGTGAAAAAATCATAGCACGCATGAAGAGTTTGGCTGCATCGGTTGTTAGATATGGTCTTATGTAGGCTTACCACTTACCATACGTCCTCTTTTGCCCGGACAAGTCCTCTTTTGGGGGGCTGTCCGGGCAGTCCGGGGGGGTTTTATAAATTCCTTCAAATGTCCGGGTTTTACGCGTATCGCCTGTATCGCTACGCTCACAGACCATTCAGACCAATGTGTATTACAATGCATGTTCAATGGTTCGTAGTGGAAAAACACTGTGAGAGGTGGACTTCCAGCCCGAACCCCGTAATGTGTATTATTCATGACTCTAGTCTGCATGCGCTGCGCGCTGACAGCACTTGTCCCGACCGCAGGCTGCAGATAGACTGTTGTGCTCTCTGTGAGGAAAGCTTGAAATGCCAAAGAACTATCTCATCATCATTGACATGCAGAGAAAGTAGGCTAATGTTTTCTTAGCTTTGTGACTGACCAATGAGTTTTATGTCCTGCAAGCCCATGTCATGTCAACAACACAGACAAGGCAGCTGTGCGCGAGGTGAGTCCTGCAAATTAAATTGACCCAATATTATTTTGTACAACCTAGCAAAGCATAAGATAATGGTTTGGAGAATAGGCTGGTCTCTCTTTTTACAAGAGATAAGCCATTGCATACAGGTTCTTAAAGTTTTTAATTTCAAGGACCCCCATAACTCTGAGAGTAAAACCCATAAAAAGAGTCCCCTTTTATTCCATTTGTACAGTATCAGAGTTAAAAGTTATAAAAGGGTCCATTTGGTTCCATTTGTATAGTACACTCTCAGAGTTACAGACCTGTAAGGGTCCATGATTTGGTTCCATTTGTACACTCTCAGAGTTACAGACCTGTAAGGGTCAATTTGGGTCCATGTGTTACACTCTCAGAGTTACAGACCTGTAAGGGTCCATTTGGGTCCATGTGTTACACTCTCAGAGTTACAGACCTATAATGGGTCCATTTGGGTCCATGTATTACACTCTCAGAGTTACAGACCTATAATGGGTCCATTTGGGTCCATGTGTTACACTCTCAGAGTTACAGACCTGTAAGGGTCCATTTGGAACCCCCTCAAGGAACCATGAGGGTCCCTGGATCACACCTTTGAGGCTTTGAGAGCCACTGTTATTAAGTACATAACTAATATAGAGCATATTTGATCAAATTTAGGAGCCAAACTTTTTTGACAAATTAATTTAATTCAAACAGAACCGCGCACGCACGACACATGCACATGCACGACGTGCATGTGAACGTGCACACGCACATGCACTCTTTTTGGTAATTCAGAATATGGTATGCCTAGTCTTATGTGTCTGCAATTGGATAAAGTGAATTTGATTTTATTGGCTACATTTTTAACATGCTTTTTAAATGTCAAGTTTGAGTCTAGTGTAATTCCAAGATATTTAAATGCTGATACTACCTGAATACTACTACCTTCAGTTGTCATTTACTGACAAAGGGTTGAAAACCACTGCTGTGCATGAACACAGTTAACCCATTCTGGGCCGGAACCCCTTTTGCTGTTTTAAACATTATGTTATAATTTAGCTATTGAAAAATAGCAGACCTACAAGCTCATACTGTAGCTTGTAGGTCTGCTATTTTTGAAACATCATGAACATGTGGGGCAAAGCTTTGAATATATACTCTTTCAGAGCGAACGTTTTAACTCAAATCTTTGCTTCTGGGAGGAGGGGTCCCTGAAACAACTCATTTTCAGATGGGGGTCGGCGGCCCCAATTTCATATATTTTTGGGGGTCCTTGACATGAA
>NC_139706.1:50813046-50973046 GCF_964188405.1 Protomyctophum parallelum | reverse complement strand
TAATAAGCTTACCCACAATGCAGTGGAGCTAGGGGGCAGGGTTGACGGGCGTCGGGGCATGTCCACGCGATGGTGGGCCTATACGCCGCGTCTCTGGGTCCGCAGAGACCCAGTTACCATGCGTGGCCACGGGGGGGCACTACAGGAGTCTTGGTGGTGGAGAGGCTCTGTACCAGCAGGAGGAGACTTACACACTCGGCTCCTCTTTTCACCCCCCGAGGGGGGGGGGGGGGGGGGGGGGGGCTAGCTGGCGGCACCAGCTGTAAGCAGAGTGTAGCAAGCAGAAAGCAGCATGCTACATGCACCATCTACAAACATCTCTATCCTACTATACTACCGCACTAGACACGTCACCCTGTGTGAATTCAGTACTGTTCCCATAGAATGTGCAGTGATTGAATGAACTCCATTCAAGTGACTAGAAATATGATTATTGTGTCTTTCATTGTGAACACGGCTTTAGAGAACAAAGCTGAGATGTTAACGTCCTCTCTCCATTTGCCCCAGGAACCATCCATGGATTTACTTGAGGAACACATCTTGAAGACTCTGAAGGAGCTGAAAGCCAGGGAGTTCGAGGACTTCAAGGTTCACCTGCACCACCCTGATATCTTTGAAGGCCTCGTTCCTCTCCCTGATATCTTTGAAGGCCTCGTTCCTCTCCCACCGCTTCCAACCCCAGACGTTCTAATCCCACAGTGCTTCCTTGAGAAGAACAACAAGAAGGGCATCGCTCATCTGATGGTGCTGAGCTACCCCGGTCATGCTCCTCAGATCATGGCGAATGTTCTGAAGAAGATCCACAGGAATGATCTACTGCACAGGTTACCACACATGGCCAAAGGTAGGTGAACCTCATACGGTCTATCCCTGGCCACAGGAGGACATCTTTCATGGTGTCTTACATGGGAGACGGTTCAAAGGGGAGATTGTGCGCTCATCTTGTGCATGTGTTTAGACACTTCAAAGGGGAGATTGTGTGCTCATCTAGTGCATGTGTTTAGACACTTCAAAGGGGAGATTGTGTGCTCATCTAGTGCATGTGTTAGACACTTCAAAGGGGAGATTGTGGTTAGACAGCAAGGAAAGAATCAAATATAATGTTTGCTTTCTGGAAACATTTGAACTTGAGTACTCGCTTGACCTACTAGTACATTCTTCCCTGCTGCAATAACAGTTAATTACCTTGCTAAACCTTAATGCAATCAACTTAACATCAGTTTAATAGCCAGATAATAGTTCATTACTGCCTGGTAACAGCAGGTTTCTTATACAATGTGTTATTTTCTAACTCAACAATAGCTGTGACATCAGACCAGCATGAAGCTACAGGCACTGACCCAACAATGCCAAGTTCAACGTCAACAAGTGGAGGAGTCTCTAAAGCTGAAGGTGAGCTGAAACTATGAATAGATGTCTTCAATAAACGGATTAACCACTTGAACCCCAGCTTCCCTATTCTGAGGAGAACATTATCCACAAATAGCAGATTTACAAGCTCACAACACATTGCAATGTGTCATGTTGTTCTCTAAATCAATTATTACGGTCACAATATAGAGCTATTTAACACTGTTCCTGAACACACACTCTATAGCAATGATTACTGTCACAATATAGAGCTATTTAACACTGTTACTGAACACACACTCTATATCACTGATTACTGTCACAATATAGAGCTATTTAACACTGTTACTGAACACACACTCTATATCACTGATTACTGTCACAATATAGAGCTATTTAACACTGTTACTGAACACACACTCTATAGCAATGATTACTGTCACAATATAGTTATTTAACACTGTTAAACAGCAGGTTTCTTATACAATGCTGTTGTCTTTTGTAACTCAACAGTAGCTGTGACATCAGACCAGCATGAAGCTACAGGCACTGACCCAACAAGGTCAAGTTCAACGTCAACAAGTGGAGGAGCCTCTAAAGCTGAAGGTGAGCTGAAACTATGAATAGATGTCTTCAATAAACTGATTAACCATTTGAACCCCAGCTTCCCTGTTCTGAGGAGAACATTATACACAAATAGCAGATTTACAAACTCACAACACATTGCAATGTGTCATGTTGTACTCTAAATCAATTATTACTGTCATAGAGCTATTTAACACTCTTACTGAACACACACTCTATAGCAATGATTACTGTCACAATATAGAGCTATTTAACACTGTTACTGAACACACACTCTATAGCAATGATTACTGTCACAATATAGAGCTATTTAACACTGTTACTGAACACACACTCTATAGCAATGATTACTGTCACAATATAGAGCTGTTTAACACTGTTACTGAACACACTATAGCAATGATTATTTAACAATTACTATTTAACACTGACTGACTGGCAGGCTGACTGACTGACTGACTGACTGACTGACTGACTGACTGACTGACTGACTGACGGGCGGTCGTGCGTGCATCTGTTACCAGAACCAAGACACCGATGGGACGGTTTCAAGGGTGTTTATTGAACTTTTGGGGTTATTTTAAGCCCATTACTGACAAAAAAGTGCAAAGTTAATAACTGTTATTAACGGTGCAGTTTTTGGGGGCCCCTGAGCTAGGGGAGCCCCTGAGCTAGGGGGCCCGTGAGCTAGGGGGCCCGTGAGCTAGGGCGACCTGTGAGCTAGGGGGCCCGTGAGCTAGGGCGACCCGTGAGCTAGGGGGCCCGTGAGCTAGGGGGGCCTGTGAGCTAGGGGGGCCCGTGAGCTAGGGGGGCCCGTGAGCTAGGGGGGCCTGTGAGCTAGGGGGGCCCGTGAGCTAGGGGGGCCCCTGAGCTAGTGGGGCCCCTGAGCTAGTGGGGCCCGTGAGCTAGGGGGGCCCGTGAGCTAGGGGGGCCCGTGAGCTAGGGGGGCCCGTGAGCTAGGGGGGCCCGTGAGCTAGGGGGGCCCGTGAGCTAGGGGGGCCCGTGAGCTAGGGGGGCCTGTGAGCTAGGGGGGCCCGTGAGCTAGGGGGGCCCCTGAGCTAGTGGGGCCCGTGAGCTAGGGGGGCCCGTGAGCTAGGGGGGCCCGTGAGCTAGGGGGGCCCGTGAGCTAGGGGGGCCCCTGAGCTAGGGGGGCCCGTGAGCTAGGGGGGCCCCTGAGCTAGGGTGGCCCCTGAGCTAGGGGGGCCCGTGAGCTAGGGGGGCCCCTGAGCTAGGGGGCCCCTGAGCTAGGGGGGCCCGTGAGCTAGTGGGGCCCGTGAGCTAGGGGGGCCCCTGAGCTAGTGGGGCCCGTGAGCTAGGGGGGCCCCTGAGCTAGTGGGGCCCGTGAGCTAGGGGGGCCCGTGAGCTAGGGGGGCCCCTGAGCTAGTGGGGCCCGTGAGCTAGGGGGGCCCCTGAGCTAGTGGGGCCCCTGAGCTAGTGGGGCCCGTGAGCTAGGGGGGCCCGTGAGCTTGAGCCTCCGTGTGACAGCAACGCGGCCACACAGAGGCTGAAGCTCAGGGGCCCCTCCTAGCTCAGAGGCCCCTCCTAGCTCAGAGGCCCCTCCTAGCTCAGAGGCCCCTCCTAGCTCAGAGGCCCCTCCTAGCTCAGAGGCCCCTCCTAGCTCAGACGCCCCTGGGCCGTTGGATAATCCTCCCCTGATTCAACTGTTCTCAGCTGTGTTGAGTCTATGAATAGATGTCTTATAAACTGATTATTGACTCTACGAATAGATGTCTTATAAACGGATTATTGACTCTATGAATAGATGTCTTATAAACTGATTATTGACTCTATTAGGGATGTGCCGATGAGACATTTTGGCCGATATCGATATCCGATATAATTCATTGCTGTTATGGTCGATATAACCGATATTACCGATGTCGATATGATCTCATTCTGTATTGAAAAATTATAATAATTTTGTCCATTCTGAAAAATACATGTAACAGGGTGTCTGCACTGCCGGCTTAGGGAAGTCAGATTTAACTTTAAAACCTTTTTATATTTAATATTGTGAGCTTGTAGATCTGTTCAAGCTCTGACTTTGGACTTTTGTCTTTTCTGACATCAGACCAGCATGGAGCTACAGCCGCTGACCCACCAATGTCAAGTGCAACGTCTACAGGAGCAGCTGAAGGTGAGCTGACTGTTTGTGTGTGTGTGTGTGTGTGTGTGTGTGTGTGTGTGTGTGTGTGTGTGTGTGTGTGTGTGTGTGTGTGTGTGTGTGTGTGCACGCGCACTGGCTGGCGGGCAGGGGGGCGGGCAGGCGGTCGTGTGTCTGTTACCAGAACCAAGACAAGGATGGGACGGTTTCAAGGGTGTTTATTGAACAAACTTAAACAGGGAGCAAGTCAGGCTCAACGTACTGTAAGCCTGGGAGGGGTCAGACTCAACGTACTGTAAGCCTGGGAGGGGTCAGACTCAACGTACTGTAAGCCTGGGAGGGCACAATAATGAACAGAATGGGATTCTTGTCCTTGGCGGTCTCCTTGTCACTGAAAGAGAGTTCCATTAGTTCAGGACAGAAAAACATACAGCCGAGCGCAGTCAGTGCGCTCCTCCCTGGAGGCGTGCTATAGTGGGTAGCTCCTCCCTGGAGGCGTGCTATAGTAGGTAGCTCCTCCCTGGAGGCGTGCTCTAGCAGGTAGCTCCTCCCTGGAGGCGTGCTCTAGTGGGTAGCTCCTCCCTGGAGGCGTGCTCTAGTAGGTAGCTCCTCCCTGGAGGCGTGCTCTAGTAGGTAGCTCCTCCCTGGAGGCGTGCTCTAGTAGGTAGCTCCTCCCTGGAGGCGTGCTCTAGTAGGTAGCTCCTCCCTGGAGGCGTGCTCTAGTGGGTAGCTCCTCCCTGGAGGCGTGCTCTAGTGGGTAGCTCCTCCCTGGAGGCGTGCTCTAGTAGGTAGCTCCTCCCTGGAGGCGTGCTCTAGTAGGTAGCTCCTCCCTGGAGGCGTGCTCTAGCAGGTAGCTCCTCCCTGGAGGCGTGCTCTAGTAGGTAGCTCCTCCCTGGAGGCGTGCTCTAGTAGGTAGCTCCTCCCTGGAGGCGTGCTCTAGTAGGTAGCTCCTCCCTGGAGGCTTGCTCTAGTAGGCGCACAGTGTTAACTTTCTTTTTCTCTCCCTTTTGGGGACACTCACCTTGTCGGGCGGGCGCGAGCGCGACTCCACAATACAAAGACTTCCACTCTTTGATAGGTGGTTTCACTTTGTTGTGTTTTGAAAACGCCATTCTCATCTAAGCGGACCCCAGCAAACGATACGTTTTTCTGCCCTTCTTATGAACATCGTTCATAAGGGAAATATTGGCAGTTTCACCAACAACAACAACTACCAACCAATGTTCATTCCACTTATCTTCAGCGGGTCACTTTGTTAAATAGATAAATTGTGATCATAATTACATCAATAATTTATTTGTATCACTTTTCTGAATAGAGTTTTAGGATCTTTTTAAAAACAGCAAACAACACATCAGAAAACTGCATTCAGAACAAGATAATTATACAATTAGAGCTGTAAAGAGGGCACCTCGGTGCCTGGACAGTAAAAGCCTGATCAACCTGGGGATCAAGGCCAGTCTTAGGAGCTGGGATGGAGCTCCATACGCCAGCCCATTATCGTCCACCCCTACTTAGGAACAACCCAAAGAGTGTTTGATGTTTGTTAGTATTACCTATACTGTAACTGCCCGACCGTTTTAGCAATATTCATAGTGAAACTGAGATGGCGTCGGTGGCTACTATAGTTCTGCAGTCTCGAGGGGCGTGTCTTAACTCGGCTCCAGGCCAGTGAGGCAGCAAGCCCAACATGAGTGCTTATCTGTGGGTAGAACAAGCCCAACATGAGTGCTTATCTGTGGGTAGAACAAGCCCAACATGAGTGCTTATCTGTGGGTAGAACAAGCCCAACATGAGTGCTTATCTGTGGGTAGAACAAGCCCAACATGAGTGCTTATCTGTGGGTAGAACAATTGAGATGACTCAGTGTTTGCAGCACAATGCTTATTTGCAACGCCCTGCAAAAAGACTAACGGTAACATTTATATATGGGTGAGTTCGGATATGCGCACCGGGAGCGGGAGAGTTTGTGTTGCAGTGTGCTCAGTGCGCTATCCGAACGCACCCCTACAGTACACACACACACACACACACACACACACGCACACGCACACGCACACGCACACGCACACGCACACACACACACACAGTACATTTTAGGTTTGTGTACATAAATGACATGACAGCTGCAGGTGGGTGTGGGAGTACAAACTTAAACTGAATTTGGGTATGAGAAGTGTTTCCTGATGCATGTAACTTCAACCATGCAGCTTATTGTGTTCAGTCTTTTGACTCTTTTCACATCAAATAATGAAGCCGACATCTTAATATCATGTGTTTGTAACAGAATCCACCATGGGGACACTTAAGCAGCGCATGTTGGACACTCTGGATCAGCTGCTTCACGATGAGTTTGAGAGGTTCAAGTGGCATCTACGAGATCCTGGAAATGTGGAAGGTCTCAAGCCGCTCACAAAGTTTGCTCTGGGGAACGCCAAGAGGACAGACACAGTGGACCTGATCGCGCAGAGCTACCCTGGTAGAGAAACTCAGATCATGCTGAATGTTCTGACAAAGATGGACAGGATTGATCTAGTACCAACAAGTAGGTGAAGAGAGGATAGATATTTTAAGTTTATAAGTTAATATTATATTAAAACACCCTTGTAGATTGTAACTAGAAATGTCGCAATTTAAAAAAATGTCAAAGTGTGGTTGCCGCAGTCGCTTATATATGCCCCTCCCATTAATATTGTTAGCCAAACACAATGTCACGTCACCCCTGTGATCATGTGTAAGTAATTTGGAGGGGATTTATCCCCCCAAAACTCATTTTTCTGAAAGAAACGGTTAAATAAATATAAATATTTCGCATTTGTGACGCCCCCTATGGATGCAAATGGAATCGCTTTTGGATTTTGGTTGATTAAACCACCCGGGACATCTGAAATTGGGATGGATTGGGCTTCGGACGACGATTACGGCTGAACGATACGCACTACCAAAATTCTGCCGATGGTGTTTTAATCGGATAGGCGCTTAATTGTATTTGTTGTGCCAGGTGGATGTAACGTCTACTTTGTTTGACTGCATAATTCATTGAAAGCATGAAAGGTTTATCTTAATGTCTAATGTAACAGACACACACACACACACACACACACACACACACACACACACGGAGACGGACCCAATATGATGTGTCTCCACTCTAACCAATCACTGTCTCACATCTCAGCTTTAGAAGAGAAGACAAGACGAGAGAGAGCTGCCAAACTGAGAGGTAAGTTGTGTGCGTGTGTGCGTGCGTGCGTGCCTCACAGTTAGACAAAGATATTTATTATAGTTGTGTTCACTAACACTACTTCTAGAAGGACATACTTAGCTTAGGATTCCTAACTGTTTAGTAGAAGGATTAATTGGCAGCAATCATAGAGAGAGCCTCTGAGAATAAATGCAATCCTGTACACTGTGTTTACAGCCTCCATTTACTACTACTAATACCATCTTTTGGGGCTGCACGATTTTGCCTAAAAAAATAACCGATTATTTTCTCTGAAACCTCAATTTCGATTTCGATTTTATTTTTTTCAGTAAAAGAAATACATTGTCTTTTTTTATGCAAACAATGTGAATTTTCCTATTGGAATAAATTCCAAACCTTAAGGATCCCTGGCTAATAAGACAAATTAAAACATTATACTTGCCCTCTATGAATACATTTTATATTTTAAAAACATTTTATTTCTTTCATAAAGAGAGAATCTTTCAATCAATAGGGACTGCTCCCATGGCAGGTTGATGATATGTCCATGTGTGGTCCAGCCCTAGCTCTGGTCCATAGCCTTAAGCAGTAAGGCTATGGACCAGAGCTAGTCCAGCCCTATGGAATGCATATGCTAATAAAACAACCTAATACTTCCTAAGAATAATAGGAGCATCGAAGCTATATTTAAATACTTTTTTATTAGCATGTTCATTCCATACATTCCCTGGGGCTGGACCACACATGGACATACAGTATGTCATATGACATCCTCAACTTGGACAGGAGCAGTTCCTATTGAGTGAAAGATTCTCTATTTATGAAAGAAATAAAAATATTTAAGGTGTTTTTATTTTTTAGATATAGAGGGCAAGTATAGTGTTTTAAGGCATATTTGTCTGGCCAGGGGTCCTTTTAAAGGTGTAGTGAAATGAAAAAGACGTTTTTCACACTTTTAGACCATATCCGTGGTCATCATATGGGCATACCTAACAATGGATGCAAAAAAAAATGGGAAAAGTCTAATTTCTGTGTGTTTTTATATCAAAGGTCCATAAAAACGATTGTATTATTTATTTATTAAAACGGAAACGTGCTGCGTGATGACGGGTAGAGATACACATCGATAAAAGCCAATAACAATGAAGCTCACCCGTTTAATTCCCCATTACTGCGCCTCCGTCCAGCACAGCTGCTACTGATTACAGAAATCCTCCGTTTTTATTCCCATTCACGATAACATCCAGACAGTGTATTACTCGGTTTCAACTCAATCATCACGCTAAAATATGTATCTGAAAACATTATAGGGTAGAAATAAGCCACATAACAGTAAACTGGTGTAGCTGGCCGACAATCTGATTTGTAAACAAACATACACCATGTGTGTTGCGTATAGCATAGCTACCGTCCCTAGCTACCGTCCCATCGCCTGAAGGGACGCAACGCTGATTGGTTCAGAAACTTCAGACCGGTGTTTCATGTTGAAACTTCAACAAAATAAATTGATCTCCATTTCCGTTTCCCTACACCTTTAAACAAAGAAAGATAAATCCCCTTTGGGATTGATTAAACAAGTGAAAACGTTTACAATACGTCCAAAATAACTCTTTAAAAGAAGTAGCCAATTTAACGTTTAGGTGCCCACTCTTCCTCCACCCATGCAATGTGAAATGCCACTGAATCTGTAGGCCTAATCGTTGTCCATTTTGATTATGTCTCATCATATGGGCCACATCTCTATTCTACTTGTGACAGCCAGCTTGTGTACTGTGAAGGCAAAGGTTTCTGAACGTCTCATTTTTACACGTGCTGAAAATAGACTACTAGCTCACAACGTGTCGCGGAGGCGACATTGTGAGCTTGCAGATCTGCTATTTTTTTAGCAGGTCGTACGGCGAAACATAAGACAGGCTGCCCTTGTGTTTTTAGCCGAGGCGACGTACACAGTCAACACAGAGTCAGACACATGGGATAAACAGTGTACACTACCCGACTTTATGATAATAAGGGACAGGAGGTCGGCTATGAACCAGAGCTACTCGCTGCTATGCCTGTCCATTCTCCAGGCACTGGAACAATACGTGCTGCCGTCTCCCACAGGCATCGACCGACCCAACTAAAACCTGTCCCCGTAAAAAGTCGATCTGTGCCTGTGAGAGAAGGCAACACGAGCGTCCCAACCAGGGGGGCAGTCAGACAGATATTCTGTGAAGCGACTAAGGACATCGGGACTTCCTGAAAGTTCATATAATGGCCTGTTGTGGCGCTGTCATTGGGCCCAAAAAACCCCATATCTCCATAGAGGTCCATGTATTTGGGCCCAACTTCACCTAGACTGTATTACCTTAATAAACATGGTCATGAATACTTTCTGCTTCCAGTCACTAGTTTAAAGTCTCGTTTCTCATGTCATAATATTCTTTTTGGAAAATGATGGTCCCATTTATTTAAAAAATGACCATAAAGTCGAGTATGCTCTGGGGGAGTGGCTACCGTTACAGTCTATGATCGGGAGCCACCCCCCGTTCGAGTCAAAATAAAAACCAACGAAGAAGAAGGGGGGAAGTCCCGCCTCGTTGTCTGGGCCAGCCAATGGGCCAGCTGGGCCCAAACGGATCTAGAAAGATGGCGATTTATACAATTCAAGGACTGACAGGCTTTATTTTACGTCCATATCAGACCCGGAGAACGCTTTGTCCGTAATTTATTTTACAGTCTATGATAGTGACGCAAAAACATTGATTGATTGTTGACAGCAGGGTCTCAGAGTCCAGTGAGTTGTCATCTCTATATTGTCAGAACTAGTCCACAACGACAATGACTGGAGTGGAAAATGTTCCATTCTGTTATTGGTAACAGGTACACATTCTCTCTCTCTCTCTCTCTCTCTCTCTCTCTCTCTCTCTCTCTCTCTCTCAGGTCCGTTGGTGGAAACATCAGGGCTTCCCATTACTTACTATAAAGACCAGCTTCAGGACAACATGAGCAGTAGCTGCAGTACTTGTACTTTTGTCAAATTGGGCACAGAGTCTGAGGTTGAGGTTGAAACGGTCTTCATCCCGCTCCACAATCTAGACATCAAAGACACAGACATCCACAGCCACCATGAGGTCAGACAGTTGGAGAAGAAGCCAGGAGGAACACAAATCCAACCTGAAGAAATTCACGAAGACCCTTCTGGAAGAGTCATAAGATCAGCACTGACCACTGGCTGTGCAGGAATTGGCAAAACGTTCCTCGTACTAAAGTATCTGTCTGACTGGGCCAAGAAACGTTTCAGCCAAGGTCCACACCTCGTGTTCCCGCTCAAGTTCCGCCAGTTAAATCTGCTCAAGGGAAAGAAATGTACTTTGGCACAGCTAATTCACCACTGCATCGTGGAAACCAGATTCATTGAGGAAGAAGTTCTTAATGATATCTTCAAGGTGTTGCAGAAGTCAGTAGGCTACAACAAGAGCCCCTTCAAAGTCATGATTGTTATGGATGGATATGATGAAGAAACTTTCCAGTTCGATTTCAAAACAGATTTTGGCCCCGTGAATGTGATGGATTCATACCCAGTGGAACATCTGCTTGTAAACCTCATCAAGGGAGAGCTGCTCCCCTCTGCTCGCATCTGGATAACCTCACGACCTGCAGCAGTCAAACGGGTTCCTAAGGCGTTTGTTAACAGGATGACAGAAGTACGAGGCTTCATTGAAGATGACCAGAAGAAGGAGTTCTTCACGAAGAGCATCAGTGATGAGAACCAGGCCAGCTCAATCTTCTCACACATCCAGAAATCAAAGATCCTCCACACCATGTGTGAAATCCCAGTCTTCTGTTGGTTCCTTGCTACCGTTGTGCAGAACACGGGGATGACAGACAAGCTGCCCAAAACCCTGGTTGAGCTGTTCTGCCACTTCCTGATGGGTGAGACACTGCGGGAGAAGATGAAGGATCCTTCACTAAACCATGAAGACAAAGAGAAGCTCATAAAGGATGCACGAGACGTTCTTCTGAAGCTGGGAAATCTGGCGTTTGACCAACTGGACAAAGGACAAATCATTTTCTATGAGAAAGACCTGAAAGCGTGTGGTCTTGATGTGATCAAGGACTTGATCTCTGGCTTTTGCACAACCTTCTTCAAAGAAGACGGCTTTTTCTTCAAGAAAACGGTCTACTGCTTCGTTCATCTGAGCCTCCAGGAGTTTCTGGCTGCAGTCTACCTGTTCCACTGTTTCACTCAGAAGAACACGGAGGTCCTGAAGACATTCCTGGGAGATGATGATGACAGTGACGGTTCAGACAGTGACGGTCCAGACAGTGACGGTTCAGACAGTGACGGTTCAGACAGTGACAGTTCAGACAGTGACGGTTCAGACAGTGACAGCTCCCTGTCTGACTTCCTGAAGGCTGTTATGATGAAAACCCTGAAGAGTGAGAGTGGACAACTGGACCTCTTTGTCCGCTTCCTTCATGGTCTCTCACTGCAGTCCAACCAGAGTCTGTTAGGAGGTCTGCTGGGTCAGACAAAGAACAGTCCAGAGGAGATCCAGAGAGCCATCAACAACCTGAAGGAGATGAATGTCCGTGACTGCTCTCCTGACAGATGCATCAACATATTCCAATGTCTGATGGAGATGAACGACCCGTCAGTAAGTCAGGGGATCCAACAGTACCTGGAGTCAGAGAGCAGATCAGGGAAGGAACTCTCTGAGACCCAGTGTTCAGCTCTGGCATCCATGCTGCTGATGTCAGAGCAGGTTCTGGAGGAGTTGGACCTGGACAAATACAACACAGACCAGGATGGGCGACTGAGACTGATCCCAGCTGTGAGGAACTGCACAACAGCCAGGTTAGTAGTCCTGTGAATAACAACATGACTGAGCACCATTCACTCATATATTACTACTGTATTCATTCATTACAAATACTACATTTAAAATTATTATAACTACTACAACTACATTCATTCATTAAAAATTAATACAAATAATAAACAGACATGCACGCACGCACACACATGCATACTGTACACACGCATGCATGGACGCACGCACGCACACAGAGGTGGAATCATCACAAATTAACCCATTTCGGACGGGAAACCTTTTTGGTGTTTTAAGCATTATGTTATACATCTTAAGTATTGAAAAATATCAGTTCTATTTCATACCTACTGACCGCCAGAGGGGCGGTGTTTTCAACACCTGGATATGCATCACGCGCTCGCGCATTGGTCGAATATTAATACCAACACTGTCACTCGTGACCACCTGTGGGCGTGAGCCATGGATATAGGTGCTCAGATCACAGGGATCATCCTCTTTCATCTTTTCGCCTCGAAAAGCGCAGGTCGTTAAACACTGAACAGCTACGCTTTGTGTCTCAAAACCAACGCGGTTGGAGCTGCCTTGTGCCCTCCAGAGACGCGTGGTCTGTTTTCTTTGTTTTCCATTGACTGGGGTTCCCCCCGTGCGTTCGGATGTTCGATAAGTTTGTCACTGTGAGGTAAGTTGTAGTGACAGACTGCAGCATTGCCGCTGCTGCTGGCGTGCGTTCTGTAGGAACAACGAAGTGTTTCTGTGAGCAGCTCGCACGTGAGTAACCTATTCTTTGTACTGTTGTTTGACAACGTATGTTTGGAACCAGCGCCGCAGGTTGCGCGCTGTGTTTGTGCTAACGTAGCAACGAGAGTGTTCCTCGCTCCACCGCTATCGTTGTAGCTGGATGGTATACTTATTACTTTCTACTATTGTTTGTCAACGTGTGTTTGACTTTGAAACCGGCACCGCACGTCTGCGCGCTGTGTTTGTGCTAACGTGAGCAACGAGAGTGTACTTCGCTCCACCGCTATCGTTGTAGCTGGATACTATGGGTTACTGTCCCGTTTAAAAGTTACGATCCTGACACGCACAGAGTAACTTGTTCTGCTGCCTGCCAGTGCCACCGTATTTCAGGAAGGGCTGCTACGGTGTGGTTATTTATTTATTTTCTTATTAATTGCCTTATTCTGGCATTAATATATATAGGCTTTGAGAGTGCCCTACGCTCTGCAGCCTGCCACCGTATTTCAGAAAGGGCTGCTACGGTGTGAATACAGCTAATTAATTAATTAATTAACTCATTCAGTGCCGTTTCGGTGTAGTGTCCATATAGGCATTAAGAGAGTGTTCCTCGCTCCGCTGCCTTGGTAACTACTGTCACGGCATACCGTCACCTAACACAAGCACTGAGAGTGTGTCTCGCTCCACCGCGTCACCTAGCACAAACGCTGAGAGTGTGTTTCGCTCCACCGCGTCACCTAACACAAACGCTGAGAGTGTGTCTCGCTCCATCGCGTCACCTAGCACAAGCACTGAGAGTGTGTCTCGCTCCACCGCTTGCCATCATGGACAGCATCTGTACTGCATGCTCGGCCTTACTGAGTCTGGAAGATGGCCATGATATGTGCCCGACCTGCCTCGGCATCGCCCATCTAAGACAGGCACTGACAGAGGAGGCCTGTACCAACTGTGCCAGCATGTCCTATGCGGCGAGGATTGCGAGGCTGGCTGCAGTGGAGAATTTCTTTAACGACACAGCTTGCCCAGTAATGCCCACCCTGAGCCCGGTGAGTGATCCCCGTAAACGCAAGGGTGTGGCGGCAATGGCCAAGGGCTCAAAGAAGCCCAAAGTAGCCACTGTGGTTAAAGAAGCCACTGTCACCAGCGTTGACCCCTTGGCTCACAAGGTGGACACGTTGGCCTCTGAGTTTGCACAGATTAAGGCCCTCCTGCTCAATCTGCAGCCTGGTGTTCCTACCACCAATACAATGGCTTCAGTGCCTCGGCACCGGGGCAGAGATGACCACAATGGTCATGCCAGGGAGAACAGAGGGTGGAATGAAGATGCCATTTCCATCGCAGCCTCTGATTCCCTCTTCACTAGTCTTGATGACCTGGAAGAGGACGAGGGGGGGGCACATTCGCCCCACTGCTCAGAGACGAGCTCTCTGGGGCCGGAGAGGGATGCTGCTCAGATGTCTGGGGACGAAGTCTCTTTAACCAAGCAGACCATCCTGGTGGCTTTGTCACGGCTGGGGCTTGACACCTCTGGGAATACAGCCCCAATTCAAAATGCCTTTTTTAAGGGCACTGACCAGCCGGCGTCCTTCAGTGTGCCGCCCTCTGCAGACTTCATAAAGGAACTCCATTCGTCTTGGGGGGACCCGAAGTCCAAGCTCCACATCACACAGGACTGCAGGGCCTTGTTGGCCATGGAGGGTGCGGCCGCATTGGGTTTGGACCACATGCCTCCAATTGGTGAGACCGTTGCGTCTCTGGTAGTGTCCCCAGACGAGGCCCTCAGGCCCGATGCTCGTTGTCCACGAGCGCAGTGCAGAGTCACGGACGACTTCCTGACAAAGAGCTACGACACAGCAGCTCGTATGGTGCGTCTCGGCAACTCCCTTTCACATCTTGTCCTGGTCCTATCCCAGTCTCTCCAGACGGCGGGGGCTGATGCCCCGACACAGAGCCTGAGCGACGTTTCCCTCAGGACCTTTGCCTATATGACCAGGGAACTTGGCAGACTGATGTCCACTCTGACCATGGCCCGTCGCCAGGTATGGCTCGCCCAGGCCCCATTGTCGAGCAGATGCAGAGATTCGCTCCTCAAGCTGCCCGTCGTGCCAGGGGCGGTGTTTGGGCCCCCAGCTCAAGAAGCCCTGGAGCGTGGTGTTCAGACAAGGAAGTCCAGGAAGCAGTATGCAGACCTGCGTCAGGGATCTGACAGGTCTGCGTCCCGGGCTGGCAGATACTCGGCTTCTTCCTATCCAGCAGCGGGTGCTAGACGTTCCTCGGGAGGCAGGGATTCCTTCCCTCGGCAGGACCGACCCCAACAGAACCCCCCGCAGGCCTCCTTTCGGGCACCCACAGGCAGGGCGTGGGGGCGCCTAGGCGTGGGGCCTCTAACAGGCGTTTCTCCGGACCATCTAAGGCCCGGGGGAGTCGGACATGACCCCCCGGACCCAGGCCCCAGCAGGTTCACCCCACAACATCTCAGCCGCTGGGAAGCCTTGACCACAGACCCCTGGGTGCTAGCGACGCTGTCCAGGGGCTACAGGATCCAGTTCAGACGTCGGCCTCCGCCATTCAACGGGGTAAGAATGACCGTGGTCGATGACCCACTGAGGTCTCAAGCCCTCAGTCGGGAAATTACAGAACTCCTACAAAAGGGAGCCATAGAGCGTGTACCCGGTGCAGCTCAATTAAGAGGGTACTACTCCTTTTACTTTCTAGTTCCAAAAAAGGATGGCAGGCTTCGGCGGTTAAACCAGCACCTGAAGGTGTTTTCTTTTCGGATGCTGCGCACGGTGGACGTTCTCCAGTCCGTGTCAGCAAACGACTGGTTCACGAGCATCGACCTGAAAGATGCTTATTTCCACGTGCCAGTGGCACCACACCACAGACAGTTCCTTCGCTTTGCCTTCATGGGGCAGGCTTACCAATTCCGGGTGCTCCCGTTCGGTCTCTCTCTCTCCCCCCGGGTCTTCACCAGGTGCATGGCAGCGGCACTTGCCCCACTGCAAGCCAGAGGTATGCGGATCCTTCCATACCTGGACGATTGGCTCCTGGCCGCCTCGAGTCGAGAGAGGGTGCTCTGCGACACGTCTGCCCTGCTGGACCACGTGGCACAGCTGGGACTCACGGTGAATTTCACCAAGAGCGCTCTGACTCCTCGTCAGGACGTGGTATTCATTGGCATTGCCATCAACTCTGTCTCAATGAGAGCTTGCCCCTCCCCGCAGCGGGTGGACAGCATCCTGGAGCTTGTCTCCCGTGTCCAAGGTGGTACAAGGTTGACCTATGGCCTGCTACTCCGGTTGCTAGGCATGCTGACGGCGGCATCCACAATCGTGCCCCTGGGACTCCTCTCTTTGCGCCCCCTACAGAGGTGGACCAACGCCTTGGGCCTCGACCCCAAGAGGCACCAGAAGAGGCTGGTGAGTACGTCCAGCCAGTGCCGGCGGTTGCTGGATCCTTGGAAAAAACGGCAAGACCTTTGCCGCGGTGTCGTCTTGGGCTCAATACCCTCCCGCCGGGAGGTTATTGTGACGGATGCGTCCCTCTCAGGCTGGGGGGCCGTGTGGGAACACAGAACTGTCAGAGGGACCTGGGACCCACGGCGGAGGCAGCAGCACATAAATGTACTCGAGCTCCGTACAGTGTGGCTTGCCCTCAGGCATTTTCTCCCTGCCCTAGAAGGGAAACATGTCCTTGTCCGGACAGACAATACATCGACTGTCTACCATATAAACCATCAGGGAGGCGTCAGATCCGAGCAGTCTCTGCAGGAGGCCCAGAGACTCCTTCGGTGGGCGTTCCCTCGCTTGGTGAGTCTCAGAGCGGTGCATCTCCCAGGGCTGAACAACCAGGCTGCAGACCTGCTTTCACGTGGATGCCCTCCTCCGGGGGAGTGGAGGCTGAATCCCTCAGTGGTTCGGGAGATATGGAAGAGGTTCGGGAAAGCTGGGGTGGACCTGTTCGCCTCGAGCGCGTCGACGCACTGTCCTCAGTGGTTCTCCCAGTTCGAACCATCCAGCCCGTTGGGCCAGGACGCACTGGCCCACCCCTGGCCTCGGTACTGTCTGCTGTACGCGTTCCCTCCACTCCCACTACTCAAGCTCACGCTGCACAGGATCGCCACAGACGGGCACACAGTGCTGCTGGTGGCACCATACTGGCCTGGGAGGGTTTGGTTCCCCATGGTCCAGCAACTTCTAGACGGGACGCCTTGGCCTCTGCCGTCGAGGCAGGATCTCCTCTCGCAGGTAGGGGGCCGCATCTGGCACCCCCGTCCGGAACAACTTCGGCTCCATGTCTGGCCCCTGAAGGGCCGGACCTCCTACTGAACTCCTGTGATCAGGCAGTTATCCACACCATGCTCAATGCTAGGGCGCCCTCCACTAGAGCGCTTTATGCGAACAGATGGAAGCTGTTCTGTGGCTGGTGTGAGGAACAATGTGTGGACCCAGCCACGTGCTCTGTCCCGGTGCTGCTCCGCTACCTGCAGACGCTGCTGGATAAGAGTCTTCAGCCCAATACAGTGAAAGTGTACCTGGCCGCCATTTCAGCCCGGCATGTGCCAGTCGACGGGCGTACCCTGTGGTCTCACCCATGGGTGGGTAGCTTCCTGAAAGGGGCCGTTAGGTTGCACCCCCCACACGTCACCCGAGTGCCTTCATGGGATTTGCCTATGGTGCTGGAAGCCCTGTGCTCAGCACCTTTCGAACCACTGGAGCGAGCTGACCTCAAGTGGTTATCAGTCAAGACTGCCTTCCTCCTCGCCATCACATCCGCCAAGCGGGTGGGGGAGCTCCATGCCCTGTCAGTAGCTAGCGAGTGTGTTAGGTGGGCTGCGGACGGATCTGGGGTCACACTGTGGCCCAACCCCTCTTTTCTCCCCAAGAGGATCTCAGCCTTTCACGTCAACCAGCCAGTCAGGTTGACGGCTTTCACCTCGCAGCCGGGAGCGGAGGGGCTATTCCCTGCCGCTGGGCTGTGCCCCATCCGGGCCCTGAGGCAGTACATAGCCAGGACGACAGGCCTTCAGAAGTCAGACGCCCTCTTCCTGTGCTATGGAGGACACAGAAAGGGGTGTGCCGTCTCTAAACAACGGCTTTCCCACTGGGTGGTGGACGCCGTTTTACAGGCCTACAAGCACCGGGGGCTGCCGGCTCCCCCTGTCAGGTGCCTCTCAACTCGGAGTGGCTCCACCTCCTGGGCCGCGTTGAGGGGTGTCCCGCTGGCCGATATCTGTGCCGCAGCGACTTGGGCTCTCCGTGCACGTTTGCCCGCTTCTACAGGGTGAATGTGACCGCCCCTCACCCTGTGGCGACGGCAGTGCTGTCCGCCTCTTCACCCTGCAACTGAGGTTCGGTGAGTGCAGGTTCCTCGTGACCATGTTGGTATGAGTCATCCAGGTGTTGAAAACACCGCCCCTCTGGCGGTCAGTAGGTATGAAATAGAACGCAAGTTATCTATATAACTATGGTTCTATGAATACCGGATGACCGCCAGAGTTCATTGTCACTCGGAATCCCGACGACAAGATTTCATGAGGATGATCCCTGTGGACTGAGCACCTATATCCATGGCTCACGCCCACAGGTGGTCACGAGTGACAGTGTTGGTATTAATATTCGACCAATGCGCGAGCGCGTGATGCATATCCAGGTGTTGAAAACACCGCCCCTCTGGCGGTCATCCGGTATTCATAGAACCATAGTTATATTGATAACTTGCAATCTACAAGCTCGTAGCGCCACACCTAGTGCCGCGATATGTATGTTAGTTAGTATGTAGTCATGTCATACTACATACACATAACTATTGAAAAAGCCCATCTACAAGCTCATAGCGCGCCGCGCTACAAGCTTGTAGATCTGCTATTTCTTTTAAATCGTGAAAATGTGGCGTAAATCTTTGAATATTCTTTCAGAGCAAACATTTTTAACTCAAATCTTTGCTTTTGGGGGGTCCCTGGAACAACATATTTTCAGATGGGGGTCCGCAGCCAATTCCATATAATTCTGGGGGTCCTTGACATGGAATAGTTTGAGAACTAGTGCACTGAACATAGAAACAGGTGATGATTTAGAACTGTGATGATTTAGAAGCCATTTTCTAAGAATCGGCCTCAGGTCTAAATGTGTTAAAAGACTGCTTGGTCACAACTGCTGGTTCATTCACTGCAGTGTTTAATGTAAACCAGTGGTTCTCAAACCAATGACTTTGTATGAATTAATATGTATTATGTGTAACAGACCTCTATCTGAATGTATTGTGTGCCAGGGACCCCCACACCATCATTGTGTTAATTTATCATTGTCAATTATTTTACTTACTGTAAATATGTTTTTGAAAATAGCTGATCTGCAACATCGCAATGTGACACAATGTGAGCTTGTAGATCTGCAATAGAAGATCTCTCAGTTTACTTCCTTGACAGTGAGTTAACTTGGTCTGACCTGTTTTGATCATCTCTGATTTTACATTTAATCTGTCATTACAGACTTGTTGGTTTTGGCAAAAAACTCGAGAAGGAACACATTGAAGTTGTGGCTTCAGCTCTCTCAGCTCTCAGTTCTAATCCGTCCCATCTGAGACACCTGGACATCAGTTACAACCACCTGGAGCCAAATATGGACCTGCTCTGTGACGCACTGAGGAGTCCACATTGTAGACTGGAGACTCTACGGTCAGATATTATTGATTCATGTGATTATAGTATTAATATTGAATAGGTTGATATCATAGTAACACACTTTGACGAGAATAATGATAAGGTACAGTCAGGCGCGTAGTGTGGATTAAGTGATTGACTGGGGAAATTAGCATGGGGAGGGGGGTCTTCTAGTGACCCCGTAAGAGAACATTTTAGCATTTTTCATGATTTATCAACATGTTTTAAAACATAGCCGATAATAAAAATAATTGTATTGTCTTTTGCTCCAGCAGATGTCCTTCTTGTGTCTGTGACATCACCAGTTATCAGCTTCACTGTCTTCTATCCAGAACAATGTATTTTATAGCAGGCAATCAAACATGTGGTGTTTTATTTCTCATTTAGACTGATGAACTGCTGGTTGACAGAGAGAAGCTGTGAACTTCTGGCCTCAGCTCTCAGATCTAATCCTCATCTGAGAGAATTAGACTTGACCTTCAACGTCTTGCCGGTGTCTGGACTGGAGAACTTCTCTGGACTGGAAACGCTCAAGTGAGTAGACTTGGTCTGTCTGTCTGTCTGTGTCCCTTTCATGCCCATACATGGAGTTCCGTGTGAGGCATGCCCAAATATGGAATCCAGGGTAATCTATGACCTCATAGACTAGAGTTTGGAATCATAATTATGATGACATGTATTTTTGAGGGGCTCCTATAGACAGCTTATGTCCCCACAAAATCATTAAATGTCATCGACAATGAAGGAAAAATGTACGTCATCTTGTCCCCACACGTCTCATATTTTCCATCGACAATGAAAGGAGAAATGTCCGCCAAGTATGACGTCAATTTGTGAGAACAGGAAACAAGCATTCTGATTGGCCAGTATGAGATGATCCATGATGATGTACGATGATAAGAGCGCCCCTCACTTCACATGGGTGTGATTTTCACAACCATTGTGACCGACTTCCCACTCTGCACATCTGAACATTACTCCCTCAAGTCAACTTTAAATTGATTGATTTAGTTAATATTTACACACAAATCAATAATGCTGGATGTAAGGAATATACTTTTTATTGAAACAATACAATTATATGAAAAGATTATATTGTAGCATACTTCACATGTAAACTGTAATTTGACATAAAAATGCCTAAGCATTCTGAGAACTCATAAAGCAGATCTACAAGCTCAATTAGCAGATCTACAAGCTCAAACATCAGATTTACAAGCTCAAATAGCAGGTCTAACAGGAGAGGACACAGAAGGTTCCCTCTCAGTCATTTCATAACAGTTTCCATTTGAGTGTCCTCAGTGTATCGTTGTATGACCGCAGCCTGCTGGCCAGTACCATGGGAAGAAATCATATTAGAAATGTAAATACAACAGTATTTTAACGTCCTCTGGTCCAAGCCAGGTGGCAGTGAGTTGGTCCGGTCAGGCTGCCTGCCCTGGTGAAGATAAGGGTAGCAGAAACACTGTAGTGTCAGAGACGTTGTGTTAGACAGTCAGACATTGATTCATTGTTGTTCTACTTCCTACAGAGTGAAACATGGAGGAGAACTCTGGACAAATCCTCAACTCCCTACACAATGTGAGTACCTGTCTGTCTGTCTGTCTGTCTGTCTGTCTGTCTGTCTGTCTGTCTGTCTGTCTGTCTGTCTGTCTGTCTGTCTGTCTGTCTGTCTGTCTGTCTGTCTGTCTGTCTGTCTGTCTGTCTGTCTGTCTGTCTGTCTGTCTGTCTGTCTGTCTGTCTGTCTGTCTGTCTGCTATGTGTTGCTACTGGCATGTGCAGTGGTGGAAAGTAACTAAGTACATTTACTCAAGTTCAGAAAACGGAAAAGTACATTTTGTAGAATCTGGTCTCAGGTCTTAATGGGTTAATTGGTTTTCTGCAAAACGTATCAGTGTTGATTTTAACAACAACGTTTAGATTGTAGTTTAGTCATTTTGAATAAAGCTTAATTGAGTTTTAGTTATATTTTAGTCATCTGAAATGTTTTTGTGTTAGTCTAGTTTTAGTTGACTAAATATCATGAGACAGGTGGTAGTGGGGTGGAGGAGGGTGAGACAGCTTGTAGCGGGGTGGAGGAGGGTGAGACAGGTGGTAGCTGCGTGGAGGAGGGTGAGACAGGTGGTAGCGGGGTGGAGGAGGGTGAGACAGCTTGTAGCGGGGTGGAGGAGGGTGAGACAGGTGGTAGCGGGGTGGAGGAGGGTGAGACAGCTTGTAGTGGGGTGGAGGAGGGTGAGACAGGTGGTAGCGGGGTGGAGGAGGGTGAGACAGGTGGTAGATGGGGTGGAGGAGGGTGAGACAGGTGGTAGCGGGGTGGAGGAGGGTGAGACAGCTTGTAGCGGGGTGGAGGAGGGTGAGACAGCTTGTAGCGGGGTGGAGGAGGGTGAGACAGGTGGTAGCGGGGTGGAGGAGGGTGAGACAGGTGGTAGCGGGGTGGAGGAGGGTGAGACAGGTGGTAGCGGGTTGGAGGAGGGTGAGACAGGTGGTAGCGGGTTGGAGGAGGGTGAGACAGGTGGTAGCGGGGTGGAGGAGGGTGAGACAGGTGGTAGCAGGGTGGAGGAGGGTGAGACAGGTGGTAGCTGGGTGGAGGAGGGTGAGACAGCTTGTAGCGGGGTGGAGGAGGGTGAGACAGGTGGTAGCGGGGTGGAGGAGGGTGAGACAGCCTGTAGCGGGGTGGAGGAGGGTGAGACAGGTGGTAGCGGGGTGGAGGAGGGTGAGACAGCTTGTAGCGGGGTGGAGGAGGGTGAGACAGCTTGTAGCGGGGTGGAGGAGGGTGAGACAGGTGGTATCGGGGTGGAGGAGGGTGAGACAGGTGGTAGCGGGGTGGAGGAGGGTGAGACAGGTGGTAGCGGGGTGGAGGAGGGTGAGACAGGTGGTAGCGGGGTGGAGGAGGGTGAGACAGGTGGTAGCGGGGTGGAGGAGGGTGAGACAGCTTGTAGCGGGGTGGAGGAGGGTGAGACAGGTGGTAGCGGGGTGGAGGAGGGTGAGACAGCTTGCAGCGGGGTGGAGGAGGGTGAGACAGGTGGTAGCGGGGTGGAGGAGGGTGAGACAGGTGGTAGTGGGGTGGAGGAGGGTGAGACAGGTGGTAGCGGGGTGGAGGAGGGTGAGACAGCTTGTAGCGGGGTGGAGGAGGGTGAGACAGGTGGTAGCGGGGTGGAGGAGGGTGAGACAGCTTGTAGCGGGGTGGAGGAGGGTGAGACAGGTGGTAGCGGGGTGGAGGAGGGTGAGACAGGTGGTAGCGGGGTGGAGGAGGGTGAGACAGGTGGTAGCGGGGTGGAGGAGGGTGAGACAGCTTGTAGCGGGGTGGAGGAGGGTGAGACAGGTGGTAGCTGCGTGGAGGAGGGTGAGACAGGTGGTAGCGGGGTGGAGGAGGGTGAGACAAGTGGTAGCGGGGTGGAGGAGGGTGAGACAGGTGGTAGCAGGGGTGGAGGAGGGTGAGACAGGTGATAGCGGGGGTGGAGGAGGGTGAGACAGGTGGTAGCTGTGGTGGAGGAGGGTGAGACAGGTGGTAGCTGTGGTGGAGGAGGGTGAGACAGGGGGTAGCTGTGGTGGAGGAGGGTGAGACAGGGGGTAGCGGGGTGGAGGAGGGTGAGACAGGTGGTAGCTGGGGTGGAGGAGGGTGAGACAGGTGGTAGCCGGGGTGGAGGAGGGTGAGACAGGTGGTAGCTGTGGTGGATGAGGGTGAGACAGGTGGTAGCCGGGGTGGAGGAGGGTGAGACAGGTGGTAGCTGTGGTGGAGGAGAGTGAGACAGGTGGTAGCTGTGGTGGAGGAGGGTGAGACAGGTGGTAGCTGTGGTGGAGGAGGGTGAGACAGGTATAAATATGTTTAATATTTAATGTTTTCTACTGTATTGTTTTCTCATCAGATTCCCATCGTCTCACTCTGGACCCAAACACAGCAAGCAGAAAACTCTGTCTGTCTGACGACAACAGGAAGGTCACAAGGTCAAAGAGGGGGGGGGGGCTTCAGCCATACGCTGACCACCCTGATAGATTTAGTGATGGTGATGTTGATCAGGTTCTGTGTTCAGAGGGTCTTTCTGGAGGCCGTTACCTGTGGGAGGTAGAGTGGAGGGGAAGGGTTGAGATAGGAGGGGCTTACAGAGCAATCAGCAGGAGAGGAGGGGGTAGTGGGCTTGGATACAATGATCATTCCTGGAGTCTGTACTGTGGTTCAGGCAGTTACTCTGTCTATCACAATAGTAGGGAGACTTACCTCCCTGTGTTTCCCTCTGTCTACAGCAGAGCAGTGGGTGAGAGCGGTCAGTCTGTCTACAGAGTAGCAGTCCATCTAGACTGCCCTGCAGGGACTCTGTCCTTCTATGAAGTGTCCTCTGACTCACTGACACACCTTTATACCATCCAGACCAGATTCACTGAAGCTCTCTACCCTGGGTTTAGGCTTTATTATGAAGACTCCTCAGTGTGTCTTTGTTAGGACAGACAACGTCTCTGATCAGAGAGAGAGAGAGAGAGAGAGAGAGAGAGAGAGAGAGAGAGAGAGAGAGAGAGAGAGAGAGAGAGAGAGAGAGAGAGAGAGAGAGAGAGAGAGAGAGAGAGAGAGAGAGAGAGATTAGGTGAGACACCCCGTAGACCACCACGTGTACTCTGTAATGTCCTTGTTGCAATATTGACGTATACAATTGTAAATGTCTAGCGTTCATAATTTACATTAGCGTTCATAAAGTACATTAGCGTTCATAAAGTACATTGTAAATGTCTATAGCGTTCATAAAGTACATTGTAAATGTCTAGCGTTCATAAAGTACATTAGCGTTCATAAAGTACATTGTAAATGTCTATAGCGTTCATAAAGTACATTGTAAATGTCTATAGCGTTCATAAGCAGCTACACATGTTATTATTATATTCCTAATGCTCTGGAAGCATTTCTGAAACTATAACATCAAATAAATGCTTATTGATGATAGAAGTGTCCGGATTGATTTCTATGTAGTTTTGGGGTGAGTTTGTCAAGGTGCACTGAGGTGGTGCTGGGGACCCCCAGGGGTCCTTCAGGGGGGTTCGGGGACCCTCAGGGGTCCTTCAGGGGGGTCTGGGGACCCTCAGGGGTCTCCAGTGTTTCTCTTTTCTGAATGACAGTTTAGTGGTAAGAGTTTAACCCATTCTGAACGGGAACCCATTTTGGTGTTAGCATCATGTTGTGCTTTAGCTATTGAAAAATAGCAGATCTACAAGCTCATAGCGCGCCACCGAGTGGCGCGCTACGAGCTTGTAGGTCTGCTATTTTTTTTTTATTATCTAAGAACGACTGACATTTTTTAGAATCTGATCTCGGGTCAGAATGGGTTAATCAGACCAGTGTGTGTCCAGCGGAAACCTCGTATGAATCTGATCTCAGGTCAGAATGGGTTTAAGGGAATTCCCTCTCAACTCATACCTGCTGTCCCAGAAATGGACACCGGGCTCTGCTGTAAAGTCATATATTATCTATCTGGTGAACAAAGACCTGGATCATAACTCCTCCTCCTCCTGTACAGTAACGTTGGTAACTGTAAGTGTCTTAATGTAAAGACCTGGATCATAACTCCTCCTCCTCCTGTACACTAACGTTGGTAACTGTAAGTGTCTTAACACATTCTGACCTGAGATCAGATTCATACGAGGTTTCCACTGGACACACACTGGTCTGATGAACCCATTCTGACCTGAGATCAGATTCTAAAAATGTCAGTCGTTCTTCGATTTTTCAAAAATAGCAGACCTACAAGCTCATAGCGCGCCACTCGGTGGCGCGCTATGAGCTTGTAGATCTGCTATTTTTCAATAGCTAAAGCACAACATGATGCTAACACCAAAATGGGTTCCCGTTCAGAATGGGTTAAAGGACCACTTCACCACTTTTCAACCTATCTTCATATAATAGGTCCTCACTAATAATCATGATAAAATGGCACGATCTTTTTCTACTCAGTCTGTGTCTCATATATAGTTGGGCTGTGGGCAGTTTAGAAACCGTCTTCCAGTGACATCATCATTAGGCAGATTATTTTTTTAAACAAGATTTCTTTCACAAAGATGTTCAGATTTTCATTATCGTGAGAACGATGGCATCCATTTTCGCATTGCAACTTTTCAGGACTAGAAAGCCTGCAGTTTCTATTAGCTTGTATATTCCCCATCGATGATGTCACTGGAAGACAGTTTCTGAACTGCCCACAGCCCTCCTATGAGACACAGACTGGTTTCTGAACTGCCCACAGCCCTCCTATGAGACACAGACTGGTTTCTGAACTGCCCACAGCCCTCCTATGAGACACAGACTGGTTTCTGAACTGCCCACAGCCCTCCTATGAGACACAGACTGGTTTCTGAACTGCCCACAGCCCTCCTATGAGACACAGACTGGTTTCTGAACTGCCCACAGCCCTCCTATGAGACACAGACTGGTTTCTGAACTGCCCACAGCCCTCCTATGAGACACAGACCGAGTAGGAAAAAATGGCGCCATTTTTTTCTAAGAACCAAAAAGAACTGAACCGGTTCCCACTGGGAACCAACCGGTGGAAAAGAACTGAACCGGTTCCCACTGGGAACCAACCGGTGGAAAAGAACTGAACCGGTTCCCACTGGGAACCAACCGGTGGAAAAGAACTGAACCGGTTCCCACTGGGAACCAACCGGTGGAAAAGAACTGAACCGGTTCCCACTGGGAACCAACCGGTGGAAAAGAACTGAACCGGTTCCCACTGGGAACCAACCGGTGGAAAAGAACTGAACCGGTTCCCACTGGGAACCAACCGGTGGAAAAGAACTGAACCGGTTCCCACTGGGAACCAACCGGTGGAAAAGAACTGAACCGGTTCCCACTGGGAACCAACCGGTGGAAAAGAACTGAACCGGTTCCCAGTGTGTGTCCAGTGGAAAACCTCGTATGAATCTGATCTCAGGTCAGAATGGGTTCATCAGACCCAGTGTGTGTGTCCAGTGGAAACCTCGTATGAATCTGATCTCATGTCAGAATGGGTTATAATCAGACCAGTGTGTGTCCCAGTGGAAACCTCGTATGAATCTGATCTCAGGTCAGAATGGGTTATAATCAGACCAGTGTGTGTGTGTCCAGTGGAAACCTTGAATGAATCTGATCTCAGGTCAGAATGGGTTCATCAGACCAGTGTGTGTCCAGCGGAAACCTCGTATGAATCTGATCTCAGGTCAGAATGGGTTTAAGGGAATTCCCTCTCAACTCATACCTGCTGTCCCAGAAATGGACAACGGGCTCGGCTGTAAAGTCATATATTATCTATCTGGTGAACAAAGACCTGGATCATAACTCCTCCTCCTCCTGTACAGTAACGTTGGTAACTGTAAGTGTCTTAATGTAAAGACCTGGATCATATCTCCTGCTCCTCCTGTACACTAACGTTGGTAACTGTAAGTGTCTTAAACCCATTCTGACCTGAGATCAGATTCATACGAGGTTTCCACTGGACACACACTGGTCTGATTAACCCATTCTGACCTGAGATCAGATTCTAAAAATGTCAGTCGTTCTTCGATTTTTCAAAAATAGCAGACCTACAAGCTCATAGCGCGCCACTCGGTGGCGCGCTATGAGCTTGTAGATCTGCTATTTTTCAATAGCTAAAGCATAACATGATGCTAACACCAAAATGGGTTCCCGTTCAGAATGGGTTAAAGGACCACTTCACCACTTTTCAACCTATCTTCATATAATAGGTCCTCACTAATAATCATGATAAAATGGCACGATTTTTTTCTACTCAGTCTGTGTCTCATAGGAGGACTGTGGGCAGTTTAGAAACGGTCTTCCAGTGACATCATCATTAGGCAGATTATTTTTTAAACAAGATTTTTTTACAAAAATGTTTAGATTTTCATCATCGTGAGAACGATGGCTTCCATTTTCGCATTGCAACTTTTCAGGACTCGAAAGCCTGCAGTTTCTATTAGCTTGTATTCCCCATCGATGATGTCACTGGAAGACGGTTTCTGAACTGCCCACAGCCCTCCTATGAGACACAGACTGGTTTCTGAACTGCCCACAGCCCTCCTATGAGACACAGACTGGTTTCTGAACTGCCCACAGCCCTCCTATGAGACACAGACTGGTTTCTGAACTGCCCACAGCCCTCCTATGAGACACAGACTGGTTTCTGAACTGCCCACAGCCCTCCTATGAGACACAGACCGAGTAGGAAAAAATTGCGCCATTCTTTTCAAGATTATTAGTGAGGACCTATTATATGAAGATAGGTTTAAAAGTTGTGAAGTGGTCCTTTAATTATTATTATTATTATTATTAACCTTTCTTCATATGACACTTCTTTCAGCCCTGGTATTAGTAGCCCGTCTCTGAAGCTTCTCTATTTTCTCTATATGTATTTGATTTAGTAATAAATTAATGAATTCATGATTTAGTAATAAATTAATGAATAAATGAATAAATTAATGATTTAGTAATAAGGGCACCAGGCCGAGCTTTGCAAATTCAACATGTGATGTCATCTCGAGGATTTGTATAACGGCATAAATAGTTCTTTACGTACAAAAAGGTTCTTCTTTTTTTTTAAACAATGTATTTATTTTCCTTTTTTACACACAAATGACAATACAAACATATAGAGAAAACAACAATGAACATTACGAGACAATACAATTACTACTATAAAGAAAGCAAAACAACAATAACCTAAATAAACAACACAACAACAACAACAACAGCACTACTCCTCTTCACCATTAAATGTGACAAATTATTGAATTGAATTGAATTATTATTATTATTAAATGTGACAAATTATTGTTCTTTATGTAACTTATAAAACACCTCCTGAAACACTTCTTGTTTGTCCTTAAAGGACAACTTTAGTTTTTTTTCAACCAAGGTTCATGTTTTAGGTTGTTATTAGAGAAACTAAAAGGTGAGTGTTCATTTTCTTTCATTTGCTGCTTTCTTTTGTTTTGGGGATTTTAGCAGTTTTTGACAGGGGGGGGCGGGGGCATTCGAGCATGGGGCTAAATATGTATTTTTTAACACAATTGTATGGTGATTTATTTTTTCTTATGGTTTACTATAGTCCTAATAAACGCCAGGAAATTACATCATCTGCATGGCCACAAAAGATCACAGGATCTACTGAATGTGACAAACTGACATATTGAGCCTACACACACAGTATAAGCCTTCCCCCAGTAGGCTACCTTCACATTCAGTAGATCCTGTGATCTTCTGTGGCCAGATGTAATTTCCTGGTGTTTATTAGGACTATAGTAAATAATAAAAAAGAAATCACCATAAAATTGTGTTAAAAAATGCATATTTAGCCCCATGCTCGAATGCCCCCCCGCCCCCCTGTCTCTGCTTGGAGTTGTGCTGTGTCCATGTCGTTGGCTATAGATCTAAATATTATATTATATATCTATAGGTTCTGCTTGGTGTTGTGCTGTGTCCCTGTCGTTGGCTATAGTTCTAAATATTATATTATATATCTATAGGTTCTGCTTGGTGTTGTGCTGTGTCCATGTCGTTGGTTATATAGTTCTAAATCAGGGGGGGCAACTGGCGGCCCCCGGGGGCCACATGCGGCCCCCCACCCTCACTTAATGTGGCCCTCAGGTTAATATCAGAATATACTGATATATTAATTGGTTCCAGCTGTTTACAATTCCACAACATGCAAAACATGACC
Organism: Protomyctophum parallelum; assembly: GCF_964188405.1. Lineage (NCBI taxonomy): Eukaryota > Metazoa > Chordata > Actinopteri > Myctophiformes > Myctophidae > Protomyctophum > Protomyctophum parallelum. Next base: position 50,943,915 of record NC_139706.1, on the reverse strand, counting down.
TGCTTTAATTACTTCAGTCTAAATTAGTAGCTCAATGCTTCAACACACGTATAATTAAAGGCATTTGAAATTACATAAAAAATGTAAATTTTCAGGATTCCAATTCGAATATAGCAAAAATAGCCGATCTACAAGCACACACGCACACACGCACACACGCACACGCACACACACACACACACGCACACACACACAGACACACACACACACACACACACACACGAGCACCTGCCAACGAGAGCTGCCTGCAAACAGGTACATTCCAATCACCTCTCTCACAGTCCTCCCGGTATCGGTAATGAGTAAACATTGAACAACGAGCAAAAATCTGATCTTATTTGTGTGTTCGGCTGCTTGTTTGATTGGCTGCTTGTTTGATTGGCTGCTTGTTTGATTGGCTGCTGATTGGCTGCTGTTCATTTCGTTTTGTGTCTGTGAGCACCGTGTGAGCACAGACATAAGGCTGTGTCTGTGAGCACCGTGTGAGCACAGACATAAGGCTGTGTCTGTGAGCACCGTGTGAGCACAGACATAAGGCTGTGTCTGTGAGCACCGTGTGAGCACAGACATAAGGCTGTGTCTGTGAGCACCATGTGAGCACAGACATAAGGCTGTGTCTGTGAGCACTGTGTGAGCACAGACATAAGGCTGTGTCTGTAAGCACTGTGTGAGCACAGACATAAGGCTGTGTCTGTGAGCACCGTGTGAGCACAGACATAAGGCTGTGTCTGTGAGCACCGTGTGAGCACGCTAAAAGTGCATGCTAAAAATAGCTGATCTACAAGCTTGTGAGCTTGTAGATCGGCTATTTTCAGCAAGTGTAAAAACACTCATTACGACGGCATCAAGGCCCGCTAAAATACATTTTAGTCGACTAAATCAACTGTAGATTTAGTCGACTAAAATCTCATGACATTTAGTCGACTAAAACTAGACCAACACTAAGACATTCCAGGTGACTAAAATGTGACTAAAACTAAATGAAGTTTCAGTCCAAAGACTATGACTAAAACTAAAATAGAAATGTCTTGCCAAAAACAACACTGGTTCTAGCAAACGGAGCTGAGCGGGAGAACCTTGTCTATTAAGGATCTCTTCTTACAAACGGATACATTTAATATTTCATACAGTATATCGTTATGTTGGCAATTTCTCCAGTGCAGAGATATTTGCTTTATAAATCAATTGCAATCCTGGTCTCTAAACTGCCTCCCCCTGGCCAGCCGGGGCGCCTGATGGAGGGGAAAGGAACTGGTCTCTATACTGCCTCCCCCTGGCCAGCCGGGGCGCCTGATGGAGGAGAAAGGAACTGGTCTCTATACTGCCTCCCCCTGGCCAGCCGTGGCGCCTGATGGAGGGGAAAGGAACTGGTCTCTATACTGCCTCCCCCTGGCCAGCCGGGGCGCCTGATGGAGGGGAAAGGAACTGGTCTCTATACTGCCTCCCCCTGGCCAGCCGGGGCGCCTGATGGAGGGGAAAGGAACTGGTCTCTATACTGCCTCCCCCTGGCCAGCCGGGGCGCCTGATGGAGGGGAAAGGAACTGGTTGGAATAACGTGTTCCTTCCACGCGCTACGTCCAACCAGGGAAACTCCCCCCTGTCAGGTGTAAAGGAGCAACTTGGACACTCAGGCATGAAGGAAGCATGAGTTCAAGTCCGTTGCTCTCCCCTTGTCCCCCATATATGGGGACTAGGTTGGTCTCCCCTTGTCCCCCATATATGGGGACTAGGTTGGTCTCCCCTTGTCCCCCATATATGGGGACTAGGTTGGTCTCCCCTTGTCCCCCATATATGGGGACTAGGTTGGTCTCCCCTTGTCCCCCATATATGGGGACTAGGTTGCTCTCCCCTTGTCCCCCATATATGGGGACTAGGTTGCTCTCCCCTTGTCCCCCATATATGGGGACTAGGTTGGTGGAGGGTGTGTAGAGCCCAGGATCACATTAGATGATTGACACAGGGGTGAAAAATGGGTTACAAAATCGTGGGATATAATATATATATAAAAAAAAGGAGAAAACTAAATGGAATCTAAATGAAAAGTAAGCTATATGACGACTAAAACTAAGACTAAATATGCTGACAATTTCATCAACCAACAAAGAACACCTTATGTAAACCATACTGCAGTAACCCATGGGAAAATAATAATTCAAATGTATGTATTTGTTGAAAGTGATTTATTTGCTATGTTTTTCTTTGTTTTTTAATTTCTCCTATGTTATTTTATTTCTTATTTAATATTTTGTTTTACTATGTTTTATTTTGAGTTATAGTGTTTGTAAACAATTGTAAGTATTGCCTTTTGTTAAATGTTAAATGTTTGTGTGTCAGACCCCAGGAAGACTAGCTTGTTTCAAGGCAAAAGCTATAATGGGGATCCTTATAAACAATAAACAAATTCAAACACTAAAATGTTAGGAAGGGACTATAGTGGACAAGAGATCCAGTATAAGGCATTTCACAATGTGTTGCATGCTGAAAATAGCCGATCTACAAGCTCACAACGCGGCGCACTGCGACGCGTTGTGGGCTTGTAGATCGTCTATTTTCAGCAAGTAAAAAAAACAGTCATTATAGGGAGGTATACCATATACCCTATATGGTACTTTTAAAATCAGACCAGTGTGTGTCCAGTGGAAACCTCATATGAATCTGATCTCAGGTCAGAATGGGTTCATCAGACCCAGTGTGTGTGTCCAGTGGAAACCTCGTATGAATCTGATCTCAGGTCAGAATGGGTTCATCAGACCCAGTGTGTGTGTCCAGTGGAAACCTTGAATGAATCTGATCTCAGGTCAGAATGGGTTATAATCAGACCAGTGTGTGTCCCAGTGGAAACCTCGTATGAATCTGATCTCAGGTCAGAATGGGTTAATCCCTGGCATTGAGCCAGTGGTAATTTGGACGGTGCGTTTTGAGTTGTATAATATAATAAATAAAGAAATAAAAACGTTATTTGTATATATAGTCATAGTCTTTTGACTATAGCATGTTCATTTAGTTTTAGTGAAACTAAATGAACATGACTATAGCATGTTCATTTAGTTAAATGAACATGACTATAGCATGTTCATTTAGTTAAATGAACATGACTATAGCATGTTCATTTAGTTTGAAAATAAACTAAATTAACATGACTATAGCATGTTCATTTAGTTTATTTTCAAACTAAATGAACATGCTATAGCATGTTCATTTAGTTAAATGAACATGCTATAGTCATGTTCATTTAGTTTTAGTCACATTTCTGTCATCTGGGTCTATAAAGTTTCAGCCCACTAAATACTATTTTAAATGTTTGGTTTTTGTTGTGCCTTTTTTCGCCTTTCATTCTATATTTTTGAGCGGTGCAACCACTCCAAGGAACAGCAATGTCCGTCTACACACTCTACACCTATGTGTGTCCCTGTGACGTTAACCAGCACAAGAATGAGTACCAGTACACACTCTACACCTATGTGTGTCCCTGTGACGTTAACCAGCACAAGAATGAGTACCAGTACACACTCTACACCTATGTGTGTCCCTGTGACGTTAACCAGCACAAGAATGAGTACCAGTACACACTCTACACCTATGTGTGTCCCTGTGACGTTAACCAGCACAAGAATGAGTACCAGTACACACTCTACACCTATGTGTGCCCCTGTGACGTTAACCAGCACAAGAATGAGTACCAGTACACACTCTACACCTATGTGTGTCCCTGTGACGTTAACCAGCACAAGAATGAGTACCAGTAGGGGCGCTGTTGTGATGTAAACATGGGGGTTGCACCACTCAGTTCACACGGGTGTGATTTTTTTTATAGAGGGACAGACAGTATCCACACTTTTCCTGGGCTGTGTGTGCTCCAGTTCCTGTCAATTTGATCCAATGAAAGCCAATGAAACTGGTCAGATGACCAATGATATCCAATGAAATCAACAGGAACAGCCCATGAAAAGTGTGTGGGGGGGGGGGGGGGGGGGGGGGGGGGGGGGGCATGCAGCACACTGCTAGACTTGGGCTACCGGCCAAGGTGCCTGGACCGCTGAGCCACGGCCCAGGCCTATTTTAATCGACTAATTGTACATTTTATTTTGTCGCCTCAAATGTATTTTGGCGCGCTGCGATGTTGTCGTAACGCCTGGTTTTAACACTTGGTCGCACGCTGAAAGAAGTGCAACCAAACATGAAATGACTCGACTAAATGTATTTTACTCCTACTAGATCTCCTCCCCACCATAACATGGTACTATAGTTTTTATTTGTTGACGGAATTGTCAATATATTTAGTCTTAGTTTTAGTCATCATAGCTTAGTTTTTATAAACCCGTTTATAAAATGGGTTATACAAATAACCCCGTGTACAAATGGAACCATAATATGGACCCTAACGGGTCTATTTGGTTCCATGTTTACACTCTCAGAGTTACAGACCTCAATCAATCAAACGTTTGTTTAATCAGTGTATTTTCCCATTGAACTGACTCAAACGCCCAAACTGGTACGCCCGGTACTATTTCATATTTCCCTTATGTTTGATACATTTTCTTATCACATCCATGGTATGAAAACAATGTTAAGGAGTTGCTTCAATGAAATATAATTGCTTTAAGCTGAAAACGATATGTTTAATGGTGTTTTTTTTAGCGTTGTTACATTTATTTACAACTAATCCGATATGCGCTGCAAATGTAACACTGGAACAGCGTCCACGTTCGGTTTTTAATAACTCCCGACCTCCCGTTTTATCAATTAAAAAACTTGAAGTGGTTTATGGTAGCAGACATGTGTAGGTCCGTTGCATGAAAATATTACATATGTAGATAAACGGATCTCTGAGTAAAAAAAATAAACGTGCAAAGTGTTACAACCACATGGCGGCTCTCCCCTACAGTATGTGTAAACTGTGTTTTATATTCTACATAGAAGTGTATTCTGAAATAATGTGATAACCTTTTGTGTCCAAGTGAAAGGTTTGCCACCTGCTGGCGTGTTTTGAGTTTGCAACTCACTCACTCATTGTATTAGCAGCCTGATTGGTAGTTGGGTTCAGCTTGGTGTGTTTTCAGTGTGCTGATGCTCAGTGTGTGAAATGTTTGGTGCTGTGCAGAGCTCACTTTCTGCCTTTCCTTTGACTACAAGCCCTCAGAAGGCCACGTCTGTAAGTCTATTGTATAATGTTGTGTCAGGAAGTTTGCATGTGAATGCCATATCATTTATTGTATTTTGTATTTCTGTTACTTAAGTAAAGTAAAGATGAATGACGACACACCTAGTTTTTTGTCTTCTTGAACTTTTGAATGGTTGATCTGTTCATGTTTGGTTTCATGGTCCGCTGTGTTGTCTGCTGCTAGTAATGCTAATAATACATACTTTATTTGTAGAGCACCTTTCATGACATGAAATGCAGCTCCAAGTGCTTTACAGAACAATGGAGAAAAGAAATGCAAGGCATAAACATTAAAACACAAGAGCAGTAATGCAATACAGTCAGGACATGAATAAGAATTTATTTTATTTATGTATTTATTTTACAATTAAAAGCAAGAGTGTAGAAGTGGGTCTTAAGCTGTGCTTTAAAAATGTCTACAGAGGCTGCCTGTACGTCGAAGGTACAGTGGGAGTTTGTTCCATGCCGTCGGCCCCTAGAAGCAAAAAGCTGCTTCCCCGTATTTTTTAGTTGCCATTTTTTCAGGCAAGGCGAGCAGGCCAGCAGTGGAAGACCTTAGGGGACGGTTTGGGACATATTTAGGCAGGCAGTCAAGTATACAGGTAGGAAGGTGTGAGACCATTGAGAGCTTTATAGACAAGTAAAAGTAGTGAGTTGTGAAGTGTCCAGTATATGTGGCTCTTGGTCGGCATACTTTCTTTCATTCTAAATTACTTTCTTATTATCCACGTGTTTCCCTGCCATGCCATGCCAAGGCAGTGTGTGTGTGTGTGTGTGTGTGTGTACATTTTTGTTTTGATTGTATTACTGTATTGTTGTATTCTTTCTGCTTTGGCAATGTAAACGTATGTTTTCTCATGCCAATAAAGCCCTTTGAATTGAATTGCCGTGTTGCCATGTCTGCTTAATATAAGCAACCTTTGACTTGTTGTTTCTCTGTAAAGTCACTTATAATAAATCATTGGTAGTTGCTGGTTGATGTTTTTTTTTTGTCTTGATTCTAAAGTGTACAGTAGTTGCTTATTATTTGGGCTTGCTTCCACATGTCTTCACATCAAGGAACCCCAGATGAATATGTAATTGTCCACAGACATCCATCTGCACATTATGTTGTGCCTTTTCTTATTGAAATGTTTAAAAACAAAATATTCAAAATATTTCTATTTATTCTCAATGTGTTTCTTTAAATAACAGACAGTATACACAACCTCACAATGAGCTTGTAGATCAGCTATTTCTCATTTGTGGTACATGTTTTCATAGACCTGGTCACTTGTTTGTTTTTTCTTGCAAAACATGGCAACACGGCACGAGGAAGAGGAACTTATACACACACACACACACACACACACACACACACACACACACACACACACACACACACACACACACACACACACACACACGCAAAGACTTTATATGGGCCGTATGAAAAAGGAGGATACTAAAAAGCGTATATGGTGTCTCTCTCAACCTGCTCCACAGGTAGATGACCCCAGAGAGACCCCCCCCCCCCCAGGCTCAGCTCTCTTCTCCTAGAGGACCCGCTCTGCATGCTCTGGACCCCAAAGAGAGACTGCCCTAAATAAATCCCTGCAGGGCCTCTATAGACTACACATCCAAGGCTGAGTCAGTGAGAAGATGGCAGCCATGGAGAATGAGGCTGGGTCCTGGTGGTCGGTGCCGTTGGTACTGGGAGGAGAGAGTACTGGTCCAGCTGTAGCCCGGTGTATGGAGGATGGAGGAGAGAGTACTGGTCCAGCTGTAGCCCGGTGTATGGAGGATGGAGGAGAGAGTACTGGCCCAGCTGTGGCCCGGTGTATGGAGGATGGAGGAGAGAGTACTGGCCCAGCTGTAGCCCGGTGTATGGAGGATGGAGGAGAGAGTACTGGCCCAGCTGTAGCCCGGTGTATGGAGGATGGAGGAGAGTACTGGTCCAGCTGTAGCCCGGTGTATGGAGAGGATGGAGGAGAGTACTGGCCCAGCTGTGGCCCGGTGGATGGAGGAGAGAGTACTGGTCCAGCTGTAGCCCGGTGTATGGAGGATGGAGGAGAGAGTACTGGTCCAGCTGTAGCCCGGTGTATGGAGGATGGAGGAGAGTACTGGCCCAGCTGTAGCCCGGTGTATGGAGGATGGAGGAGAGAGTACTGGTCCAGCTGTGGCCCGGTGTATGGAGGATGGAGGAGAGAGTACTGGTCCAGCTGTAGCCCGGTGTATGGAGGATGGAGGAGAGTACTGGCCCAGCTGTGGCCCGGTGTATGGAGGATGTAGGAGAGTACTGGCCCAGCTGTAGCCCGGTGTATGGAGGATGGAGGAGAGAGTACTGGTCCAGCTGTGGCCCGGTGTATGGAGGATGGAGGAGAGAGTACTGGTCCAGCTGTGGCCCGGTGTATGGAGAGGATGGAGGAGAGAGTACTGGTCCAGCTGTGGCCCGGTGTATGGAGGATGGAGGAGAGAGTACTGGTCCAGCTGTGGCCCGGTGTATGGAGGATGGAGGAGAGAGTACTGGCCCAGCTGTGGCCCGGTGTATGGAGGATGGAGGAGAGTACTGGTCCAGCTGTGGCCCGGTGTATGGAGAGGATGGAGATGTCTGGAGACCAGTGTTGTTTTCGTCGACTAAAACTAAGACGAAAAATGTTCGTCGACTACCTTTTTCCACTGACAAAAAACGAATGGAAACTAAATGAAAACAAAGCTACGATGACTAAAACTAAGACTAAATATACTGACAATTTCGTCGACAAATAAAAACTAGACTAAAATGTTAGGAAGGGACTAGTGGACAAGAGATCCACTATAAGTCATTTTACTCTGGGTTGCATGCTGAATGTGAGCTTGTAGATCGGCTATTTTCAGCAAGTGTAAATACACTCATTACGACGGCATCAAGACACCGCCAAAATACATTTTAGTCGACTAAATCAACTGTAGATTTAGTCGACTAGAATCTTATGACATTTAGTCGACTAAAACTAGACTAACACTAAGACATTCCAGGTGACTAAAATGTGACTAAAACTATAATTGAAGTTTCAGTCCAAAGACTATGACTAAAACTAAAATAGAAATTTGCTGCCAAAAACAACACTGCTGGAGACGATGCCGCTGGAGAGGGCTCATCAAGAACCAGCCGGACGGACAGACGGAGGCTCTCTCTGATGAACTGATGAAGTCAAGCAGAAGACGGACAGACGGACAGACGGAGGCTCTCTCTGATGAACTGATGAAGTCAAGCAGAAGACGGACAGACGGACAGACGGAGGCTCTATCTGATGAACTGATGAAGTCAAGCAGAAGACGGACAGACGGACAGACGGAGGCTCTCTCTGATGAACTGATGAAGTCAAGCAGAAGACGGACAGACGGACAGACGGAGGCTCTCTCTGATGAACTGATGAAGTCAAGCAGAAGACGGACAGACGGACAGACGGAGGCTCTATCTGATGAACTGATGAAGTCAAGCAGAAGACGGACAGACGGAGGCTCTGTCTGATGAACTGATGAAGTCAAGCAGAAGACGGACAGACGGACAGACGGAGGCTCTATCTGATGAACTGATGAAGTCAAGCAGAAGACGGACAGACGGACAGACGGAGGCTCTGTCTGATGAACTGATGAAGTCAAGCAGAAGACGGACAGACGGACAGACGGAGGCTCTCTCTGATGAACTGATGAAGTCAAGCAGAAGACGGACAGACGGACAGACGGAGGCTCTATCTGATGAACTGATGAAGTCAAGCAGAAGACGGACAGACGGACAGACGGAGGCTCTGTCTGATGAACTGATGAAGTCAAGCAGAAGACGGACAGACGGACAGACGGAGGCTCTATCTGATGAACTGATGAAGTCAAGCAGAAGACGGACAGACGGACAGACGGAGGCTCTGTCTGATGAACTGATGAAGTCAAGCAGAAGACGGACAGACGGACAGACGGAGGCTCTATCTGATGAACTGATGAAGTCAAGCAGAAGACGTCTCAAGGTAGGAATAATTGTGCTTTAGTTTTCTGCTGCTGCTGCTGTTTGTGGCGTCTGCTTAGCCGCAATTTGCAACTCTAGATTTTTTTTATATTGGGATGAATCTAGAGTTGCAACACCCTCCATTGACTCCCCACTCATCCAATTTGGTTTGTGATCTGCTTGTCTTAAACAACGTTAAACTCACCAACATTGCAGCTGACGTCCAAGCTTGAATTATCCTCTTTCAATTGTTGTTTTTCATAAAAGTCCACCGTAGAGATGTTATGAGATACTTTCTGTCAAGACATCCTCTGCCAGTGATTATTCTTCTAAGTGCTGGAGTTTGGAAGCGCTCGTTTTTATTAACGGGTCGCGCTGCTGCCTCCTGCATTATGTGCAAATTCGAAACAGGTGGAACGCAGGGCCGTTCAGTGACTTACGACGAGTGCTTCCAAACTCCAGCACTTAGAAAAAATAATCGCTTGCAGAGGATGTCTTGACAGAAAGTAGCTCATAACATCTCTACGGTGGATTTTTATGGAAAAACAAGCTCGGCAGATTGAAAGAGGATAATTCAAGCTTGTACTACAGCTGCAATGTTGGTGAGTTTAACGTTGTTTAAGACAAGCAGATCACAAACCAAATTGGATGAGTGGGGAGTCAATGGAGGGTATTGCAACTCTAGATTCATCCCATTATAAAGAAATCTAGCGTTGCAAATTGCGGCTAGTGTCTGCTGTGTGTAGTTTGATTCTGCTGTGTGTAGTGTGATTATGCTGTGTGTAGTTTGATTCTGCTGTGTGTAGTGTGATTCTGCTGTGTGTAGTTTGATTCTGCTGTGTGTAGTTTGATTCTGCTGTGTGTAGTGTGATTATGCTGTGTGTAGTTTGATTCTGCTGTGTGTAGTTTGATTCTGCTGTGTGTAGTTTGATTCTGCTGTGTGTAGTTTGATTCTGCTGTGTGTAGTGTGATTCTGCTGTGTGTAGTTTGATTCTGCTGTGTGTAGTGTGATTCTGCTGTGTGTAGTTTGATTCTGCTGTGTGTAGTTTGATTCTGCTGTGTGTAGTTTGATTCTGCTGTGTGTAGTTTGATTCTGCTGCTTGCGGTGCGACGCGTTGTGAGCTTGTAGATCGGCTATTTTCAGCAAGTGTAAAATAAGTCATTACGACGGCAACACGGCCCGCAAAAATACATTTTAGTCGACTAAATCACCTGTAGATTTAGTCGACTAAAATCTTATGACATTTAGTCGACTAAAACTAATAATAAACTTTATTTATATAGCACGTTTCATACATAAATGTAGCTCAAAGTGCTTTACAGAGCAGAAAAGATAATAAAAACAAAGGCAAAACAAAACCGCATTAAAACAGGCATGCAGTTAAAACAATAGGACAATAGCGCAGTGTCAAATCAGGAGAAGGCAGTGGTACAAAGATAAGAACAGATAAAGCAAGGCAACGACATTAAAAGAAACAAGCAGTACTAAAATACAGTGAGAACATGAATAATAAAAAATAAAAGATCACTTAAAAGCAATGTTGTAGAGGTGGGTCATGAGCTGTGCTTTAAAAATGTCTACAGAGGCTGCCTGACGAAGGTACAGTGGGAGCTTGTTCCATGCCGACGGCCCGTAGAAGCAAAAAGCTGCTTCCCCGTATTTTTTTGTTGCCATTTTAGGCGGGTAAAAATATGGTTTGACCCTAAAAAAATTGCAACAAAAGGTTTCTCAACTTTTTTTTGTAGTATTAGGTGTCCTTAATAACATACTAAAAGTTTGCCAAAGTTTGACCACCCGAAAGGTGTTATTTTCAAGATGGCCGCCGCCAGTTCTTAAAATACCATTACTCCTCCATTATTCATCCTAGAAAAATATGTTTTGGTTATCTAGGAATCCAATTAGCATATATAAATGATATAAAAGTACAATGATATTAAAGCAATTGTTTATAAGGTTATAACCGTGTAATAGGACATTTCCCTTTTCTATAATGCCGTACTGCTGTATAGGTGAATTCATCACATATACACAATTCACATTCTGTTGAAGCTTTCAGGAGATTTATTTTGATACCATAACAATAAGGAATATATTCATTATTACTGGGTGGTACTGTCATGTGACATTTGTAAAAGCATGGCTGCCAAGTGATAGACTGCATGGGAATATTACACAAATCATGGAATAAATTTACAGAGAAATGTCTGCCCTTTTTTTTGTAAAGGTGTCTGGCAATAATAATAAAAATAAGTCCCCTATAAGGGTAGTGGTTCCCAAACTGTGGGCCGGGACAAACATTGTGAAAATAGGCAATCTATAAAAGCTCACAACGCTGAGTGTCTTTGCAGCAAACACACTCAGTCAGTAGAACCAAATGGCCACTTGTCTGGTCTATGGGGAAGATGGACTCCTCAGTGGGGATACAGTGGAGAGAAATGGCCCCTCATGGGCCTAGAGCAGGGGTGTCGAACTCAACTTGGGGCGAGGGCCGCATTGGTCAAAAGATCACTTGATGGGGGCCACAACCAGTTGCGGACGCACGCTTGATGTCTCAGTCAGTCACTGCTATAATATCTATATCTATAGCTATAGGCTATAGGTCGATAGGCTTTCTAGTTTATTGTGCAAAATAATTGAATTGGCACTATCCAGTTACATATAGTGACATTGAAGGCTCTAAAACGGCTATTGCCTTCATCAACCATAAACATTTGCGTTGGTTGTATCTTGTACTGACACTACCGCCTGCACTAGTTTGTTTGGAAAATCTCATTAGGTCAATACATCATTTTTTACTGTTGGCCCTATAGTTTATTTATGTTCTAAACATTATGTCTTTGATGATGCCATCAGTTTATTAAACCTTGCACGCTATCTATCTATCTATCTATCTATCTATCTATCTATCTATCTATCTATCTATCTATCTATCTATCTATCTATCTATCTATCTATCTATCTATCTATCTATCTACCTACCTACCTACCTACCTACCTACCTACCTACCTACCTATTAGGGCTGTCACGATTCGCCTAGTCCACGATTCGATTCGATTTTCGATTTGAAGCTCACGATTCGATTCGATGTTCGATTCGCTATCACGATTCGCCTAGTCCACGATTCGATTCAATTTTCGATTTGAAGCTCACAATTTGCTTCGATGTTCGATTCAATTTTTTCAATCAATTTTTTAAAAACCTCCTTTTTCAGCATTGAGGGCTATATAATTATAATTTAGGCCAATATCTTGGTTTTTAAAGAAAAACACTTGTTTCCCAATAAGTCACTTTTATTTTCTACAAAATCAGAATGAGAATAATAAAAGGTTTAACAACTTTTTTTAAATGTTTCTTTAAGATGAGATGACTTGTAACATTCGTGTTAAGCTCTAAGTAAGTAAAAAGAAAATAAAGACAAATAGTAAATACAAAGTTCAACCAAACAATTACGTTATTTTGCTGTTACAAATTCTTCTACTTTGTAGAATGTTCACATTGTTTGAACAGGTAAGACTAAGAGCTCTAACAAACAAGAAGTGAATACTAAGTCATACTAGTATTATTCATTCACTAATTTTCAAATTCTTCTTTAAGAAGATGAGCATGTTCACATTTTCAGGATCGAGGGCATTCCTTTGAGCTGACACAATGTCCCCTGCTGTTGAGAACACTCTTTCACTGGGAACACTCGTTGCTTGAACAGCAAGATAACGCTTGGCTAGCTTTGCTAAATGTGGGTAAGACTGCTCTTTAGCTTTCCACCATTCTAGGGGATTTTCATCAATATCGATGACTGGGGCCATCTTGTAGAGCTGAATCTCCTCTTCCACAACTTGAGGCCATGGTGTGGGGGCACCAGTATCACTTCCACTGGTGTGTGAGGGTGTGTCCCGGAATCTAATATTTTCACCTTTATTGCTGCCTACTTAATTGATTTGTTCAATCGTGCACAATTGAGGTAATTATATCAGACCTAAGGCCCCTGGGAAGGCCTATAACATCTAAATAGTTTCTATTAGGCGAATTACTCAGAAATATATATACTGTTGCTAAAGCTTGAAACTGTTATTCCAGTGTTTGTTTAAATAATCCAAACCAATGTCTTTTACATTATTTATTACACATAATCAAAGTACAGATTGGTAGTATTTACAAATGGATTCAGTTTGCCTGTTGGCCTAATCTCTAGATTGCGAGAATAGCAAGATTAACAAGACAGTAATAATGTCAGATAGTTATCGGATAGTTATCAAATAGTTAGATAGTCAGGTAATTAAAACCTGTATGGAAACAAAGAAACACAAATAGTACATTATGTTTACAGCTTTTTAACTGGTATACTATATGCGATGATACATTGTTATTACAGAAATAGAATGAACATACCGTTAGTCCATTTAGATGTTAGATCGTGTGTTTACACGGCTCAATTCTTAGTTGCAAGGCCTATGTAAAGCTTGGTCTCAATCACTAGGATGTCTACTCAGTAGGTTGTTTTTAAGAAAAGAGAGAGAGAACAGTTCTTTCTTGCTGTTTCACTCTGAGAGGCGGACCTGACCTACCCAGGGGGTCGGTTGGTGGCCAGCTAAAATGGGGAACTCCCTGCTCCATAGGGTGCCATGCAATTCCATGCATACAACATATAGCAAAAGCATTAAATGGTATGAATAACTCCACAGGGTGTGCTGAAGAATTTGCCAAACAGTTCACCAAGTGCTGACTTCTTGGCTGGGGGAGCTGCCGCTCCAGTCTCCTCTTCTTCATCGCTCTGGCTGGTCTCTTCTCCAGAGGCCTGGGTCAACAAGGTCACACAAAACACAGAGAAAATAAATGAGAGGCTGCCATCCTGAGGGCCATTTGTGTTTTGTTGTGTTACTGCTGCTGTTAAAATGTTCTTAATTTATTTCTTAAAATGAATTATATCACTTCAAATGGTCAACATTTTTGGTGTGCTGTCGAGAAATATTAAAAGGTTTTCTTCCCTAAATTAATTCTATCTAAGCAATAAGCATTATTACTTTAAAATATTTCAAAGGGTCAATATCTTTGGTGTATCATGAAATATTAAAATCTTCTTGAATGAATTATTGTTACATTAATTGATCACATACCTGTCTGGGATGCTGTTCCAAGATTTTCTCAGTCAGACTCTTGAAGATCTCACGCCGAGAGAAGTCATCTAGGTGGGCTAGTGACTTGAACCTGGGATCTAGTGCAGTGCTCTCATTCAGGAACTGTTGAAGTGTTGGGTCGGAATACCTCTCCTTAAAGTTACCTGCTATAGCAGATTTAACCTCCCTCACAGTTGCTTTATCTGTGCGATTGATTGTCATAGATGTCAGGACTTTGTGATGGAGGGGAAGGACCATAGAGACAGTGGGCAGCTGTGCAGAACTCAGTGTTTTGGTGATTATTGACAGGGGCCTCAGTACTGGAATCACCGCATCTATGATTTTAATATCTTCATCAGTGAGGGTGATGAGGTCCTTTGCATTCTTCTTCACGCTGTCCTCTGTGAGTGCAGCATAAACTGCAGCTTGCTGCTCTATGTAGCGCTCTAACATTTCGTAGCTAGAGTTCCACCTTGTCACTACATCTTGAATTAGCTTGTGAGGTGGAAGATTGAGACCCTTTTGTTTGGCTTCAAAGGCAGCTGCTGCAGTTGTACTGCGGTGGAAAAAGCCTACTATCCTCCTGACTTTGCCCAGAATAGAGGCCATGTCTTTCACTGCCATCCCCTTCTGTGTAGCCAGATTCACTGTGTGTGCAACACATCCTATACATGGTGACATTCCAGCCGCCTTTGTGGCATTGGTTATGTTTTTTGCATTATCTGTTGTGATAGGGATCTTGACATTGGGTCTGTCTAATTTCCATTCAAATGCAGCTTTCTTCAGGATATTAGACAAATTGTCACTTGTGTGGGATTCATACATTGGGAGTGTTTGAAGTACAACATTTTCCATCTCCCACATGTCACTGATGTAGTGTGCTGTTATGGTGATGTAACTCTGTGTTGCTCTCGAGGTCCACCCATCTGTTGTTAGTGCAATTTGATCTGCATGGCTCAGCCCTTCAGTGATTTGTGCCCTCACTTTATCATACATGCCAGGCAACACACGTGTGGTCATATGCATGGAATTCTGTAACGTGGTTCTGCAACTCTCATTAAATATTGAAAGCCAGCGTTTTCCACCATTGAAAGTGGTCGCATGTCTGCAGCTATGCAGACCGCGTAGCTTTTCTCTATAAGAATCTAGAATAGCTGGCTGTGTTGTTGTCTTTGTACCATCTTTGGACAGATCGATTTCTTTGTGATGTCTGCTAAGATGCTGGCCCATATTTGACGTGTTGCCTGTGGGATACGGCACTCGTTTGGAGCATAAACGACAAACTGAAACCGTTTTGTCAACGATGCGTCGTGTGCCATTATTACTCACTGGGAAGCCAAAATATTTCCACACTTTTGACTTGAAGGAAGGTGGGGGGTTTTCCAATTCTTCTTTCCGTGTTTCATCGTCGGACTCGTCGCTAGTGTCTACAACAGCACTAGTAGCCATGGTGAAACGCAACAGCGGTCTCGTTCTCTCACTTTTCTGTCAACTCCTCTCTCCTCTCTCTCTCTCTCTCTGTGTGTGTGTGTGACTGACTGTGTTTGTGTGGCACGGCTCCGCCTCCAATACAGCTGGTTTTTCGTCTCTTTTTTTTCTCTCCCAGCGGAAGCACGCATGCGCGGAATGGCCCGGCCGCTCGCGGAAGTAAAAACATAAAACATCGCGATTCGGTGCGTCATTTCGATACACTGAATCGAACGTCAATTTCGATTCAATTTCGATTCGTATCGAGAATCGTGACAGCCTTACTACCTATCTATTTATCTATGCTCAGACCCAGCCAGCAAGCCACACAAATAGTGCTCAGACCCAGGCAGCCACACACATAGTTCTCAGACCCAGCCAGCCACACACATAGCTCCGTAAGCGAGTGGTTGCACCACCAATCTTCAAAAAACTGAAGAGGCTACTGGAGATTGGAGAACCTGATTTGGACATGATCTGATGCAGGACAATATTATGTCACTATGACAGAAAGAGAAGATGGGTCTGGCCACATTCATTCACCCCATAATCTCAGTGGAAATTGGGGAATATGTTGACAATAGTCGACAGCTCTGCCGATTAATAATCGATTAATTGAACCCACCCCCCATATTAATCAATATCACAACATGGAGGTCTTAGAACTACCACCACAGGGACAGACAAGCCCCAATCTCTCAAGCTCTCAAGTGCCCCATAGCTTTAATGGAACATGTACTGTATGCGCCACCTCGGACATGCATAGAGGAGAAGACCATGAGGGTCTTCTTAACTTTGCTCTTCTGTGCTCCAAGTCCCCAGGGAGAAATCCAGTGACCACCACTCCCCATACTCCCCTGTACCCACCTGAGGGGAACCCTAGGCCCATTAAACTCTAGACCGGACCCCCCTTTACCTTCTCACCCAACCCCACCTATCATACTCCCCTCTGCACCCGGTAGAGACTATAGGTTCTGACTACTCTGCACTAAGAGTAAGTAGAGCGTCGCAGTCCCGCCCCCTCGAGAGAGACGGAGAAGAAATCACCGTTCATTTCCCTCATAGACTTTTCAAAAAGTATTTATTTAAAGACGTTTACGCCGCGGACAAAGACAACTCTTGTCGCAACAATTCATGACAATAAACACAATGTTTTGGGCCAAACAAAGAATTAGAAAGTAGAAAAAACAGCAGATTACAACACTTGTTGTTTTTCTTCTTTGTAATTATTTGTTTGGTCCAAAATATTGTGTTTGTTGTCATGATTTGTCACGACAAGAGTTGGCTTTGTACGACGCTTATAATGTCTTTCAATAAATACGTTTCGAAATGTCTATGGGAAAAATGCCTGGCGTCGTCATGAAAGGGGGCGGGACTGCGACGTTCTATAATGCAAGAAATTAGTTTTGGGTGGGGTGTATAATGATGAACAGTAGTTTGAGCCAAAGTTTATCGACCAAGCTATCCAAAACGTTTCAATATTGCAATCATGTAGGCTATTATCTATCAACTGACAATATTCTCTGCCACAACCTTCTGAATTACTGAAAATTGTGACTATTAGTTTTGTTGTGTTTTGAGGATATCTTGAAACCTTATTCCAAAAAATATATAAATATTCAGACGTTTAGTTAACTTGAAACTGGTGACTATTTCAGAGGGTTTTAACAGAGTCACAAACACAATATTGGATTTCACAATTATCTAATTGTATCTCTGCAATTTGAACAAGTTCAATGGACTCCTAGACCCCAAAAACAGGGTTAGACACAAAAAGTACTTGTCTAGGATGAATAATGAAGGAGTTAGGCTATTTTAATGGTTTTTAGGCCATCTTGGACGCCATCTTGAAAATAACACCTTTCGGGTGGTCAAACTTTGGTAAACTTTTAGTATGTTATTAGGGACACCTAATACTACAAAAAACTGTTGAGAAACCTTTTGTTGCAATTTTTTTAGGGTAAGGTGCTTTTTTTTCATAGATTTACTCGCCTATTTGTTTTTAGGCAAAGCGAGCAGGCCAGCAGTGGAAGACCTTAGGGGGGCGGTTTGGGACATATTTAGGCAGGAGTCCCGCCTCGTTGTCTGGGCCAGCCATCTTACGTCCATATCAGACCCGGAGAACGCTTTGTCCATATTTCTTTTACAGTCTATGGTTTCAACAGTCTATTGTATTTGAAGCTGCCTATACTGTAGGCCTATATTGTATGTGAAGCTGCCTATACTGTAGGCCTATATTGTATGTGAAGCTGCCTATACTGTAGGCCTATATTGTATGTGAAGCTGCCTATACTGTAGGCCTATATTGTATGTGAAGCTGTCTATACTGTAGGCCTATATTGTATGTGAAGCTGCCTATACTGTAGGCCTATATTGTATGTGAAGCTGCCTATACTGTAGGCCTATATTGTATGTGAAGCTGCCTATACTGTAGGCCTATATTGTATGTGAAGCTGCCTATACTGTAGGCCTATATTGTATGTGAAGCTGCCTATACTGTAGGCCTATATTGTATGTGAAGCTGCCTATACTGTAGGCCTATATTGTACGTGAAGCTGCCTATACTGTAGGCCTATATTGTATGTGAAGCTGCCTATACTGTAGGCCTATATTGTATGTGAAGCTGCCTATACTGTAGGCCTATATTGTACGTGAAGCTGCCTATACTGTAGGCCTATATTGTATGTGAAGCTGTCTATACTGTAGGCCTATATTGTATTTGAAGCTGCCTATACTGTAGGCCTATATTGTATGTGAAGCTGCCTATACTGTAGGCCTGTATTGTATTTGAAGCTGCCTATACTGTAGGCCTATATTGTATGTGAAGCTGCCAATACTGTAGGCCTATATTGTATGTGAAGCTGCCTATACTGTAGGCCTATATTGTATTTGAAGCTGCCTATACTGTAGGCCTATATTGTATGTGAAGCTGCCTATACTGTAGGTCTATATTGTATGTGAAGCTGCCTATACTGTAGGCCTATATTGTATGTGAAGCTGTCTATACTGTAGGCCTATATTGTATGTGAAGCTGCCTATACTGTAGGCCTATATTGTATTTGAAGCTGCCTATACTGTAGGCCTATATTGTATGTGAAGCTGTCTATACTGTAGGCCTATATTGTATGTGAAGCTGTCTATACTGTAGGCCTATATTGTATGTGAAGCTGCCTATACTGTAGGCCTATATTGTTTTTGAAGCTGCCTATACTGTAGGCCTATATACGTGTTTTTCCTTCTTTTTGACAGTCTTGTTTTAAAAGCTTAATTATTATATATCATAATGTCTTCAGAGAGAGTCATTAAGTTATGCCTTCAATCCTGTACTTACAGTATATTCTTCCCCATGGAACCAGTTGTCAGCTGTGAGCTTGTAGATCGGCTATTTTCAGCAAGTGTAAAATCAGTCATTACGACGGCATGAAGGCCCGCCAAAACACATTTTAGTCGACTAAATCAACTGTAGATTTAGTGGACTAAAATCTTATGACATTTAGTCGACTAAAACTAGACTATAGCACTAAAACATTACAGGTGACTAAAATGTGACTAAAACTAAATAAAACTATTCAAGAGACTATGGGCTCCATTTTCCTCACCGCTAAACTTCTTTGCCTTTTTTTTTTACTATTTTGAAAAACATTTTTGAATAGTTCAACTAGCCAATCTTACATTGACACATTGTGAGCTTGTAGCCATTTTAACTATTCAAAAATGTTTTGCAAAATAGTAAAAAAATGAAAAAAAGGTTTAAGGATAAGGGGTTTAGCGGTGACATAAATTGAGCCCTATATGACTAAAACTAAAATAAAACAATTCTGCCAAAAACACAGGCTGTATTCCCTTGTTGCTAGATGGACTCTTAAAGGCCAAAAGCCAATATCTATTTTCCGACCGCTGCACCTCCATATTTACTGGTGTGGTTCATTGATTGTTGGCGGTGAGAGGAGAGCCTCTGAGCCTCTGAGCTTGTAGGTCTGCTATTTTTAAATCGTGAAAATGTGCCTGAAATCTTTGAATATATATATTATTCTTTCAGAGCGAACGTTTTTAACTCAGATCTTTGCTTCTGAGAGGTCTCTGGAACAACATATTTTCAGATGGGGGTCGACGGCCAAATACATCTATACTGTAGTTTTGGGGGTCTTTGACATGAAAATGTTTAAAAACGACCGACACAGAAACATGAGGTTTTTCAGAGAACTTGTCAGGAATTAGAAGGCATTTGTTCAAGTCTTCTCTTATATAGCGGTCCCTGGTCCCTGGTCCCTGGTCCTGGTCCCTGGTCCCTGGTCCCTGGTCCCTGGTCCCTGGTCCTGGTCCCTGGTCCCTGGTCCTCAGGTCTACCACTTTGTTCAAGTCTTCTCCTATATAGCGGTCCCTGGTCCCTGGTCCCTGGTCCCTGGTCCCTGGTCCCTGGTCCCTGGTCCCTGGTCCTGGTCCCTGGTCCTCAGGTCTACCACTTTGTTCAAGTCTTCTCCTATATAGCGGTCCCTGGTCCCTGGTCCCTGGTCCCTGGTCCCTGGTCCTGGTCCCTGGTCCCTGGTCCCTGGTCCTCAGGTCTACCACTTTGTTCAAGTCTTCTCCTATATAGCGGTCCCTGGTCCCTGGTCCCTGGTCCCTGGTCCCTGGTCCCTGGTCCCTGGTCCCTGGTCCTGGTCCTTCAGGTCTACCACTTTGTTCAAGTCTTCTCCTATATAGCGGTCCCTGGTCCCTGGTCCCTGGTCCCTGGTCCCTGGTCCTCTCAGGTCTACCACTTTGTTCAAGTCTTCTCCTATATAGCGGTCCCTGGCACAAACACATCTCCAGATGATGATGTGCGTCAGCTTTTATTTCATATAGCCTGTGATGTCTTGTTAAAAAGCAGCTCTGGGTGTTTGCAGAGGAATCTATTCATTGTTCCTTCCGAGGTGCGAGAGATAAGGGAGTTATATAAATGTCTTTCATACGCGTGATTCACACACTCTTAGATCTGTGCGTGTGCGTGTGCGTGTGCGTGTGCGTGTGCGTGTGTGTGTGTCCTGGACCGGATGTATAGGTATATAAATGCATTGGACTCAGCCCAGCTTTAATGATCTTAAATCCCCTTTATTTTAGATTGTTTTGAAGTAATAGTACAACATACACATTACAGAGACTTTAGTTGTCACTGTACGATACTTTAAAACAGTTTGTCATGTTGCACACATGCTTAAAAAAATAGCTCTTATTTGCGCCGCCCTCGTTGAAAACAATGTATTAAAAGTACTAAAAGTTAAAGTACTCATTGTGCAGAATGTGCCATTTCACAAGTTCAAAATGTGTACAAAATCTATTGAAAATAGCAGATCTACAAGCTCACAATGCGTTGTAGATCAGCTATTTTCAAAAGGCCGAAATGTATAGGGTTGAAGTTGCTAATGTATGTTTGCTAATCGAAATTTAAATCTCCAAAGTAACTAAAGTAACTAAAGTTTACTTAGTAACTAGTAACTAAAGTTTACTTAGTAACTAGTAACTAAAGTTTACTTAGTAACTAGTAACTAAAGTTTACTTAGTAACTAGTAACTAAAGTTTACTTAGTAACTAGTAACTAAAGTTTACTTAGTAACTAGTAACTAAAGTTTACTTAGTAACTAGTAACTAAAGTTTTCAAATAATTGTAGTGGAGTAAAAGTACACATTTCGGCTCTGAGATGTAGTGGTGTAGAAGTAAAAGTATTGGAAATTGGAAATTGGAAATACTCAAGTAAAGTACAAATACCTCAAAAGTGTACTTAAGTAACAATACTTAAGTAAAAGTACTTACGCCTGGACTGGTCAGGTGTGCACATAGTGTATTTTCAGTGTGGAACACTAGCAGTCATAATATGATGAAATATAAACCATCTTTAACCCATTCTGAACGGGAACCCCTTTTGGTGTTATAGCATCATGTTATGCTTTAGCTATTGAAAAATAGCAGATCTACAAGCTCATAGCGCGCCACTCGGTGGCGCGCTATGAGCAACATATTTTTGAAAAATCGAAGAACGACTGACATAGAAACATGGCTTTTTCAGAAAACTGTCAGGATGTAGAAGACATTTTATAGAATCTGATCTCAGGTCAGAATGGAAAACTGTCAGGATGTAGAAGACATTTTATAGAATCTGATCTCAGGTCAGAATGAAAACTGTCAGGATGTATAAGACATTTCATAGAATCTGATCTCGGGTCAGAATGGAAAACTGTCAGGATGCAGAAGACATTTCATAGAATCTGATCTCAGGTCAGAATGGAAAACTGTCAGGATGTAGAAGACATTTATAGAATCTGATCTCAGGTCAGAATGGGTTGAGATGGGTGTGTTTCATAGTTGCGTCCAGTAGGAGGCGCCCACTGACCAGGGATTGGCCTCAGGATCAGCAGGCCGAGGTGGATGCTGTGCACACACTATTATAATAATAATAAGAAGAAGAAGAAGAAGAAGAAGAATAATACTTTATCTGTAGAGCACCTTTCATGACATGAAATGCAGCTCAATGTGCTTTACAGAACAATGGAGAAAAATGCAATACAGTGAGGACATGAATAACAAAAAAAGATCAATTAAAAGCAAGGTGTGGAGTTTGCAATGTAACAATATCAACAATATAATATTGTAAAACCCACTGTTAACGGGTCCATTTGGTTCCATTCATATAGACTATAGAGTTACAGACCCACAAGGGTCCATTTGGTTCCATTCATATAGACTATAGAGTTACAGACCCATAAGGGTCCATTTGGTTCCATTCATATAGACTATAGAGTTACAGACCCATAAGGGTCCATTTGGTTCCATTCATATAGACTATAGAGTTACAGACCCATAAGGGTCCATTTGGTTCCATTCATATAGACTATAGAGTTACAGACCCACAAGGGTCCATTTGGTTCCATTCATATAGAGTTACAGACCCACAAGGGTCCATTTGGTTCCATTCATATAGACTATAGAGTTACAGACCCATAAGGGTCCATTTGGTTCCATTCATATAGACTATAGAGTTACAGACCCATAAGGGTCCATTTGGTTCCATTCATATAGACTATAGAGTTACAGACCCACAAGGGTCCATTTGGTTCCATTCATATAGAGTTACTAGCCTGACCTAAGCAGAGACATTTCTGGTCTAGAGGGGCGGGTCGCGCCTCAGAAATGCGCGCACCCTGATTGGATCTCATCGATCTGTCCGTCACCCCCGGCCCCTCCTCTCCCTCCTAGTGCAGCGCTACGTCACATCATTTAGAGCGACGCCCACCCGGAAGGGTTGACTCCCACTTTTAGACTGGTTCAGCCCACGGCTTTTTCCAGGCTTTCATCTTTCGCGCAGACGAAATGAAAGCCTGGGTATCGAGGCTATAGAGTTACAGACCCACAAGGGTCCATTTGGTTCCATTCATACAGAGTTACAGACCCACAAGGGTCCATTTGGTTCCATTCATACAGAGTTACAGACCCACAAGGGTCCATTTGGTTCCATTCATATAGAGTTACAGACCCATAAGGGTCCATTTGGTTCCATTCATATAGAGATACAGACCCACAAGGGTCCATTTGGTTCCATTCATATAGAGTTACAGACCCATAAGGGTCCATTTGGTTCCATTCGTATAGACTATAGAGTTACAGACCCATAAGGGTCCATTTGGTTCCCCGGACTCCACTTTGGGAACCCGTGCTGTAAAGCTGACCCAGCCTTTATTTGCCCTGTGGGGTGATAACAAATGACTGAGAGGGTGACATCATCCTTGAGTTGATAAGTGATAAGTATGAGGGCTGGTGCAACAACTCCATAGATAGATGACCAATCCATGCACTCAAATGTGACCAGATTTGACGGAGAGCCTTCCATCGCGCTAACTTAATACCACAGGCAGACTCTTCACATACTAGAGCATGTCTGAAATGAAGTGTCAGAGACCACAGAAGACATGTGAATATGAAATAAATGCTTAAACATGTAGCTATTGTAATGTTAGAAACCACAGAAGACATGCAAATATGAAATAAATGCTTAAACATGTAGCTAGTAGGTGTAATGTTAGAGACCACAGAAGACATGTAACTATGAAATAAATGCTTAAACATGTAGCTATAGGTGTAATGTTAGAGACCACAGAAGACATGTAAATATGAAATAAATGCTTAAACATGTAGCTAGGTGTAATGTTAGAGACCACAGAAGACATGTAAATATGAAATAAATGCTTAAACATGTAGCTAGTAGGTGTAATGTTAGAGACCACAGAAGACATGTAACTATGAAATAAATGCTTAAACATGTAGCTATAGGTGTAATGTTAGAGACCACAGAAGACATGTAAATATGAAATAATGCTTAAACATGTAGCTAGGTGTAATGTTAGAGACCACAGAAGACATGTAAATATGAAATAAATGCTTAAACATGTAGCTATAGGTGTAATGTTAGAGACCACAGAAGACATGTACATATGAAATAAATGCTTAAACATGTAGCTATAGGTGTAATGTTAGAGACCACAGAAGACATGTAAATATGAAATAAATGCTTAAACATGTAGCTAGGTGTAATGTTAGAGACCACAGAAGACATGTAAATATGAAATAAATGCTTAAACATGTAGCTAGGTGTAATGTTAGAGACCACAGAAGACATGTAAATATGAAATAAATGCTTAAACATGTAGCTAGTAGGTGTAATGTTAGAGACCACAGAAGACATGTAAATATGAAATAAATGCTTAAAAATGTAGCTAGTAGGTGTAATTTTAGAGACCACAGAAGACATGTAAATATGAAATAAATGCTTAAACATGTAGCTAGGTGTAATGTTAGAGACCACAGAAGACATGTAAATATGAAATAAATGCTTAAACATGTAGCTATAGGTGTAATGTTAGAGACCACAGAAGACATGTAAATATGAAATAAATGCTTAAACATGTACGTAGCTAGGTGTAATGTTAGAGACCACAGAAGTGAACCTTTTTCAAGCCTGTTTGCTCAACTCTCTGTTTCTCTGCCAGACATTACTCTATAAGCCATATCTCCAACACTGGTGGGTCAAACTGAACAACCAATATGTCAATTTGAAGCTATGATTCCCTGCTTTCATATGACATGAAAAAATGAAAATTCAAAATAATCCAAATAAGTCAAATTTTGTCACGTAAATGTTTTTTTTATTTTTATGTAGGCCTGAGTAAAAGTACGAATAGTATCGGCATCAAATTGACATGGCAATCAACTGGCAGAGGCAGAGGCTGGGAAATTGTCCAGGGGAGGGGACTTTGGCTCATTACTGTATACAGTCCATTGGCAGAGCCTGACCGGAGCCTTTTGTGGTGTTTCTGGACAACGGCGTATCCCACCGACTCGAGGCCGGGCACTGCACTCCCTGTGGGGGTGTGGAACGCGTGTGTCGAATGTGAAGTCGGTGGGGCGAACGGTTCTCGAGTTACGCACATTACAACCGTACACGCACGCACGCACGCATGCACGCACACACACACACACACACACACACACACACACACACACACACACACACACACACACACACACACACACACGCACACACGCAGAATGCATTTATAGTAGGATGGATTGATCAGGTATTAATATATATATATATATATATATATATATAGAGAGAGAGAACTCTGATTATAAATGTGGTTTATGTGAATTGTGGATAATGTGTAATGATTTAAAAGTGAATTATACAAGTTTTAAAGTATTGTCTCTGGACATGGGGCTGTTATAATTGTGGACTCAATTAGGGTTGGTATGGTCCAGTGGGAGGGGCCTAGCCTGTATATAAGAAGGGGGACCTGCCCCTGTGGATCAGTCGATGTAGGGCTGAAGACCAGGAGGCCTGACCTGTTCAGCCATCTCAACCTGGTCGCAGGTTGAAATAGAACGGACTGGTACACTGCCGTTCCGTCCATAGAATACTAGTAGGTACCGCAGTCCGTTCATATCATACTAAAAGTCCCACCAGTGAAACCTATGGATTCGTGTCCCGGATGATGTCACGTGACTTAAAAAAAAACCCACACCGCAAGTCCGTTCATAGCGTACTATTATGCCCACCATTGAAACCTATAGGTTAAAAAAATAAAAATAAAATGAAATGATCCAAGCTGATATCGCTTCTGTCGTGTATGGTATTGTATTTTAATAAACATAATTGTTATTGACTTTTTGTAATTCATTTTATAACATTTAAGGCTCCGCCTGTAATACATATTTGGGCATGGCTATGAAGCCATCGTTTACTTCCTCCACATTTGGCCCTTACTTCTACATAAACGTTCATCTTTAGGCTTATCCCAAGGCCATAAATGTTACAATATTTGACGGGCCCACGGAAGTACCCGTTCCTTCCGTATTGTTTAATAAAAAGCATTTTAATCGGATCGAACGCAACTTTCTAAAAGAACGTTCACTGTATCAGCATGCAGTACACCTACCAAACGATAGGGTCGTAGTTGAAAGAAATAGGAAGAAATGGCCATCGATCGGATAAAAATGCTTTTTAATTGAACAACACGGAAGATATGGTTAATTCTGTGGGCCCGCAAAGCATTTTAACATCCATGGGGTAAGCACTTAATTTTTTTGGATGCAGATGTAATCCACTTTTCCAGGTGCTGTCGTTATGAAATGAGCAACACGTAACTTTTCAACGAAATTAACAGACTTCCCTCCCAGACCACGATAATAATAATAATTATTAGTTGATCGACCGTACATAATTGTAACATCAGTGGGCATGGGTTATTAACCTTATATTTTAAATCCACACGGAATATGTAGATATGGATGTTTTTATTGTATTATTTAATTTATCTTAGTTTTGTCCGGAAACCGGAAGCATTCTCTTGTTTAAGATCCGGTTTTATATCCGTCTGAGCGTCTACTAGTAACTACACTACTACAGTACTATGCTAGTACCTTAACTGCAGTTGTCTCACTAGAAAGGTAAGGTATATTTTTGTATCAAAGTCTATATCGATCTAGTTGTTGTGTCTTTTTTGCCTCACGTTAAATGACGGGGCCATGTGACATAATTATTGCATTCAGTTCAGATACAAGTTAGAACTAAAGACCTACCTAGCTAGGGTTAGCATATGGCTGCTAGCTAACAATAACATGGACACAGTAGGTTCACAATAGGTTTACAGAAAGTGATCAAGACTATAGTTCACACCGCTTTTTTTGATTGATTGATTGAATATTTTATTAACAGTCTGTAGTCCGTCAGCCGACAGGCTTCTTTTGTTTAAAGTGAGACACGTGGTAGGCTATATAGTCTTTTTTGTATTGGCCTAAAATATTGTCTATACATGCATTCATGACCATAGCAGTCGTGACAAATGTGATGAAGTCAGCACATTTTGGGCAAGTGGCTATGGCTCTTTATAGCCCAAGGAGTATTTTTTGTGAAAAACGAAAGCTTGGTTCAGAATCATGAAAACCCCATAGTTTTACATGTCACATGCTACTTGAAGCATAAGGAAAGTTTGGGATTTTTGACATATACCGACAGCCGGTCAACAAGTGGATTCATGAATGTATACGTATATATATATATATATATATATATAGACAATATTTTAGACCACAGCTGCCGGACTATTGCCGAATTACAGTATATTTCAAGCACAACTCAATACAAAACTGTTAACTGTGAGTGGACGACACCATAAAGCATTTAATACTTGTTTACAATAGAGCCCACCATTTTCATTTAATCAAAATATTACTACTTGGGGGCACGGTGGAACAGTCGGTAGTGCTGTCGCCTCACAGCTAGAAGGTCCTGGGTTCGATTCCCACTCTGGACGCTGTGGGTGCTGGGGGCGTGTTCCCTCCTCCGCGTCATCAGTGCCCATACCCGAGGCAAAGGGACCTTTCTATGTGGAGTTTGCATGTTCTCCCCGTATCCCCTAGGGTAGGTACCCTCACAAAAACATGCAGTAATCCTGGTCTCTAAACTACATCCCCTTGGCCAGCTGGGGCGCCTGATGGAGGGGAAAGTCGGAATAACGTGTTCCTTCCACGCGCTACGTCCGGCCGGGGAAATTCCCCCGTCAGGTGAAAAGAAGCAGCTTGGACTCCTCATGCATAGGAGGAGGCATGAGGTCAGTCCGCTGCCCCCCCAGGTTGGCAGAGGAAGTGTAGCACCCAGGATAATTGGCACTGGGTGAAAAAACTGGGATAAAAATAAAATAAAATATTACTACTTATGCTCATGTGCGCCTTATTTACTTGCTGGAGGATGGCCCGGCACCAACCAGAAATGTTTTTGGTTATTATATCCAGCACATTGATTAAGATTAAGTATCTAGGAATCCAGCAGGGTGTAGTTAGGAATACAGTGTAGTTGGCATATTGCCCCGCACTGTGGAAGAGTACTAAACCAAATACTTCATCTCTCAAACTCTCTCTCTCTGTCTATTCCCTCCATTGGTGTCTCCA
Source organism: Protomyctophum parallelum (assembly GCF_964188405.1). Taxonomy (NCBI): domain Eukaryota; kingdom Metazoa; phylum Chordata; class Actinopteri; order Myctophiformes; family Myctophidae; genus Protomyctophum; species Protomyctophum parallelum. The sequence goes on along the minus strand of NC_139706.1, from coordinate 50,915,738 downwards.
GAGTCCAGTCTACGTACAATCTACTTTTGGCCAGCTGTTTTGTGTTTTTTGTAGCCTACATCCACATAGGTAGGTGTAGGATGTCCTACTGATTGACGCCTGATTGATTTATAGTTATTCCACAGGTCCATACAAAAACAGTTACTGTGGAAGATATCACCATGATAAAGCATTACACTTGTTTCCATTCTAACAGGGTCCAACCGTTTACTAATGACTAACAACTTACACTTTTTTTATTGTTTCAGTACAATGTCAACACACATAAAGGCAGACTCGGTGTCTAATAAGGCCAGATTGGAAGGTCTTGCTCTGGTCGGGCAAGCATTAATGAAGGCAGAAGTAAGTTACATTCTTGTACATCAATGTGTAATTAATTTAACTTCTGTTAGTTGATGCCTATTTCTCTATATTTCATGACGTGTGTCCATCTAGAAGAAACTGCCAGTGACAAAGAAACCTGAAGTCTCATGCCCTGAAGTGATCTGGTTGAAGAGAGACGCAAATGGGGTTCCTCTTCCCACAGGAAAGAGACCAAGGAAAAGGACTTCAACTAATGGTTAGTCTCCATCTCAAAACGTATGGCAAGGACTTCATTCATAGAGAGTGGTCTTTGATTAGGTGTAGGGTAATCGTTTGATAGTGTTATTGTTGTGATATTTATACTGCCTAAGAGTTTGAAATTATTTGGTCTAATGTGGTTTTTGCTATTTTTACTTCCAAATAGTTACATCTACATCCACTGCCTCTGTCAGTAAATCTGTCTCATCTCCATGTCTGGGCTACCAAGAACCTGGTAAGTATAAAAACTACTTAAAATACACTCCTCAAAAGAAAGCTGTGGCAAATTAAGGTATGTTTGTTTTTCCATTTCTCTCCCAAAGATTTTAATTTGCAGAGGCTCGAGGAGCTTATACAGGACTCGGCAGGCATTGATGTGCAGGATCATGGTGTAGAACAGCCCAATTGGACCCAAAGACAGAAAGATGCACACTTCTCTTGGCAACAAGCAAGAGAACACAATGTCGACAACTTGCTGTCTGCAGAGACTATTGTGAAGATGGTGTGTCAACACTGTGGTTTGAGAGAAGCAGTCATCCGTTGTGGGGACTGTATGCCGTCAGAGTGGTTTTGTGTGGAATGTGACCGTTTGGTTCATGAACATCACATTCTACACAATAGGCAAACCACAATGTTCGGGTATTATAAATACATTCCCCCAACGGAGTCAGTGAGTCTCTTTTTTAAATTAACATACAACATTGTCTCCTATATTAAAATGTGTTATCCATGTACCTTCATTCAAACCAAACATTTCATCCAGATTGTCCCCTTGTCTTTTCAGACTGTTTGCTGCCAACCGCCTATCCGGCAAATATATGCACCTGCGACACATTTAATGTTGCAGTATCTGTCGGTAGACCCATCATACTGGTTTGCATAAATGGTAGGAATTTATGTCAATCTAGATACACACACGCGATGTGGATATGTGTTTAAAGGACAACATAACTTTCGTGCCCCCTGTTACTTTTGTCTCATGTACTCTCAGGCCGTTATGATCTTCACGTTCCGGTGTTATCATGCAACCAGTGCAGTAAGCAGTGGTCTCCAGAGGTCAGGGACTTTATAAGAAGTGGCTACTGGCCTACAACAATGCAAGGACAGACCCTGTTCCACAAAGACATCTTCCATTCCTTTGAAGCTATGAAGACTACAGCTCCAGGAATGTCGAGACAAGCCTTCACAGCCCTGTTAGACCAGAGAACAGTGCATTTTGGAAGAGTGAGTAATTAGTTTGATAATGTCGTACGGTTGGACAGTTGTACAGATTTTTTTTCCCCATTATATTATGTATTTCTTTCAGACTGGAAAAGTGAATGCAGACTCTTTTCAGAGGAGCTTTCTGCAGTCCACTTACTGCAACTCTGTAGAGAACCGGCTTCTGGGAAAGGAACTGTTTGTCTGTCCGGCCTGTAGCCCTGAAATGGTGGCTGTTTCTGTTGATGGGAACAGAAAACTTTACAGGTTCCAGAAAGCAAATCAGTGAGTTTTGACCTTCCTATTATTGTGTGTGTGTGTGTGTGTGTGTGTGTGTGTGTGTGTGTGTGTGTGTGTGTGTGTGTGTGTGTGTGTGTGTGTGTGTGTGTGTGTGTGTGTGTGTGTGTGTGTGTGTGTGTGTGTGTGTGTGTGTGTGTGTGTGTGTCACTGACTCACTCTATTGTTTTAGGAGTCAAGATCCTGGTTTCTTTGATGGACTTTTCTTAGCAAAAGACTCCGACGTGTCCACTTTTGTTGAGGAGGTCAGAGGAGTTGTAAAAAGTGTAAGTTTTTAACAGCCAATAAAGAGTAATTACTGTAATAGTTTTGTAGATAGCCCTGCTATCTATTGTCTTTAATCAACTCCTAATATCTTCCAAATATGTACTTTGCAGACTGCAGGGAAAGCCATGTGTGGAGATTCACATTGGAGAGCTGCTCGAGAGTCATCCAAACAGGCCAACAAGTTGGATGAAGAAGGTGTTGAAATTGCTGTTTGTAGGCATGGCTTCCTTCTCAAAGGTTGGTATTAGTGTATATAATCCTGATGAGTTCAAATTAAAAAAATGTACTATGCTCTCTAATATTAATTTCCCCCCCAAAAAGGTCTCAATATGTATAGAGGGGAAATCTTTGCATATATCCAATGTTTCTCCAAAAAGAGTTCCAGAGTGCTACATATTTGGCCATGGATGTGACCTGCCGATATGTGCCATACTTGGAGAAGGTGTCTGAGAACCTGAGTCATCTTCAACCCCTTCAGCAACAGAAACATTGCTTGTCAGTGATGCATGCGAAAGCACACAATACCAAGTGCGAGGTGATGCTTCTTACATTTTTGTTTATGCCTTAAATTAAATGATTCATTTAAATTCTCAAAATAAATGATTAGCCACACAAACCAAGTGACCTCAGGATATGCATCAATTGTGATCATGCTAGCTTCCACACTGTTAAACAAGTCCATACTTCCTGTAGATCCAGTGGAATGCAAGGAACCAGGAAGGTATCGGAACAACGTTGGGAGAAGAAGAAGAGCAAGTCAACAGTTATCTCTCCCGATGTGCTCTGACCACTAAATACATGACAAAGTCAGGTCTGTAAGCTTATTTAACCCCATGCTACCCTGCAAAGTTACACATAAAACATTTTCAACACATTCTTATTAGCATTTGTGTTCTTTACAGTAAGAACTGACATGCTTACTGTGCATGCAATGGGTTGGAATCTCCGCAAAGAGAATGGCCTAAACATTGCTTTGTCTTCGAGATACAAAAAGGTATGTTGATGAAAAGGGGATAACTATTTCAAGCAGCTACATGTGAAACTTCAAATACTATGACATGGTTCTGTATTGCAATTTTGCAGACACTAGAGAAGACTTTGGAGGTAGCTGAGAACTTGACAAAGTTGCAGGAGCAGTTCCATTGTAGCGATGACATGCTACAACAGTGGGTTCTTGATGTCAAGCAGTGGGCCAAGACCGGTAAGGAAGAATCTTTTACACAAACACTGTCAGACTCTTTGGCTGTAATGCATATACTGTAGCTGTAGCCTATATGTTATGGTGCAGGGATGGGTACTGTAAGTAAATCACTTTTTCACTTCACTTTCAATGTTTCATTTTGGTCTCATAACGGTATATAAATAAAGATACATTGCTATGACCAAAAAAGGTGTAGGCTGAAGCTAATTAGCTTAATTTGCCTACCCTTACCAAATACAAATAATATAGATGACAAACAAAGAAAACAAACTAAGTAATAAGTCTGTCGGTAAACAGGAAAAAACTAAAACAATGTGTGTGATTATTTATTCTTTCTTAGGAAGTGCAGCGGCCAGTGCTGTGAATGTCCATGCTTTGCAGCTCTCCATTGAAGCACTTTTTGTGAGCATCTGCCAAAAGAAGCACTACATTTACAGGGATAATGGTATGTATAGTACCTATAGTTTAAGCTTAAATGTTTCAGCTGCATACTTGCTTGATTGTGTTTGTTAAGACAGTGGCTCGTAACAGACTGTCTACTGAAGAATGTCTTTGTCAGCTGAAAATGACAACACGTGTTGTGTAAACAGAGCTATGTCACATTGTGTCGTTATATACAGGGTATATAAAGCTTTTTGAAATAAATAGCATCAGTCCTTTGCAGTTGCTTTGGAAGAAATGGTAGCATAGTATACAAAAAATAATAATTTAATTTAATTTAGATAATTTAAAACGATTTGAAACCTACACATTGCCCCGTAAAATTTAAATAATAAATAAATACATTAAACGTTAATTCATTCATTCCTTTGACAGAGCCCCATCACAGCTTTTTTTTGTAATACTACTCTTTTATAGATCGCAATAAAAGGCGCCAGAAGATCAGCCAGAAAATTGGCCAGGAGAAGAAAAGGTTGTTGGAAGAGCTCGAGAGATACAACCAACACGCTGACGCAAGCCCTGTGGACATAAGCTCTGTTGTGCAGAAGCTGTCCAACAAAGCTTCCCAGAGCATGATATGGCCTTGGCAGGAACAGAACGCAGGTATCTAAACTAATACATTAAGGTGTGTGTGTGTGTGTTCTGTGTGTCTGTCTGTCTGTCTACACGCCAAGCCTCATTGCTCCTGATGTGCTGGTTGGTGCCTTGCATGGTTTCCTCTGCCATCGGTGTATGAATGTGTGTGAATGTAATGCACAATCTATGTAAAGCGCCTTGGATAAAGGCGCTATATAAATGCACCATTTACCATAACAACACTGACTCACATGCACTCACAGCTGTATGCTTTTGGATGCCAATGTCTCTTGCTCCATTTCACCTCTAAAAAAACCCACGACTAATCATGTTGTCATTCCTTCACAGATGGTGTTGATATCCTGACCAAGAAGCAGCTCTTTGACCAACGCATGCTTCTTTCGCGGCTGGCAGAGGAAAAGCACATCATTACAAAGGAGATGATGCAGCACCTTGCTTTCCTCAAGGACTCTCAGTCAAAGGTCCAGACACAAAGGAGATGATGCAGCACCTTGCTTTCCTCAAGGACTCTCAGTCAAAGGTCCAGACACAAAGGAGATGATGCAGCACCTTGCTTTCCTCAAGGACTCTCAGTCAAAGGTCCAGACACAAAGGAGATGATGCAGCACCTTGCTTTCCTCAAGGACTCTCAGTCAAAGGTCCAGACACAGATGGACAGCATTTCAATGAGCACACAGACAAGAGGTAAGTGAAAAATGTCAGGTGACTGCTATCATGTTAGTATTTTGTAACTAATCTATGTTTTTTTTGTTGCTATGTATTTGAGATCTCTACTGTCAGAAAAGAACACTTTATATTAACGTCGTCTTTATAATGCGTTATAATGTGCTTATAAGGCATTATAACACTTATAATCATGTATAACAACATATAACCACGTTTATAACATAAGTGCTGGTCATAATGCATTATTATGCTCAGTGGAAGTATAAAGCACATTATAACTTAGGTGATTATAAAGACACATAGAGAAGTGCTGTAATGTCTGTCAATGCATAACAACCAATGTGTATTAAATGGAATAATGTCTTATAAGCATAAGCATCAATAATATGCATTATAAATGAGCTTATAATGCATTATAAAGGCGACCTTAATATAGTGTTATCGACAAAGTTTAGTGTGAACTTTATTCCACTCTTAATACATTCTAGATTTTCCAAATGGATTGACAGAGGAGGGTTCCCAGGGCCTCATCTGTCTGCTGAAGCGGAGGTTTGAGGACCATAAACTACAGCAGACTGCAGCGAGAGCATACAAGGCCATTCTTGGACCAAGTCCAATGTTGTTGGAACAGGAGGTGGCGATGGAGGATGAAACACACTGGCAAGAACACAGCTCAGATGAGGATGATGACGATTAGACACTGGAGAATTAGGGCTGTGCGATATGACGATATATATCGTATTTTCGATAGAAAATGTCTATCACGAAAAATAAGCTATATCGTTTATATCGCCGTTTCGCTTTACGACAGTGTTTACGGCAGTATTTTACGTCACAGCGCTTGCATGCCCAGCAGCCCACCGCACTGAAAACAGTGAGCCAAGTAGCCAACACGACCACAACACAAACCGAGGAGCTTGCACCTAAAAGAGGGGCAACGTCTTCCATTGTATGGAAGTGGTTTGGATTACATGAAGGGAGATGATGGCTGACGAGATTCAGAGCGGTGTAACACTAAGGGCACGTTGGGAAATAACACACCGGAGAGCACTCATCTATCAGTTTGCATTGCACAGTGCGTCGGTCCGTCCAGTGTGCTATTTCCGAACGCGCCCTAAAGTAACCGGCCATTCACTGTTATAAATGCAGGTTTCATGTTGGATCAAATTGATAAACTGCGTGAGCCACGTTTGTTTTACACAGTTGAACAATTGAGCTCGTCGGTCGTCGGTTGCAAACTTCTTCTAAGACTTCCCTCTTACCTGTGCAGTCCTCTGCTGCGTGTCCGTGTCTGTCTTGTTTTATTGTTCCAAATAAATTATTCCATTTGAAAAGTCCTTAATTCAGCAACAGCTTCCAACAACAACAACACAAGACGCTAACTTAAGTTGGGATCATAAAAAAAAAGGAAAAGAAAAACCTCCACTTTTTCCATATGCACAGCTGGGCATGGAGAGTTGACGACGCGGTGGCGTTCTCTCTCACTCTATCGCCTGTAGTCAATTAAACATCGTTAAGCTGCCCAACGTCTTTAACAAACCAAACTATAACTACAACAGAACATTTTGATTCCCTATACAGAGCTTAACATGAACTGAAACAACTATAGTGACAAACTGTGACATGAGATATTTATTTTTTCCTTAAGCCAATTTAATGCAGACACAGGCCTGTACTTCTGTGTCTGAATGGGAACGTCTTATTTCTTTCTTTTTTCTTTTTTGTCATAATAATAATAATAATAATACTTTATTTGTATAGCACCTTTCATGACATGAAATGCAGCTCAAAGTGCTTTACAGAACAATGGAGAATAAAAGAAAAGCAAGGCAACGACATTAAAAAACAAGCAGTAATGCAATACAGTGAGGACATGAATAACAAAAAATAAAAGATCAATTAAAAGCAATGTTGTAGAAGTGGGTCTTGAGCTGTGCTTTAAAAATGTCTACAGAGTTGAGGCTGAACAATTGAGTTCAGCCTCTAATTATTATTATATATATTTTATTTTGTAATATTTTTGTACTTGCTTTGGGCCTGTCTGTGCATGGGCAGGGCATCAGTATTATATTCATATAATTAGACTGGATAATGTGAATTTACATTGCAGCATAAGTAATTGGCATAAGTTTGATATTAGCATAAGTGTTCTTTTCCTGTTTTTTGAGTGGTGCAACCACTATAGACAGCTATGTGTGTGTCCCTGTCCCTGTATCCGAGCACGGAAATAGCATAATTATTGTCACCACCAAGTGTCACTGTTGTGCAGCCTAACACACAGACAGAGGCCAGGAGAGCTAGTACAGTACAGTACAGTACAGTACAGTACAGTACAGTACAGTACAGTACAGTACAGCCCAAGTACAGTAAAGTACTCGACCTGAACAAAAATAAAAAAATAGGTATCGTAAAAAAATATGCTATATCATGAGTATATCGTTATCGTGATAAAATAAATTCTATATCGTGATATGAGATTTTGTCATATCGCCCAGCCCTATGGAGAATCTCTACCAACTTATGACACCACTGCTATATCAAGGACAAGTAGTCATTACTCATAAGCATGAGTGACGGCTTTCGATGGTGACGTATATGTCGATCAGTGTCGGGTGGATTAAAGGAAAGGACAGCGAGAGAGACAGAGATGCACGATTGTCCAGAACCAGCCCAAAAGCCTCTGCCCGGGCCTGTACCTGCACCCCTATATCTCCATATATGGAGCTGGCCCGTTCTGACTGTTTACATCACTTCAGTTCATATTTGGGCATGCCTTGACACAAAATTCCATAGAATGAAGGGACAGAGAGAGACAGATACAGAAATCTTCATATCTGGGCATAAAAGGGACACAGAGTGGAACGGGTACTCTGACATGGGTACGTGACTGCTATGTGAAGGAACGTTTGAAATGTTGAATTATTAGGTTAAGCTATTTGCTACATACCTACTTTATGTATGTAAAAAAGCAGTATTATGAAGTATGGTACAAGTTTCTATCTATAAAAGAAATACAGTTTTAACGATTTAGAATTATTCTGGATCCCTCTTTAGTTTCTCAAAGAGAAGAAAAGGGTCCCGCACACTGTCTTTCACTTATAGAGTAGTAGTTAACTACTACTCTATAAGTGAACCCTTTTCTTCACTTATAGAGTAGTAGTTAATACTACTCTATAAGTGAACCCCTTTCTTCACTTATAGAGTAGTAGTTAACTACTACTCTATAAGTGAACCCTTTTCTTCACTTATAGAGTAGTAGTTAACTACTACTCTATAAGTGAACCCTTTTCTTCACTTAGTTAACTACTACTCTATAAGTGAACCCTTTTCTTCTCATGAATCGCAGTTGGCTCCGACGCACCTGTCCTTGTAGGAGTGCACAAGGCCTTTTCCTTACATAGTTTCTCAAAGAAATATAAATCATCTATCTGATGGACAAAAAAGGTATATAAAATATGTTACCACGTATACAGTATAATTATTTATTTTAAATTGTCAATTGCTTTCAATTTACTTAATCTTGGGCTATAGTGATATTAATACTAAATGCATCTGTGTATATGTATAATGTAATTTGTAAGTTGATTAGCTGTATACTGTGGTTACTTTGCACCACTTTTGATGCGTATGCACCGTCCCAGCATATTTTGATGCGTATGCACCGTCCCAGCATATTTTGATGCGTATGCACCGCCCCAGCAAATTATGTAATGACTACTTGTGCCTGATACAGCAGTGGTGCCAGATTACATACATGTATACATAGGATTTTGTTTTGTTTTGCCATGTTTTTTGTTCCTGCTATTTTGTTCCTGCTATCCTATTGTTTAAAACATGAGTAAAATTATGATTCTCATACCATGTTTGTCGTATGTTTGCCTTTTTCCTGTGACACATCTGCCAGGCTTATTGGCTGTCAACATTATGACACACTTAGGTGGTTTTCGGTGGATGCTGAAATTGCTCTAGACATTATAAGATGTCTATCAGTCTATAATTGTATATGAACTAGGCATCTGTTTATAACACTAATTACACTTATAAAGCAGTTAATGACGTAGAACATCACATGTTGCTGGAGACTATACAGGCATTGTAGTTATAAATCATAAGGGTTCATTTTTTAATGGTGCAACCACTCCCTTACGGAGATATGGGTGTCTGGCTGGGTATGAGCACAACAACATCATGGTTGTTTTTCACCACCTGTGTGCAACCTAACACACACGCACATATTAACTGTATATATATGATGATTTGGGGTGTACCAGTACAGTGACAGTACAGTACAGTACAGTACAGTAGTCAACCGTTACGGACGCGGGGCAGCTTGCCGGAACTGGGTTGGCACCCTGGGTGTGTTCCCCCCCCCCCCCCCCCCCCGCACTCACTTCACACGGGTGTGACTGAAGTACAGTAAATAATTTATTGCCTGACAGTTCTTGCCTGAAAACATTTTTTGTTTTGCTTATAATGCACTCAATGAGCCTTGTAGTGACTTATCACATCAATGCATTAGAGCAGTGACAACAATGAGTCCAATTACCCAATTATAATCTATCTATAAATGTGCCTTGTCTCTGTACGTGTTTATGTCTGGAATTCACAGAACTCCAACCATCCACACCGACTGCAAATTCCACACACGTTCCACACCACCACAGGGAGTGCAGTGCTTGGCCTTGAGTGAGAGAGACAGAGAGATAGAGAGAGACAGAGATGCATGATTGTCCAGAACCAGCCCAAAAGCCTCTGCCCGGCCCTATATCTCCATATATGGAGCTGGCCTGTTCTGACTGTTGACATCACTTCAGTTCATATTTGGGCATGCCTTGGCACAACTCCATAGAATGAAGGGACAGAGAGAGACAGATACAGAAATCTTCATATCTGGGCATAAAAGGGACACAGTGGGTGAACGGGTACTCTGACACTGGTACCGGGTATTGCATAGCCAGGTGGGGCATGGATCTCCAACTTCCATCGTTACAGAGTAGATGCTCTACTTAAGGTCAAGTATATAAGTCATAGGCAAGTAATAAAGAATGTGTAATAAATACCTACTCATGAAGCATTATGAGTATAGGTATTGGTTATTAGTAAAACATTGCATGGATGCACCTGGGACGTATCCTCAGTGATGTATCCCAAGGTCATCTCTCGGACATCATACCCCTCACTCAGGCGACCCAGCTGGGGTGATCAAGTCCCAACTTACGTCCCAGTAGCTACCCTCAATCAGTCCCATTAGGGAAAACCCTGGGCCACACAATCCGTTGGAACTACTCCTGAACTACTCTGCCAGGGCTGGGAGGTACACTTCTGGCTGGAAGGATTAGGCTTTGTGGGTTGACTCCTCCTCCTACGTCTCACCAGGTCCACTCCTGCTCTCACCAGGCCCAGTCCCAGTACCAGTCCCAGCATCAGACACTTCATTCAGGAGTGGTGGGCAATGGTTAGAGTGTCCGCCCTGAAACTGGGAGGTCGGGGTTCGATCCCCGGCCGGGTCATACCAAAGACTGTAAAGATGGGATCCAATGCCTCCCTGCTTGGCACTCAGCATCAAAGGGTTGGATTGGGGGGTCAAATCTACTATTCAAATGATTCCTGAGTGCGGCACGGCTGCAGCTCACTGCTCCTCACCGTTCCAAGAGATGGGTCAAATGTGGAGAACAAATTTCACTGCGGTAACGTGTGTGACAAATCAAACGACTTTGATGCAGACTCCACCCGAGCGATTAGGTGGTGCTGAGGCCTCACCGAGGGTTTGTTGGGCTTCCTCCTCACGGAGGACACAGACTGGGGCACTAACCCATACTGCTCACCCGGGTGCCGTCTACATTCCGGCTGTCACCCGTCTCTTTGGTGGTCACCAGACTATACCTGGTTGTCACATAGTCTATTCCTATGAGTCACTATACATAGACCATAGTTATAAATGCATTTTAAGTATCTTCATAAAGCTTTTTAGATGGGATGCATAGCATGTGTTACCCTGATATATCAATGTCAAAGAAGTGTCAATATAGAAATATCAAATGGGCAGCCTATTACAAGAATATTGACAGTCTGTCCTAATTTCAGTAATGGAGAATATTCCTGCATTTAATAACATCAGTACCAAACCTGTCCAGTTGTACAGTAGGCCTACTGCATTTACCCATTCCTGTACTTCTCTGACATATATATACACTCAAATATGCACTGGAATGGGAGTGAAACTGGTATACCAAAAGAGTTCATCCAGGTCATCAATATGTCCTTACACTATTACACCACTATTACACTACTATTACACTTATTACACTATTGCACTTATTACACTTATTACACTATTACACTACTATTACACTATTGCACTTATTACACTATTGCACTTATTACACTATTACACTATTACACTATTACACTATTGCACTTATTACACTATTACACTACTATTACACTATTGCACTTATTACACTTATTACACTATTACACTACTATTACACTATTAAACTATTACACTATTACACTATTACACTACTATTACACTATTACACTATTACACTACTATTACACTATTGCACTTATTACACTTATTACACTATTACACTACTATTACACTATTACACTATTACACTACTATTACACTATTGCACTTATTACACTTATTACACTATTACACTACTATTACACTATTGCACTTATTACACTATTACACTTATTACACTATTACACTATTACCCTACTATTACACTATTACATTATTATGGATTAGTCTTGCTCAAGGTCACTTCAACACTAACTCTCGGGGAGCCTGGATCAAACCGGGTTACCTTCCAGTTTCCAGTAATCACACCTGCACTGGATGTGACTTAATTGTCCAATTCAACTAGGTATACTCTTGATGCGGATGTACATTCTGTGCTGGCATACATAGTTATGATTATGAAGAAAATGTATGTTCATTGCAGTTATTTTTGTTTCCAACTACTTTAGAAAGTTTGCACCACTGTACAGTACACAGACAATAGCTAGAATATAGACAATAGTAGAATGATTATGGAGGCAAAACCAGGTTGATGACAACCGTCATGTTAACCAAGTGTACAGTCTAAGCTCCATGACTGCAGGAACAATAGCAAGGTCTTCACACATTCACAGGTTGAACTTGAAAATCTAACAATATGAGCAGTAGAACTGTAAAGACTTTTGAAATACTGTGTCCCATTTAGTTAATTGTATGCATGGCGGGCCCCTTGCCAACACCTAGTTCTACTGAGCAAATGATGAGGCTGTGATTTATAAACAAATACTTTATTACAAAAGTTATGAAAATAAACAAACAAAATAAATAAATAGCAAATTGTGCAAATTCAAGAACAAAAAAAAACAAAATGTATAAACAAATACTTATGAAAACAAAACGTTATGAAAATAGTGCAAATAAGAAAAATAAACAAACAAAATAAATAAATAGCAAATTGTGCAAATTCAAGAAAAAAAAAAAAAAAATGTATAAACAAATACTTATGAAAACAAAACGTTATGAAAATAGTGCAAATAAGAAAAATAAACAAACAAACAAAATAAATAGCAAATTGTGCAAATTCAAGAACAAAAACCCCCCATTCAATTGGTGTTCTCAGTGGCCGTCTCAGAGGCCTTCAGCTGGCTGAGGATTCCCTCGGTTGGCTCCCACGTGTCTGCAAACTCTTTCTGGCTGAAAAACACAAAACAGATGATAGTTGTGAATAATACCAAGAAACTGGAGTATATTAAATCCTTCCACTGGCTCCCTGTGTCAAAGAATGTATTTCAAAGTAATACTGTTGGTATATGAAGCCCTGAATGGTTAGACGCAAAAAGTGGAAGAGTCAATTGATGCCCCACATCCCTGTGATTCACAGACACTGAATTAATTTACTTGGTTTACCTGCTTTCTGACCATAAAATCAAACATTAATTTGGGGAAGCATTTTGTTTTTATGCACCACATATCTGGAACAAACTCACAGAAAACTGCAGGTCTGCTGCCATTCCTTATTTTAAAACACAACTAAAGACATTTGTTTGCCTCTTTGATTGACATAATTTTCTCTCTTCAGCTCTGTAACTTTCTTTTCTTTTGTTTCCTTTGCTTGTTGAACTGTGTATAGACTGAATTGCCTTGTTGAAATGTGTTATACAAATAAACAGCATTCCCTTATAAATAATAATATATTTCTTGACTTTGAAATCATGTTAAGCATTTACATATTTCTTATGTTTCAAGAGCATCAATCACTTTACTCTGCAAGACAAGTAACTAACAAGTTAGAGAAACAAAGTTAAAGGGTTAAAGGCGCAGTGAAATGAAAAAGACGTTTTTCACACTTTTAGACCATATCCGTGGTCATCATGTGGACATACCTAACAATGGATGCCAAAAAAATGGGAAAATTCTCATTTTTGTGTGATTTTATATCAAAAATATTTTTGAAATTACTTCCTGAAAACGAAAACGTGCTGCGTAATGACGTGTAGACATACACATTGTGATTGACAGGTGTCTAATCAATCTTCAACTACTAGGCAGTTTGTCTTTTGAATAATTAATTAGCTAGGTACCTTCCCCAGCTTTGGTATTTACCTCCATTCATTCCCCTGCAACCATGAATAAGCCACACTGTGTTTTGGGTTGTTCCTCATCAAACACCCTTTTCTCTTTCCCCAAAACTCCGTGGTTACGTGCTCGCTGGTTGGAATTTATCCATTTTGAGGAGGGTGGCATTTTTGAGAGGTCCAGGTTGTGCGCCCGACATTTTACGGAGGACAGTTTCCGCAACTACATGCAGGTCAGCATGGGTTTCGTAGCTCCCTCCGGGTTGCGCTTGAAGTTACAGGCCATCCCGACTGTGTTCACGGTCGGAGCCTCAACCGAGTCAACTCCGCGTTTGAGAGTAAGTACCTTGGCAAACTTACAAATATATTTCGTCTTACTACTTACTAGGCTACATGCAAATGCAATATAGTCGTCAAGTTGCACTGTTTGTGACGTTACCAATTCAAGAGCTACACGGAGTGTGTGTATACAAACATACAAGCACGTGTGTGCGTACAGTATGTTTGCAAACATAAGCACGTGCGTGCATATTTTTGCAAACAAGCACGTGCGTGCGTATGTTTGCAAACATAAGCACGTGCGCGTGCGTTGGTATGTGTCTGTTAGCGAGTAGGTCTACGCCTACATACATACATTGTACAATTAGTGTGTGTGTGGGTGTGCTTACGGTGCATCATGCATCTGAGTGAGTACAACAACAAATTACAGTAAGCCTTTATTAGACCTCAAAAGCTCTTTCAGAGCGACTTTAAATACAAAGTTCCAGATCTGAGTAGTAAATGTTATGAAACCTCGTCAATAATGAGTCTTGACGTTCATAATCTAACAAGATCTTTGCTACCAAAATATAATTGAAAAGTAAAACAAATGCTAACATGACTACTGCTGCATTGTACGTATGGTTATTGCTGTATAGGCCTCTTTTTACTATTATGCTTTGCCTATAATGCTGCTGTGATCCCTTGAATTACCCCCAGGGGGATTAAAAGTGATATTTTATGACTTTCCATTATCCAACAGCCAACGACACAGGATGTAGGTTGCCAACATGCACCATGTATGAAGACAACTGCATCCCAAGTGTCTTTTCCAGCTCCGAAGGCAAAAAGACGGAGTAAAGGTAATGTTACATTATAAGTTATTTGATGAACAATGGTGAATATGTTTAAGGATGTTGATTTACAAGTGCACATGTTTCATTTGTATGTCTTCTTAGGGGTTCAAGTAAAACCAGCAGGGCGCTCTGTAGCGGTTGGCTGCTCCATGGACAGTGTTGGGGCACCGATGCTGATGTCGACACCTACCAAGAGGCCACGAGTGGAGCTGGTCAGCAGCCAGGAGTCCTCAAGTGCATCCTGCTGCACAGTAGAACCTCAGGATTCGTCATATGTGCCTGATGTGACACCAGAGGACCATGAGGAACAGCAAAGGTAGGGTGTGTGTGTGTGTGTGTGTGGAGGGGGGGGGGGGGGTTTGTTTGTGGAAAGAATGCCATGTATTAATGTCTGTGTGTGTAGATATCATGTTCCTGTACAGTGCTTGCCTACCACTGTACGACTCCACCAAGTACATTGTGTACCATGACAACCTGATGGAGTTGTTCAGGACGTGCCCAACATGCAGCCGCACGTGCCAGATAAGCACCTTTGTTGTTGGGACACTTGTATCCATCACACAGGTAATTAAAAACTTACCACAGACAAAATTACTATCAACAGGTGTAGGCCTACATATTAATGTGTCATCAGCTGTTGTTTATATATAGTTTTAAATTGTTATACACAGGTGTGTTCTCACTGCCACCACAAACTACAGTGGAACAGCCAGCCCTACATTGGGAACACCCCAGCTGGAAATATTCAGCTGTCAGCTGCAGTGGCCTTCAACGGTGCATCTTATGTTCAGATTCACAAGGTTAATATATTTGTGTGTGTGTGTGTGTGTGTGTGTGTGTGTGTGTGTGTGTGTGTGTGTGTGTGTGTGTGTGTGTGTGTCTCTGCGCGTTTATATATATATATATATATATATATATATATATATTATGGTTGCATAAAACATTTTTGTGTGGTGTTTTCCAGGTACTGTCATCGCTGCGTGTAGAATGCATTTGTCCCCGTACCTTCTACAACCACCAGCAGGCTTTCCTACAGCCAGCCATACTCTGGCAATGGAGGGTGGAGCAGCAGCAGGTCATTCAGAGGGCAAAGCAGTCCGGAAAGCCTATCACTTTAGGTGGTGACATGAGAGCTGATTCACCAGGTTTGTACAAGTGATTATGAGCAGATTAACAATTGAAATAGTAGTTCAAATATGCCAATATGACAGTCTACAATCCCACATTTGGCTACGATACAAATTCTGTAATTTTGGAGAAATGTCACACGATATACAGTGTACACTGTACAGTAAACTGTGTGTGTATATACTGAAGTGATTCAGCAAACATCTTGCATCTGTCAGGTCATAAATGCATTCATCTAACGAATGAATAATGAATATGTCAATGGACACCTGAAACACTGTCTTTATTTTAACTGTAGGACATTGTGCCAAGTTTGGGTCTTACTCAATGCTCAACTTGGATGACAACAGGATTATAGATCTCCAGCTAGTCCAGGTAAACTGAAAATGGAAGTTATTTTATCATTAACGTACTTGTATACGAGTGTAAAACTTCTCAAATTCCGAATGGTATCTCTTTCTTTCTTTCTGTGTCTGTCCGTCTGTCTCTTTTTTCAGAGTAATGAGGTAGGTAACAGTGGACGGATGGAACTACATGGCTTCATGAAGAGCCTGAAGTTCCTGAAGGAAACTGGTATCGAGGTTGGCGCTATTGTCACAGATCGCCATCCTTCGGTACAGAAGTACATGAGGGAGAAGCAGGAGGACATAGTTCACTACTATGACACTTGGCATGTGTCTAAAGGTACTTTTCCTTTTTAACCACCTTTTTCCATGTGGTACCTAATGTAAAAAGCAATACTTCAAATTTACATTTAATACTTAATAGTTTTGAATGCATGTATGTCATATTACACAAAAAAGTACATAGATCTCAAAAGGAATGCTTTTGTTGAACTACGCTGTGACTACAGTCAAAGCACACTATCTTTATATCAAGGGTTTGAGGGTATGGTATCGTTATCATATCGCTAACGGTCAGGCAGAATACTTGTAATGTATAGAGCGTCACAGTCCCTCCCCCTTTCAGAACGACGAGTGGCCCAGGAAATGATTCCCCATTCATTTTCTCCATCAGCTTTTTTAACGCTGCGGACAAAGCCAACTCGAGTTGTGACAAATCATGACAACAAACACAATGTTTTGGGCAGATCAAATCATTAGCCTTCATTTAGTTGTTTCTGGGGAAATGGGGAATCATTTCCTGGGTCTCTCGTCGTTCTGAAAGGGGGCGGGACTGCGATGCGCTATATCTAATTGTGTACTTTTCAGGAAATGGGGAAATAAATAACTGTTCCAATGGATCCAGTGTTGTTACAAGCTGATTGAATACTATATAACTCACACTTATGAAGAATCACTTTCACCTGTAAATTTACAAGATCACAACACGGTAACGCATTGTGAACTTGTAGATTGGCTACTTTTGCCTGACAAAGCAGGGCATACAAATACAAAGTTGAAATATGAAGATATACGTTTTCTGTCCAACAGCGATGATGTGCTTACTTATGCTTATTGAATTAGGGCTCGCCAAGAAAATAGATGCTCTTGGGAAGCTGAAGAACTGTGGAGAGGTTCTGCTGTGGAAGAAGAGTTCAGTGAACCATGTATATTGGTGTGCCTCTTCCTCCAAGTCTGGAGAAGAGGTAGTAGACAAGTGGAAGTCTATCACCAACCATGTCCAGAATGTGCACCATCATGACAGTGAGCTCTTTCCAGATTGTGCCCAAAATCTACCCCTTGATGAACGAGCATGGTTGAGGCCGAGTAAGCATCAGATTCTATATCAGATCTTACAATATGAATGATTAGTATGTGTGTATGTTTTTATAGCATTTTCCTTCATATTATTTGTCCTGTCTGTGCTTGTGTGGTTGATTTATTACGCAGATACCAAAGCTTGTGAGATGTTCTGTGACCTGATGCTGAAGAAGAGACTTCTCAAAGACATTGCGAAGCTCAGTCCTCATCATCAGACCTCCTCAATTGAAGGCTTTCTCATTTTGAGGTTTGCGCCGAAAAATGTTTCGTTCCCATTCATGGGAATGTTGTGCAGGTCAGAGTTTAGTAAATTATTTGTTTTATTCCTTTGATAATGAAATGGAATGTATTCTGTCAAATGGTTAATTTAAAGTTCTGCTCATATTTATTGCAATAACACCTTAACCCATTTAGACCTGAGGCTGATTCTAAAATAATTCTATGTCAGTGGTTCTCAAACAATTTCATGTGAAGGACTCTCAAAAATATACGTAATTAGCCGCCGACCCTCATCTGAAAACATGTTGTTCCAGGGACCCCCCAGAAGCAAAGATTTGAGTTAAAAACGTATATATTCAAGATTTGTGCCACATTTTCACGATTTTTCTAAAATAGCAGATCTACAAGGTCGTAGCACGGCACTCGGTGCCGTGCTATGAGTTTGTAGATCTGCTATTTTTCAATAGCTAAAGTATAACATAATGCCTAAAACACCAAAAGGGGTTCCCGCCCAGAATGGGTTAAATAGCATCCTCTCTGCCTGTATTCTTTTATAAAGATTATACTATCGATTCTACCACTGCCCTAATTCACTCCTTTATAACTATGCTTAGATTGCTCCTTGCCGCTCTCCACTACAACGAGAACGCAGACCGTGGTGTGCTGTGCAATGCAGATGGAGAACCTGTGGTCAGGGTTAAATGGCCAAAGTACAAGAAGGGTGAATACTCTCTGTGCTATGAGAAGACTGCTTCCACATACCGTAAGTTACAAAATAGTACCTGTGTATAAAACATGTCAGCCTCCTTTGGCAAAGAATGGAAAAACAGCTCCTCAAATCATGATAAACAGTTTTAGGTTTTGGTTTCTGCATTGACATTACCATGTCTTTTGCACCGTATAGACTATGTGGACACCCTGCAGAGGCTGGTTCTGGAGGAGGTGGTCTTCAGTCCTGGCCCATACCAGCAGCTGAGAGACCAAGTGGAAGTCCCTGAAAACCTGTGTGCTGCTTTTGAGAGGCCCAACATACAGGAAGCTATGGCCTCCAAATGGTCTCGCTACACACAGGAGCTGTAAGCAGCACCACCCGGGCATCAGAGGGGCTTTGGACACTGGTCTCAGTACCACCCTCTCTCTCCACCTGACCATCAGACGGGCTTGGGACACTGGTCTCAGTACCACCCTCTCTCTCACCACCTGACCATCAGAGGGGCTTGGGACACTGGTCTCAGTACCACCCTCTCTCTCACCACCTGACCATCAGAGGGGCTTGGGACACTGGTCTCAGTACCACCCTCTCTCTCACCACCTGACCATCAGAGGGGCTTGGGACACTGGTCTCAGTACCACCCTCTCTCTCACCACCTGACCATCAGAGGGGCTTGGGACACTGGTCTCAGTACCACCCTCTCTCTCACCACCTGACCATCAGAGGGGCTTGGGACACTGGTCTCAGTACCACCCTCTCTCTCACCACCTGACCATCAGAGGGGCTTGGGACACTGGTCTCAGTACCACCCTCTCTATCACCACCTGACCATCAGAGGGGCTTGGGACACTGGTCTCAGTACCACCCTCTCTCACCACCTGACCATCACAGAGGGGCTTGGGACACTGGTCTCAGTACCACCCTCTATCACCACCTGACCATCACAGAGGGGCTTGGGACACTGGTCTCAGTACCACCCTCTCTCACCACCTGACCATCAGAGAGGGGTTCAGGAAACTGGCTTCAGTGGTGGTGAAGCATGGCCGTTCTTAGTTGGTGGAGTGATTTGTCTGGTGACTCAGAAAATGAACAAAACTCTGGCTTGTAAGTGGCCTTTAGTCACATGAGAAGGAGCAATAACAGGTCTGTGACATTGTTAGATATCTGTGGCTGCACACCCATCCTGCTTATATTGTGGATTGCAAATGGTCCCCGTGAATAGAAGAACATCATAATAGAAAGGACCTTGTAGGGAAATAATTTGCTGTAGTTATCAAGAATGAAGTATTGAATATTTCATAGACAATTCAAATACAGCAGTATGATAGAAGCCAAATGGATCAATACAAAAATACCAAACTAAGGTTTGATCCAATTGTGGATCAAATATTTGTAGGGTAAATTATGAATGCAAATGTCTATTGTAATAACTGGTATGAATGAACATACATGTAAAATCACTACAAAACCTTTATCATTGTAGATGGTTTAAATGTACCCAGTCCTTTATGGTCTAGCAGTAATATGGAGCATAGCTGCACATCAAACTAGACAACAGTTTTTGCCACTGGGAGATCAGGTTTCTCATCTCATTAAACTACTCATAGCAGTACATGTCTACATGTCTGTAAAATACAACCAACCATAACTACTGCACCAGCACTGACACATACCCAATAACTAATAGGCTATTTCAACTTTGACCTTTATACACAATTATTTTATAACTATATAGATACTTGTGTAAAATGTGTAGGCCTACTGTATGTTATGGAGTGGAATTTTTACAATTTTTACAATTTTATCTGAATAGTACTGCCTACTGCTTATGACCTCACTGTAAGCCCCGTTTGTTTATACTATAATGCTGGAGTGAACATAAGATGATAGATGCAGTGGGATTTTGCCTGGGTATGGTTGACCTGTAAACACCATGGTTGTGCATCGTGTGGTGGCTGCTACAGGAAGTACAGGAATTTCAATGTGTAGCACATCTGAGCAATCATCTGCAGGTCTTAGTGGCAGACTGTGTTCGACGCTACAGGTACACAGTAGGGTACAACAATGTCACTTACACTTTACTTGTAACTGGTATCTGATATGTGTTATATTGTAATCCATGATGCAAACAAACCGCAATGTCTAACTATCATGTACCAATTTGTTGGAGGGGTTGATGATTGCTGAAAAGGTGTCATAATCCCCTGCGGGATTGGCCACTAGGTGGCATGACAGTAAGTAAATAACCCATTGAGACCTGAGGACCAGATTCTACAAATGTCTTCTAAATCCCAAGTTTTCTGATAAACCTGTTTATGTCAAGGAGCCCCACTTTTTTATATATACTATATATAAATTATATTTTTTTTTTCTCAAATGGGTCTGGGCAATAAAACCATCTTTCACCAAATAACTTGTATTGATAGTGACTATTGTCACAATAGCTTTTTTCCATGGTGTTTTGTGGAATTAAAACTACATGACCAAACACAACCAGGAACATGTGTTACATTGTGTTGAATTAAATATCTTAAAAAATTAAGCAAGATGTAATTTATTTGTGTACAAAAAACATAGTAACTGACAACATGTGTGTGGGGAGAAAAGGAGTAAAGAAATAATTGTCTATATAAATATATTCATGGCATCTGCAGTGGAGCCAGCCTGAATCCTCTGTAGTTTTCAGATGGAGAAGGGTAGGCAGCTCTTATCCTGATGACAGCACAGGATGGGACCACTTTTCTATTGCCTCTTCCAAGGTAACCCCAACACCACCTGACAAAGGAGCGGTAGGCTATGTGTCGATAACGTCTATAAAGAATCAATGACATGAATGCAAAAATGAAATACTCATGCAGATAGTGAAAAAGAGCAATGCAAGACAACGGAGATCTTGAATTTGGACAAGACATTTCATTTTGATTACATCACAGAAGTGAAATGGTTTGACAAGCACTGATGACAAGAGTAAATTGACAGCAATTACACTCACTCCTCCTCAGTGAAATCCTCTTGGTTCTCTTGCTGACCAAACTGCTGATTATCGGCTGCAAATGTCATTTGTTGCACCCACTGATTGAGGCAACAGCCAGGAAAGCCAGGGTGCATTGATATGCACGGAGTCTCTGGCTCTTCTTCTGCACATTTTAACATAACCTGCATAGCAGAGCAAAATAATATTCAGCAGCAATACTGAATGTTCAGCACATACATATCCCATTTTACATTGTTCTGGGTTGATTGTTAATTTGTTTTGCCCGTGCAATGCTAGTATTATTGCCTATCTTCACCTGTATACATTACTTTTCAAACATACATGTATGCATCATGTAGCAGTGATGTAAATAGGTTTTCAATTAAATATAAATCATCTAAGCACACATGTGCTTAGATGCTTTTTATTTCCATTTCTGCTAAGCAGCAAGCTATATTATAGCTTAGCAGAAATGGAAATAAAAAGCTTTTTTTTTTTTATATATATATATATATTTTTGTGAACTGAAATCTAAACCTAAATCTAAATCTAAACAGTGAATTGTACCAACATAATGCATTTGTATGTTGTTTACAGACTGACAGTAATCCTGCTGTGTTATACTAACCATCTCATGGTCCTTGCAGCAGACTCTGTCTATGGGAGCATCCATGTTCACACAGTAGCCACATCTACACCTGAATGATAAGCAGATAAACAATTATGTGAGTTCAGTTCAGTGATTTATGTGAACGAAAACGGCTAAACACAAGTGGAAGCTGATATTCCATACAATAAGCTAAACATTCACAACTACTAAATTAATATAACTTTTGCCACTTGGTTATAGTAAAAGACTAGGTTCAAATAACAGATTAGACTAGAGGACAAACCCATGCATGAGCAGTGTTCGTCACATGTTCCTCAGTTCCTCTACGGATCTACCCACGACAGCACGTTGCACAACCAATGTCTCATAGGGGACACGTGAAGTTTGATCATGTATGTCAGATGTATTGTATTGTATACAATTATATATGATTAGTGCCAGCAGTGCGTTCAACCAGGTAGACCAAGATAGCTAATCACCGAATGAATGCAGCCCAATATGTAGACGAACTACTGTAGCGTTATCTAGTACTCAATGCAATACTGATATAATAGCTAATAATATTGATTATAAAAAGAACGTTACCAGTTAGACACATCTACATGCTGCCGCGGGTGAGGTTCGGCTGCTGCTGCTGCTGCACCCCCCTCGTCGTCACTGTCCTGTGCAGGAGGAAGAGGCTCAAACATATATGGCCTGACGCCACGGACGGGATGGTATTCATGTTGTTCGGCATGTTCCCCGTCTACCTCTACCTCCACCTCCTGTTCGCTTGAGTCACTTGACTCTGTGCTAGTGAAGCTGGGTGAAGCTGCACAGAGGGGTGAAGACGGTGGCGAGAAGTCCTCCACCGTGGAAACGAGGCCACTGCAGTCGCGCTCATCCATTTCCATGTTTGTTTTTGTTGTCACTTGTCACACGTGTTTTGCTTCAATTGAACGAGCCGCCTTCTTTGCATATTTGTGCTTAGCCCGCCTACGTTTCGACGGTCAAATCACATTCTTCCCAGCGTTATGTCCCGCCTTACTGGCACGTTTCACTCGGAAATGCGTCACCATGCGGAAGTGGGACACACACTTACTTCTGTTTCACTGCGCCTTTAAAGTTACCATGTGGGGCATGGAGCCCATTGAACCAAGGACTGCTTTGTGCCCTTTGGAAGAGGGAAAACAGGAACAATAATCACTATTTTATTTTTGATTGAATAATGACTCCCAGCTTCTAAAATATTCACAACACATCAGAGATAATACGATTACTAGTCAACACTCATGCTGGAGAACAGGAGCCTCTACTCTCAACAGTAAAGCGTTGTAAACAGGCCTGGTACACATCAGAGGTAATACAATAACATTCACACCTGTGTGAAGTGAGGGGCGCTCTTATCATCTTACAACATCAATTACAACATAATGTTTCTTTAAGCAACGGGTGCTAATGTTTGTTTTAGTCCTCAAAACAAACATTACATTTCTCTTTATTAAACAAGCATCGTTGAAAGACAAACATTAAAGCTGTACCGTATATAGGAGAAAAATTAAAGTAATTATACATGTTCCAAATACTGCTGCATTTCAGGCAGAAGGCAAGATTGTAAATAGTAGAGCAGATACTAACTTTTCTCTCACGAGTCTTTTCGGCAACAGACTTAATGGGCCAGGGGACCTCGGAGGACCAATGCGTGCAATCTGTGAGAGAGAGAGAGAGAGATTGCAGCACTGTTTTTTCCTTAAAAAAAAAAAGAAAATCAATCAATAAAACATATTTATGTAGACAGGGTTCATTAGACAAACATAAAAAATCCACTATACCTAGAGAAAGAACATCGCTATACCATAAAAATAAAAATAAACATATAATTGCACTGTGTATAATTGCAAAGTCTGTGTGTATGTACGTGTGTGCATCTGTTCCACGTAACTTGAAAACCGCTCGCCACACCGACTTCAAATTAAACACACGTTCCACTACACCACAGGGAGTGCAGTGCCCGGCCTTGAGTCGGTCAGACCCACGGTTATCCAGAACCGCCACAAAATAACTCTGACCAGCCTCTGGACAGGGCCCAAATTAGCCAATTGATCACACCTAATCTCACCTATATCTCCATATATGGAGCTGGCCTGTTCCGACTTCACAATGATATTCTGACATCTGCATAGACTCCATATTTGGGCATGCCTGACAAATAACTCAATATATGGGCATAACAGGGACACAGACATAATAACTGGGTGGACATGCATTTCCAACTTGCATCATTCCAAGTAGGCCAGCTCTAGGAATATAAATTACAAGACACAACGGTACCAACGTTTCCAAAAAGTAGACCGATATCTGATAACACCATTAGACAGCAGCATAATAGAATTCTGACTTACTTCTTACTACTGTAGAGGAGATCTTGAATAAACAAGAAGGTGGCCGCACACACCAATAGCTAGAGTACCAATATTTATTAGGACAGCAGGTAAGACAGGAATATCCAACGTTTCGGCGGTTAAGCCTTCATCAGGGAATACAGGGCACATAATGGTTCACACTTAAATATGGTGCAACCAATCAGAAGGGGTTAGGGGAACACGGGTTAAATAAGACCTGTCCCTGTGATATGAGGGGTATGGTCATGTGGTGTCTCAAGTTCACATACAAGAGTTTATCTCAAAAATGACTATAGGGCCTCCTAAGAGGCTCTGGAATAAACATTCCTTGTCATGGAGACACTACAATGTATAAGGGTTACAGCAGAAAAGCAAATGTGAAATAAAGAAAATGTGAAATAAAGAACCATATAACAGCGATATCTATACAAAAATAAATTTAAAATACATGTCTGTCGAAACCAAAGACAAAAAAATAAAAAAATTCAACAAAGATAAAAAAGACAAAGAGGAAGGAACAGTCTATTCCTGGAGGATCACCGAATCCCAAGATGCAGCGGCACCACCGGCAGCATCCAAACCCAGAGAAAGCAGACCTCCACACCCTCCCCGTCGCCAGCCGTTTTCTGATCAGATGTCAAGCAGCAGCGCTTCCTCATCTACCTCGAGCAACGCTTTTTTATACAACAGAACCAACCGCCGCGGGCGCGGCGACCACCGCCGAAACGCCGTACAAGGCGGGGGAAGAGGCTCAGACGGGTTCTCCCGGAGACCACAGACCCGCTCATACAGCAGGTCACAACGGGACTGAATGTCGCAAACCTGTCAAGTAAGGAGCTCAGCCACGCCCACCTGTCACTACTAAGCAGAGGTTTAAGTTTTGTTCCTACTACGCAATCAAGTGACTTTGATGTGAAAGTGGATTTGTTTAAATTCTTCAGACAAATACGTCTGAGAGAATTTTTTATGCCTAGTTCTGATTCGGTTGTGGCCCCACCTCTCCCTTCTGACGCTAATGCTACTACCATGTCTACTCCATTCAGAAATAAAAGCACCTTTATCCCTCCTAGCAATCGCAATGCGTCTATTGAAACTTATTGTAGACTGGTTGAACAAGAGATAATGTCACGTTTACAAGAAAAAGATGCACACATATCTCATTGTAACCTTAACATAGACGAGAAGCAAGCTTTGCTTGATCTCAAGTCTGATAATTCCATTGTAATTAAAGAGGCTGATAAAGGGGGCGCTGTTGTTTTGCTCAACAAATCTGATTATGTCATGGAATGTCATAGACAGCTACTGGATGAAATCTCTTACACAAAACTTCCCAGTAATCCTGTTGAAAACTTTAGGGGTACAGTAAATTACACTCTACAAGGTTTTTTTTTCGTTCTGGTGAGATTACAAAAAAGGAATTTGAATTTCTTAATAAACAGCATCCTATGACACCAGTGTTCTATATTTTACCTAAACTTCATAAAAACCTTGAGAAACCCCCAGGTCGCCCCATTATATCGGGCATCGACTCCGTTACAGCACCTCTCTCTTCTTTTGTAGACTTTTTTATTAAACCCTTTAATGAACTCCTCCCGTCCTATGTGAAAGACACAGGTCACATGATATCCATTGTTGAAAACCTTGAACGCTTAAGATCAGATACCTTTCTTGTCACGCTGGATGTAGAGTCGCTGTACACAAATGTACCTCACGAAGGCGGCATCCAGGCCCTGGAACATTTCCTATTAGAGCGCCCTACCTCAGCCATACCCTCTAACTCGTGCATTGTCACTCTGGCTGAGATAGTACTTACACACAATTACTTCATGTTTCAGGATGACTATTTTCTACAAAAGAGGGGTGTAGCGATGGGGTCACCTATGGCCCCTAATTACGCAGGCCTGTATGTTGGGTACCTAGAGAAATCTAAAATTCTCAATCCTGCTCAAAACCCATTTTTTACAAATATAACTCATTGGAAAAGATATATAGATGATGTCTTCCTTCTGTTTAATGGTACAAGAGAACAACTTAATAACTTATTTTTGTTTGTTAACTCATGTTCAGATCATCTGAAATTTACCATGTCTTTCGATTTTCATTCTTTGAACTTTCTGGATCTACTGATCTGCAGGGGAGAAGATGGTGTTTTATATACTGACCTCTACACCAAGCCAACTGACCGAAACAGCCTACTGAGAGCTGACAGCTGTCACCCTCTACATCTAAAAAACAGCTTACCGTATAGCCAATTTTGCAGAGTCAAACGTATTTGCAAGAAACCTAAGGATTTGAACCGGCATTTGACAAATATGCAGGCTAAATTTTAAGAACGGGGCTATTCTACTACCCAGATTGACAACGCCCTGGATAAAATCAATCAAAAACCCAGGTCTGATTTATTTCACAGACAGTCAGAAAACAAGACTCAGTCAACCATCTTCTCTACTACCTACTCTAAAATGTCTGAAAATTTTCATATAATTTTTTTCATATTATAAAAAAACACTGGCATATTTTACAATCTGATTCATTATTTAATAACACCTTTTCCAAACCTCCTCTGATTGTTTTCTCTCGTGGTCAGAGTCTTAGAAATCACTTGGTCAAGTCCGATTTACCCCCTGTCCCAACCCCTACTCAACGTGTATTGGCTCCTATTCCTAACGGCAACTATAAATGCGGCTCTTGCGCCCAATGCAACAGCACTCGAAAATGTCATAAATTTAAGCATCCTCATTCTGGTAAAAATATCCCCATCAGAGGCATTATTACCTGCACAACTAGGGCTGTCATTTACCTTCTGACATGCCCTTGTGGCAAGGCATAATTATGTAGGTATGACTTCGCGTGAATTAAAAGCACGCATAGCTGAGCACCGTAGCACTATTCGGTGCAAGAATATTATATATCCTGTTGCCGCCCATTTTGTGGAAGCCAACCACCCTGTATCCTCTCTACATTATATAGGCATAGAAAAAGTGTCTGTATCTAGAAGAGGAGGACAGATTGATCAGCTTCTGCTTAAACGCGAAGCTTTCTGGATTCAGTCCTTAAAAACACTATCTCCCCTTGGCCTTAATGTAGATTTTGACCTCAGATCCTTTTTGTAAAAATAAATTGCATTCAAAATATTTTTGTACCTTTATACTTAACCTTTTAATTAATCTTTGGTAAAACCTTCTTTTAACCTTACTGTGATGGCCGCCTTCCCTCTTTTCACCTGCAGGTGACCTATACCTATAAAGGCCGACTCCATAGAGGGGCATTTAGGTCTATTGCCAATACTAAATATGTCTTTTCTATATTGATTGCATTGAATGTATTGAATCATGTATTTTAAATTTATTTTGTATAGATATCGCTGTTATATGGTTCTTTATTTCACATTTGCTTTTCTGCTGTAACCCTTATACATTGTAGTGTCTCCATGACAAGGAATGTTTATTCCAGAGCCTCTTAGGAGGCCCTATAGTCATTTTTGAGATAAACTCTTGTATGTGAACTTGAGACACCACATGACCATACCCCTCATATCACAGGGACAGGTCTTATTTAACCCGTGTTCCCCTAACCCCTTCTGATTGGTTGCACCATATTTAAGTGTGAACCATTATGTGCCCTGTATTCCCTGATGAAGGCTTAACCGCCGAAACGTTGGATATTCCTGTCTTACCTGCTGTCCTAATAAATATTGGTACTCTAGCTATTGGTGTGTGCGGCCACCTTCTTGTTTATTCAAGATCTCCTCTACAGTTTTCTCCCGTGTGCCGGCACTGCCACAAGGACTTTGACGTGCGTAGAGCCTCTTTGTACACATTACTTCTTACTAGTCACACATTGCAAAACAACTCACTTGCCTTCCTGAACTTAACCAACAAGCGTGCTCAGAAGAGGTTTACCTTCACATCAATTGAACATGAGAAGAAATTCCTCCTCAGCATCTTGAGAAAATATTATACAGCACTGCCTTTACTGATCACCAACCAACATCACAATGAACGGGTAAAGACTGGATGAAGTATAGGACTTCAGGTTCTTTGTGAGTGAGGATGGCAGCTCCACAAAGGAAATAAAAACAAGAATCAGCATAGCAACATCAGCCGTGACAAGACTTGCCAGATCATAAAAATGGTCTATGGTCTAATTTAATGGAATAAATGGATGATCAAATGCAGGAGTTTTCACGACTCATCTAACTGTAACTAGGGCCGTCACCTTCCCCCCCGCCCCTCACTGGTGCGAAACTCGGTAGGAAAAACGGGGTCGCTTACAAGTAACAGGTGCTCTTCACCCTACTCTATGGGTGTGAGAGCTGGACACTCACAGCGGACAGAGAGCACAGGATACAGCCCTTTGAAAGCAAGTGCTTCAGAAGGATGCTTCATATTTCACATAAAGAACACCGGACAAACGATTACTAGTCAACACATGCTGGAGAACAGGAGCCTCTACTCTCAACAGTAAAACGTTATAAACAGGCCTGGTATGGCCATGTCACAAGACATTATGTCCCTGCGAGTGAGAGTGAGCCTTTAGTCAGTAGATCTGTTAACATGTCCCAGATACCTAGCTTTGCTACACACAGATAACACATGGCCTGAGGAGAGATCATTATACCCTCTTGTCCTGCAAATCATTACAACACTCTTTGACATTCTATTTCTCATCAAATGCTGCACCATATTGTCAGCTCCAGAGACACCCTCTAGAGCGTGGCAGTCCCGCCCCCTACCAGGGCCCAGGAATTGATTCCCCGTTCATTTTCCTCATAGACTTTTCAAAAAGTATTTATTTAAAGACCTTTTAAGCCTCGTACAAAGCCAACTCGAGTTGTGAGAAATCATCACAACAGACGGCAGGTTACAACACTTATGTTGTTTTTCTTCTTTGTAATTATTATTGTTTGGTCCAAAATATTATGTTTATTGTCATGATTTGTCACAACTCGAGTTGGCTTTGTCCGCGGCGTAACAGTCTTTAAATAAATACTTTTTCTTTATTTCTATGGGAAAAATGCATTGGGAATCATTTCCTGGGCCTGGCATCGTCATGAAAGGGGGCGGGACTGCGACGCTCTATGGTGCAAGGTAATAGACTGAGTATTACTCCTGTTCAGAGCTCAGAGCTTATGACCAAAGAGCTTTTCAGCCAGAGTAAGCTCTCATAGTCCCTTCATGTTTTACTAACATAACGTAGTGCATAATTATACCTGTTCAGAGCTCAGAGCTTATGACCTAAGAGCTTTTCAGCCAGAGTAAGCTCTCATAGTCCCTTCATGTTTTACTAACATAACGTAGTGCATAATTATACCTGTTCAGAGCTCAGAGCTTATGACCAAAGAGCTTTTCAGCCAGAGTAAGCTCTCATAGTCCCTTCATGTTTTACTAACATAACGTAGTGCATAATTATACCTGGCAGGAGTTATCTTTTTGTGGTCCAGGACAAGTTCCTGTCTGGGCAGAGCCAGTAGTACTAAAGCCATGAAGGCCCTATTTGACTCTACATGGCGATGTATGTTAATACAATATAACTTATACTATTTTGTCTCCCTGCTCTTATATTCAGACAAATATTGTCAAAGGTCGAGTCTCACCTCGACACAGGATCTGACACAAATT
This sequence comes from Protomyctophum parallelum, assembly GCF_964188405.1. NCBI lineage: Eukaryota > Metazoa > Chordata > Actinopteri > Myctophiformes > Myctophidae > Protomyctophum > Protomyctophum parallelum. Next base: position 50,885,459 of record NC_139706.1, on the reverse strand, counting down.
TTGACTAGAATGTCAAGATTCAATTTATCCCCTGAGCAGACAGGCTATATTAACTCAATGGTAGAAATAGAAGCATGTGCACAGGAAACCAGGTGCAAATACAGGGTAAAAGAGGAGAATTAGGTAGTGCAGCTTTAATTATACAAATAATAATAATAATAATAATAGTTATTCATACCAGTATCTACATTTTTCACCTTCCTCTTCACAGCTCTTTTCTTGGCCGTTTTCGTCACCGCAGGCCTGTATGGAGGAAAAGAACATAAATAAAGGCCTCTGGTCTTTGCATTGCAGGCCAGGTTCTCTGACCCCTTCCCACATTAAATGCCCTTAACAATAAAGATAATGTAATGTTTGTTAAGCATTACATCACCTAATCATAGCAACATGAGTTAGACTGTAATATATTAGCGCCCCTCAAGTGAGGGGTTATCTATTTCCATATGGGAACAGGACATTTTAACTGTAATGGCCTTGCCTAGATGCATGCCTGGGAAAACAAGTGTTCTTGTACCCAAAGACTGACCACCTATTCTGCATAGTGACGGTCAACTCTATTGCTCAGCATCTTCTATCCTGTATCGGCACGTACCGTTTGGTCCGTACCGCCGCCGTCTTCTTCTTCTTCTCTCCTTCCCCATCTATGTTCTCTCCCTCCTCCTCTCCTCTCTCTCTATCCATGTCTTCCTCCTCTCTCGCCATCTCTCCCCCCTCCTCTCCTTTCTCTCCCCCATTGTCCTGTCTTCTCTCTCTATCCAGGGCTTCCTCCTCTCTCTCCCCCCTCCTCTCCCCCTCCAGCTCTTCCTCCTCCTGTTCTCTCTCTCCCGACATCTCTCCCCCCTCCTCTGCTTCCTGGTGCCCCCCCCTCTACAGCCGCCGTGTAATTGCATGCTTTTGGGGGGAAAATGGGAACAAACAAAAAAACATGGTATAGTTAAAACATTTAAATCTGCTCCATCTGGGCATAATATAGGACCAATATAATGAATAGATATAATGAATGCTAGTCTAATCTACCTTTCAAAAAACCCTCGAACGTGACCAAGAGCACTTCCAGGACGTCCCTTGCCGCCTGAGGCAGTTTGTGGAATGGGAAACACATTTCCGCCCCCCATTCCGCACTCTTCCCTCCTTTCTTTTTCCCCATAAGGAGAAGAGGGACATATCCAAGGGCCTTCAATTTATCCACCTTAAAAAATAATATATATGTAAGAAAGAGACCTACAAAATGACAACGCCTCGCATTGTGAGGCAGTATCAAACGATCGGTTTTAATCTTTGCAGCCCATAATAATAATCTCTGATAACATTTAGACAAAACATAGGATGTGCAGGTGCTACATTGTTTCATTTCTCTCATTTATAAGATCAGTTTGAACGTGTCTGGAAATAGTTAGATGCCTTTTGCCATGGTCCTTATTAGAGCTCACAGGAATTAATTTAGTTGAGGACCACACTGGTCTCCACAACAGTAGCGACATTTAACTACATTAATACATCACAACATCAGGGTGAACATGGCCAAATAATAACAAATATAACAAAAACCAAACTAACTCGAACTAACTACGAGAGCACATCACTGCATGCCTGGCTGACATCTCACAGTGGATGTCCTCCAACCACCTCAAGCTGAACCCAGACAAGACTGAGCTTCTCTTCTTCCCAGCTAAGTCCTGCCCTATGCGGGAGCTAACTATTTCCGCCCTGGTAACGTCTGTCCCAACAGCCAGGAACATTGGTGTTGTCCTGGACAGTCAGCTCTCGTTTCAAAACTCACATCACAGCTGTCACTCGATCCTGTAGGTTTACACTCTATAACATACGACAAATTAGACCGTTCCTCACCCAGGAATCAGCCCAGCTCCTAATCCAGACAACAGTCTTGTCAAAACTCGACTATTGTAACTCCCTCCTTACTGGCCTACCGGCATGTGCACTTAAGCCTCTCCAACTGATCCAAAATGCTGCAGCTCGCTTTGTCTTCAACCAGCCAAAATTCTCACATGTCTCACAAAACTCAAAGCAACCAAAGTTATGGCTCCCCCATATCTTGCAAGTATGATTGATCCCTACAAACCCTCCCGCGCACTCAGATCAGCCAACGCAGGGAAGCTGGAAGTACCCTCACTAAAAACGCCGGGACAACGCTCCACACGTCCCAAACTCTTCTCCCTTCTGGCTCCAAAACTGTGGAATGCACTTCCCGTTGCAGTCAGAACTGTAGCATCACTCCCAATCTTCCACCGTAGTCTGAAAACCCACCTTTTCAGACTCCATCATGGCACCCTTAGATAGCATCTTTGTAGACTTACAAAGCATTTGATACAGACTTATTGCATGTTATGTAGACAGCACTATAATTGCATTGTATGTAGTCATAGCACGTCATAGTACATATGTATAGCGTATAGTATATATGTATAGTTTCATTATATAGATATTCCACTGTTATGTTCTTAGCTTACGCACGTTTCATGATAAATGCTTTTTATATATGTGATGTATTCCCATGCTTTTTTTGTTCTTGCTAAATGCCTAAATTGTAACTCTGCCGAAGCATGTCATCATGTAGCTCTGGTCAGTGCTACTAAGCTAAAACAACATTTAAGTCAACAAACCCAAGTCCCTAAACAAGACAAACATTCATTTAACGGCTTTGAAAAGTTAACACTTCTGGGTCCATTTGTTGGGTCTACTGTATATGTGAAAAGGCCCTTTGAAGAGATTGGGCCAACTGGAACTTGAAAAGGCTAACGAAAATGGACAGAAAGAAATAAAAATAAAATTCCTGTATGTACGAGCGGTCAACAACCTTCGACTGGTTGCCATCGGCTATGTTTTTTTTGGCCCATTCATCAGCCCGAGCCCGGAACTCTAAAACGTCCTTGGTGTGCCTCTCTTTATGTGCCAAAAGCTGGCCACACTGTACAAGTGAGAAAGAGCCAGAATGAGAGCGCTACAAGAGAAAGAATACAGTTCCAAATGATCTGTGATACTTTTCTAGATTTTAAATACACTAAATATGCTGTTGAGTTAATGCACCACATGTTTTAATCATTAAAGGTAGGGTGGTAGAAAACAGGAAAATGTCAATGGTCAGGTTTCCCAAAGAGATCCTTACATGCTGTATATGTATGTATGTGTGTTGTGACTTAATGATACACCCACTAGCAGTGGCATATTATAATCACACTAGAATGCATTCACACAACGATTGTAATGCATTATATATGCAATTTGTACTTGTTATGTGTTAATGCATTATCTCTTATCTGCAGTTCATCTTTAAATGCATTCACTTCAATTATCCACCGTATTTGAAACAGCTTATGAAACCATACCCTTCTTCACGTCAACGTGTTCACGGGTTTACTTTAGTATGCCTACATCTGTTACTAATAACTACTAACTAAATCTAATAACTTATAGACACTGTTCACAGGTTTACTTTAGTATATGCCTATACATCTGTTGGCAAAAAAAACATTCATGTATAAAGCTCCTTCTGACTGGAACAATCTACCTGTCCATATTCGTTTATTAACATATTTTCAATTGTTTATAACTGTGCTGTCCTCTCATCTTGACACTACCTGTTCATGTTTTCACTAATCATCATCATAACAGATCCATGTTTATAACTGTGCTGTCCTCTCATCTTGACACTACCTGTTCATGTTTTCACTAATCATCATCATAACAGATCCATGTTTATAACTGTGCTTTCCTCTCATCTTGACACTATTGTTCATGTTTTCACTAATCATCATCATAACAGATCCATGTTTATAACTGTGCTGTCCTCTCATCTTGACACTATTGTTCATGTTTTCACTAATCATCATCATAACAGATCCATGTTTATAACTGTGCTTTCCTCTCATCTTGACACTACCTGTTCATGTTTTCACTAATCATCATCATAACAGATCCATGTTTATAACTGTGCTGTCCTCTCATCTTGACACTACCTGTTCATGTTTTCACTAATCATCATTATAACAGATCCATGTTTATAACTGTGCTGTCCTCTCATCTTGACACTACCTGTTCATGTTTTCACTAATCATCATCATAACAGATCCATGTTTATAACTGTGCTGTCCTCTCATCTTGACACTACCTGTTCATGTTTTCACTAATCATCATCATAACAGATCCATGTTTATAACTGTGCTTTCCTCTCATCTTGACACTACCTGTTCATGTTTTCACTAATCATCATTATAACAGATCCATGTTTATAACTGTGCTTTCCTCTCATCTTGACACTACCTGTTCATGTTTTCACTAATCATCATTATAACAGATCCATGTTTATAACTGTGCTTTCCTCTCATCTTGACACTATTGTTCATGTTTTCACTAATCATCATCATAACAGATCCATGTTTATAACTGTGCTTTCCTCTCATCTTGACACTATTGTTCATGTTTTCACTAATCATCATCATAACAGATCCATGTTTATAACTGTGCTTTCCTCTCATCTTGACACTATTGTTCATGTTTTCACTAATCATCATCATAACAGATCCATGTTTATAACTGTGCTGTCCTCTCATCTTGACACTATTGTTCATGTTTTCACTAATCATCATCATAACAGATCCATGTTTATAACTGTGCTGTCCTCTCATCTTGACACTATTGTTCATGTTTTCACTAATCATCATCATAACAGATCCATGTTTATAACTGTGCTGTCCTCTCATCTTGACACTATTGTTCATGTTTTCACTAATCATCATTATAACAGATCCATGTTTATAACTGTGCTTTCCTCTCATCTTGACACTATTGTTCATGTTTTCACTAATCATCATCATAACAGATCCATGTTTATAACTGTGCTTTCCTCTCATCTTGACACTACCTGTTCATGTTTTCACTAATCATCATCATAACAGATCCATGATGCAATGGTCATTGATTATAAAGCACCTAAGTATGACATCACTGTCAGTAGAGGGCGCCAGTACACAGGTTCATGTATTTTTGTATTTGCATTGAAATCCCCATAAGGGGATTTTAGGTCGCCTCATATAAGAACTGTGTTTGAAAAATAAACCGATCATCCCGGCCTTTCTGTCAGGGGGGGGGGGGGGTGGCTGTGCGTCGTTAATTTGATATAGCCAGTTTCCCGGAAAAAAATGGAATTAATGTGGCCGCAAAAGCCTTGAAACTACAAGGGAATGAAAGCAACGCCCAGCTGTCAACACATTGAATATTAATATACGTCACGCCCAGCTGTCAACACATTGAATATTAATATACGTCACGCCCAGCTGTCAACACATTGAATATTAATAATATTAATATACGTCACGTCCAGCTGTCAACACATTGAATATTAATATACGTCACGCCCAGCTGTCAACACATTGAATATTAATAATATTAATATACGTCACGCCCAGCTGTCAACACATTGAATATTAATAATATTAATATACGTCACGTCCAGCTGTCAACACATTGAATATTAATATTAATATACGTCACGCCCAGCTGTCAACACATTGAATATTAATATTAATATATGTCACGCCCAGCTGTCAACACATTGAATATTAATAATATTAATATACGTCACGTCCAGCTGTCAACACATTGAATATTAATATTAATATACGTCACGTCCAGCTGTCAACACATTGAATATTAATAATATTAATATACGTCACGTCCAGCTGTCAACACATTGAATATTAATATTAATATACGTCACGTCCAGCTGTCAACACATTGAATATTAATAATATTAATATACGTCACGTCCAGCTGTCAACACATTGAATATTAATATTAATATACGTCACGTCCAGCTGTCAACACATTGAATATTAATAATATTAATATACGTCACGTCCAGCTGTCAACACATTGACGTAAGCTCAGCTGGTGGTGACTCGACTCGTAGTAACCACAAAACATTAAATATCAATAAAAAACCCAAAAATAAAATAAATTAACATGTTTATAACCACCGTGTCTCTCCTCTCCGGAATAATCCTTATGCTCCCTTGCTATGCTTTAAAGGACCTACTGTATAACATAAAATTCAACTTTTTCAATTTATTTTGTGTTTTTGGGGCTCCCATGTGTGTTTTCTCTCCCTACAAATAACCAATTTTGAACAATCAGGCTTTCATATCATATTATAGGTGCTTTAATAGAAATTGCTCTCAGGAACAGCTTAACTGATTTTGGTCTCATCGTGATGTCATCAATGTCACCCTACTTTGTATAATTCCTCCTCTTCTTCAGTCTTCAGTTCCAGATTTGCATTTCCACTTTGTTTACAATGCCCACCATTATTGATTTTCCAAGCTGGCATGGAATGGAAACAAGCCTGGTTTTATCTAGCATCAGTATTATAATGACTCTAATATTAAATAATCTGCATATCAGCACCCCCACCACCTCAGGACATTGTGGTACTGCAGCTAAAACTGCTTTCAAAGTCCAGAAATAAATGACAAGGCCTGGTTATATCAGAGTGGTGATTGAGGCTCAAACCATTAGAAATAACTTTGATGGACATATAGACAATATGATACTAAATATTAAAAGCCGTTTAAAAATGCATGTTATTTGCGCTTTAAAGGAAAAGGAGTCCGTGTTGCAGAACTGGTGATTTAATAAACAAAATAATAATTCAAAAAGGACAAACGTTCAATCAGCCAGGGTTCTAATTCTGTATCCAACCTCCGTAGTGAACAAACAAAGTAATATCTCTCTTCCTCTCAATAATGCGACCGCTTCCCTGCACACCAGAACACAACGTAAACACAAGATATCCCATAATACTCCTCCTCGTCCCAGACTCAGCTTCGCCAACACAGTTAAAGGAACAATCCCCCTGTATTTATATACCTTAGGGTTACAATGTCAGTTTCTGTTGTGCGACGGGCAGTCACCAGTCTCTGGGTTGTTTGACTTGTTTCTATAGCTCTTATTGTGTTACCTCACTCAGGGCCACAGGACGCCTAATGACACTTCCCCCTTATTAAATGGTAAATGGTGCATTTATACAGCGCCTTCATCCAAGGCGCTTTACACAGATTGCACATTACATTCACCCATTCACACACACACACACACACACACACACACACACACACACACACACACACACACACACACACACACACACACACACACACACACACACACACACACGGAGGAAACCATGCAAGGCACCAACCTGCACATCGGAAGCAATTAGGGGTTCAGAGTCTTGCTCAAGGACACTTCGACACTATAACTCTGGGGGAGCGCGGGTTTGAACTGGCAACCTTGCAGTTCCCATCCGGTCACTCTTCCCCTGAGCCACTGCCCGCCGATATACAGATTGTGTGCGTGCGTGCGTGTGTGCGTGCGTGCGTGTGTGCGTGCGTGCGAGATTATTATGCGTCATGCAGATTATTATGCATTATACAGTATTTATAATGCATTATAGATGGGATGTATAGCAAGCGTTACCCATGCATTTCATTCAGAAGCAGGGATGAAAGATTTCCCCATTAACATTTAATTACCAGAGGAGAGCTATCAAAAGCAGAAGCATGAATTAATCATTAAATATTAGCTAATAATTAAGTGGCATAATAAACTTCAAACTGATTAAATCGTTAAAATTATACAATTTGAATGAGTTTACATATTATTTTCATATAACTATATACCCTCTTCTGTGGCCTATATACAAAGTCACATGATTCCTATAGTAGGATCACTTTGCAGATCATTATAGTTCTCAAGGCGGTGTGACAAGACGTGTTGTGAACTTGTGTTAGTTTGGAGATTGAATATATTCAGTGTGGAACACCATCGGACGTTGGGGCATAAATCGGTCGTTTATAGATTGATTGCAGCTGTTGCTTGTGCAGAAAGACAAGACTGCTAGAGAGGCTAAACATTTTGCCTGAACTGCAGCTTAACAAGGAGGAACATAGCTTAACATGACGGGATGTATTGAACTAAAAGACTGATGAAGGAACATAGCTTAACATGACGGGGATGTATTGAACTAAAAGACTGATGAAGGAACATAGCTTAACATGACGGGGATGTATTGAGCTAAAAGACTGATGAAGGAACATAGCTTAACATGACGGGGATGTATTGAACTAAAAGACTGATGAAGGAACATAGCTTAACATGACGGGGATGTATTGAACTAAAAGACTGATGAAGGAACATAGCTTAACATGACGGGGATGTATTGAACTAAAAGACTGATGAAGGAACATAGCTTAACATGACGGGGATGTATTGAACTAAAAGACTGATGAAGGAACATAGCTTAACATGACGGGATGTATTGAACTAAAAGTGCTTTGAAGGTGCATTTCTGTCCGGATGAAAAAAACCCTAAACTTTTCAATTCAATCAAACTGCTCATTTTCTGCATTGTTGCTGGACAATGTTGTATATAGACACTGAACAATGATACTTTTCCGCGCCAACTTGTACTGCTAATACAGCCACTTCTCATCCAGAACTCACCTACCTATACAGTCTACAGAATTCTCTACCACAGATAGACTTTACTGCACTGCTTGCTGACGTTTTGTGGGACAAGAATAGCGTTGAAGAAGAGGATAATATCTTCTTTGCTATGGCACTGTCTGCGGCTATTCGGTCGCCAAAGGAACCACAAAACATGGACATGGTAGTTTCCATGTTAGTTCCAACCAGTGTTGTTTTTGGCAGCGGATTTCTATTTTAGTTTTAGTCATTAGTCTCCTGAATAGTTTTCACTTAGTCTTAGTCACATTTTAGTCACCTGGAATGTTCTAGTGTTAGTCTAGTTTTAGTCGACTAAATCTACAGGCGATTTAGTCGACTAAAATGTATTTTGGCGGGCCTTGATGCCGTCATAATGACTTATTTTACACTTGCTGAAAATAGATCTGCTATTTTCAGCATGCAACCAAGTGTAAAATTACTTTTACTGGATCTGTTATCCACTAGTCCCTTCCTAACATTTTAGTCTAGTTTTTATTTGTTGACAAAATTGTCAGTACTGTATATTTAGTCTTAGTTTTAGTCATCATAGCTTAGTTTTAATTTAGTTTCCATTTAGTTTTCTTCAGTGGAAAAAGGTAGTCGACGAACATTTGTTCAAGGGGAGAGCAACGGACTTGAACTCATGCTTCCTTCATGCCTGAGTGTCCAAGTCGCTCCTTTACACCTGACAGGGGGGAGTTTCCCTGGTTGGACGTAGCGCGTGGAAGGAACACGTTATTCCAACCAGTTCCTTTCTCCTCCATTTCATGCTAGTGTTTGACTTTTCTGTTTGGCTGAATGGGCTCTCTATGGGAAGTGTCACCTATAGACGTATCACCTTGCTGGCAAGATGGCAGCCGTGTGAATATCACCAATAGTAGGCCTATGTCGAAACTAATAAGCCTGTACCCCTCATCTGCACTTTAGTGTCTGGTTTGTAAACTAAAGCCTGTACCCCTCATCTGCACTTTAGTGTCTGGTTTGTAAACTAAAGCCTGTACCCCTCATCTGCACTTTAGTGTCTGGTTTGTAAACTAAAGCCTGTACCCCTCATCTGCACTTTAGTGTCTAGTTTGTAAACTAAAGCCTGTACCCCTCATCTGCACTTTAGTGTCTAGTTTGTAAACTAAAGCCTGTACCCCTCATCTGCACTTTAGTGTCTGGTTTGTAAACTAAAGCCTGTACCCCTCATCTGCACTTTAGTGTCTAGTTTGTAAACTAAAGCCTGTACCCCTCATCTGCACTTTAGTGTCTGGTTTGTAAACTAAAGCCTGTACCCCTCATCTGCACTTTAGTGTCTAGTTTGTAAACTAAAGCCTGTACCCCTCATCTGCACTTTAGTGTCTAGTTTGTAAACTAAAGCCTGTACCCCTCATCTGCACTTTAGTGTCTGGTTTGTAAACTAAAGCCTGTACCCCTCATCTGCACTTTAGTGTCTAGTTTGTAAACTAAAGCCTGTACCCCTCATCTGCACTTTAGTGTCTAGTTTGTAAACTAAAGCCTGTACCCCTCATCTGCACTTTAGTGTCTGGTTTGTAAACTAAAGCCTGTACCCCTCATCTGCACTTTAGTGTCTGGTTTGTAAACTAAAGCCTGTACCCCTCATCTGCACTTTAGTGTCTAGTTTGTAAACTAAAGCCTGTACCCCTCATCTGCACTTTAGTGTCTGGTTTGTGGTTGGTTAAACTAAAGCCTGTACCCCTCATCTGCCCTTTAGTGTCTGGTTTGTAAACTAAAGCCTGTACCCCTCATATGCACGTTAGTGTCTGGTTTGTAAACTAAAGCCTGTACCCCTCATCTGCACTTCAGTGTCTGGTTTGTAAACTAAAGCCTGTACCCCTCATCTGCACTTTAGTGTCTGGTTTGTAAACTAAAGCCTGTACCCCTCATCTGCACTTTAGTGTCTGGTTTGTAAACTAAAGCCTGTACCCCTCATCTGCACTTTAGTGTCTGGTTTGTAAACTAAAGCCTGTACCCCTCATATGCACTTTAGTGTCTGGTTTGTAAACTAAAGCCTGTACCCCTCATCTGCACTTTAGTGACTGGTTTGTAAACTAAAGCCTGTACCCCTCATCTGCACTTTAGTGTCTGGTTTGTAAACTAAAGCCTGTACCCCTCATCTGCACTTTAGTGTCTAGTTTGTAAACTAAAGCCTGTACCCCTCATCTGCACTTTAGTGTCTAGTTTGTAAACTAAAGCCTGTACCCCTCATCTGCACTTTAGTGTCTGGTTTGTAAACTAAAGCCTGTACCCCTCATCTGCACTTTAGTGTCTGGTTTGTAAACTAAAGCCTGTACCCCTCATCTGCACTTTAGTGTCTAGTTTGTAAACTAAAGCCTGTACCCCTCATCTGCACTTTAGTGTCTGGTTTGTAAACTAAAGCCTGTACCCCTCATCTGCACTTTAGTGTCTGGTTTGTAAACTAAAGCCTGTACCCCTCATCTGCACTTTAGTGTCTGGTTTGTAAACTAAAGCCAGTACCCCTCATCTGCACTTTAGTGTCTGGTTTGTAAACTAAAGCCTGTACCCCTCATCTGCACTTTAGTGTCTGGTTTGTAAACTAAAGCCTGTACCCCTCATCTGCACTTTAGTGTCTGGTTTGTGGTTGGTTAAACTAAAGCCTGTACCCCTCATCTGCACTTTAGTGTCTGGTTTGTGGTTGGTTAAACTAAAGCCTGTACCCCTCATCTGCCCTTTAGTGTCTGGTTTGTAAACTAAAGCCTGTACCCCTCATCTGCACGTTAGTGTCTGGTTTGTAAACTAAAGCCTGTACCCCTCATCTGCACTTTAAACTAAAGCCTGTACCCCTCATCTGCACTTTAAACTAAAGCCTGTACCCCTCATCTGCACTTTAGTGTCTGGTTTGTAAACTAAAGCCTGTACCCCTCATCTGCACTTTAGTGTCTGGTTTGTAAACTAAAGCCTGTACCCCTCATCTGCACTTTAAACTAAAGCCTGTACCCCTCATCTGCACTTTAGTGTCTGGTTTGTAAACTAAAGCCTGTACCCCTCATCTGCACTTGAGTGTCTGGTTTGTAAACTAAAGCCTGTACCCCTCATCTGCACTTTAGTGTCTGGTTTGTAAACTAAAGCCTGTACCCCTCATCTGCACTTTAGTGTCTGGTTTGTAATAGAGCCTGACCGATGCCATATTTTTGGGGCCAATGCCGATTTTGGAGAGACCTACACCACCGATGCCGATACGATGCCGATGTTTTGGACCGATGTTTCGTAATCAATAATAAAAAAATACATTTTAAAAACGTCTAAACTTCAAAATACGTTTTTTTTATTCAATTAACAATAGAATACATTGAATACATTTAAATAAAATGTTTTGGCACATAAGGCTTTTTTTTCTAAATTAAATGCACCCCTATATATGCCCTCCTATTATCCAGCTATTAGTGTAGATGTCCGTCCTACAAAAGATTTCAGTGTCTGAGCAATAGACACCTTAATCACCATTACATCACCTAATCAACATGAGTTAGACTTTAATATATTAGCACCCCTCACTTCACACAGGTGTAATTTTTTTAGTTGTATGTAGGATCAGGGCTCCAGACTAACTTTTTCACAGGTAGCACTGGTGCCACCTACCTTTTCATTTGGTAGCGCCACCACAAATTAGGTAGCACCATTGATTTCTTTGTATAGCATGGTATTAATACATGTTCTTATCATGCCTTTTATTTATGTAGTGGTTTCCACCATTATAGGTTTGAATCATAAAACCCCCTACAAAGGTCACTGTGTAAAAAACAGCAACCTACCTGGTTATACTTCAAAACACTGTAGATGATTTGAACCCAACACAAAGTCACTCAGTCAATAAAGCAAATATTTATATTCCACACACATAGTCAGTTTAAGGTTTTGTGTTGAAAATTAAATGCAGTCCAAACCTTTGGGATTAATAAAGTGACAATTTGTACAATATACCATTATCCAAATTAATTCCTTATTATAATATTTTTACATTTTGGAAAAAATATTTTGCAATGTGAAATACCAACGAATTCTTAATCCTTTTCCTTGTCTTCATGGGCCAACTTGTGAAAGCTGCATACTTTTATCGTGAAGGTAAAAGTTTCTGAATGCTCTCAGAACCTGCATATCTCCGCATGCTGAAAATAGCTGATCTACAAGATCACAACGTGTCGCGGACGCGACGCGTTGTGAGCTTGTAGATCAGCTATTTTCAGGACACACTTTGTACGACGAAGAATAAATCAGGCATCAGCGCTCTTCACTCACTGGGAGGGAGATGAATGTATTTTGTTGGCCGATAATCATGTATGGACACAGGCTACCTCCTCGATGCAAACATAACAAGCTTTGGAAGCTATTTTTCGTGGCACATTATATGTTTAATCAAACAATAAGTGATCATCATGCAGTTAGTCAGATATGCGCGCTGCGCTCCAGTGAAATTGTACAGCTGAGAAAGATTAGTTAATTTGTGTCGGAAAAACTGCGTTCAGACCTGAATATATATTCTCCTCGGTTCGTCCAGTTTGTACCGCGGCAGGTCGCGCTGCGCCCGTTTGTGCAATTCTCGTCTTTGCATTGCCTTTGTATGTAATCGCGCCGCTCTGACCATCCAAGTCTGAAGGGCTAATTGGTGGGTTTTCGTGAACGATCGTTCTTTGAACACTGGGCGTCAGGCGAACGTCCAATGTTTTTATCAATGGAACGGGCAAGCACTGCGGGATGTTTTTTTCCTCCACTCATCCTTATATATATGATTTAAAATATAATAGTTGTCCCTGCTCCCTGTAGTCCCTCACTATAAGGAAGGATTAGCCAGCCCCACACACAACAGTTACACACAGGCTCACAGCCTCACAGCTGTCATTAATTAATGGTCTTGATTGCCTATGCGGTCAAGTTCTATGTGAAATGTACAGGCTCACCGTCTTAGCTGCTGCTGCCACGTGCCTGCTGGCAACCAATATGCACATGACTTCACATCAATGTGGAACAAGGACACTCACATAAGGATAAGGGTTATAGTTTTGCTGGGCAATTTGAGACAAAGGTAAAACAATCGAGGAGTAAGAAGTTCGCGTGCGCTCTCTCTCGCTCTCTCCCCCCCACCCTCTCTCCCCCTCTCTCTCCGTCTCTCTGTAGTAGCCTACTGTAGAAGTGTGTCGTGTGTGTGCGTGCGTGTGTGTGTGTGTGTGTGTGTGTGTGTGGGGGGGGGGGGGGGGGGGGGGGGTAGTTGCGCTGCGCACCCGACAGAGTGATATTGATTGATTGAAATATTTATTAACAGTTTGTAGAATTTACAGTACATTTTAAGCACAAACTCAATATAAAGACTGTCAACTGTGAGTGGACGACCCAATTAAGCATTACACTTGTTTACAACAGGGTCCACATAGACTTTTCCACTAAGCGGTGCAGAACCAAAAAGGTGATATACTTCTCTAGTACAGCGGTGCAGGACTGAGAGAGTGATATTTGCAGGATGGACTGTAGTAAACATTCAATAATTTTCCCCCTCCTGTATAAACATCGGGACGTCGGATTAAATAAACACCGATGTCCGATGTTGCAAAATGACCCGAAAATGACCGATACGTCGGTGCGACCGACGGATCGGTCGGGCTCTAGTTTGTAAACTAAAGCCTGTACCCCTCATCTGCAATTTAGTGTCTGGTTTGTAAACTAAAGCCTGTACCCCTCATCTGCACTTTAGTGTCTGGTTTGTAAACTAAAGCCTGTACCCCTCATCTGCACTTTAGTGTCTGGTTTGTAAACTAAAGCCTGTACCCCTCATCTGCACTTTAGTGTCTGGTTTGTAAACTAAAGCCTGTACCCCTCATCTGCACTTTAGTGTCTGGTTTGTAAACTAAAGCCTGTACCCCTCATCTGCACTTTAGTGTCTGGTTTGTAAACTAAAGCCTGTACCCCTGCACTTTAGTGTCTGGTTTGTAAACTAAAGCCTGTACCCCTCATATGCACTTTAGTGTCTGGTTTGTAAACTAAAGCCTGTACCCCTCATCTGCACGTTAGTGTCTGGTTTGTAAACTAAAGCCTGTACCCCTCATCTGCACTTTAGTGTCTGGTTTGTAAACTAAAGCCTGTACCCCTCATCTGCACTTTAGTGTCTGGTTTGTGGTTGGTTCGCTACTGAAAGGCATCGCATCAATTCAGAACAGGGCTGCTTAATGAGAGGACATGAGAAGAGGACTTTAAGGAGGTTAAATTAAAATGTTGTTTATTACCGCCTGGACCTTTAAAAGGAGAGGCATCCCTCATCACAGCATGAGAGAGAGAGAGAGAGAGAGAGAGAGAGAGAGAGAGAGAGAGAAATAATTGCTTGCTGAGAAAATAGGGCCACCTGCCCAGACTGCATGTCTGTGCGTGTGTGCGTGCGTGCGTCTGACTAGTCCATGCTGCTAATCTCCATCACCGCTAAACCGATGGACGTGAAACTTTGCCTACACGTTCCCAGCAGGCCGAGGTAGAACCTCCATCCCAGATTGTTGTAATCATTATAACCGCCCACTTCATGTTTTAGCCTGTAACTGTACAAGCCATAGCTTATATAGGCCTAATAGAGCCCCCCCACCCCCCCCCCCCCCCTCAAGAGACCCGGAAAATAAATCCCCGTTAATTTTCCTCATAGACTTTTCAGAAAGTATTTATTTAAATACGTTTACGCCGCGGACAAAGACAACTCTTGTCGTGACAAATCATGACAATAAACACAATGTTTAGTAGAAGTAGAAAGTAGAAAAAAACGGCAGGTTATACGACACTTTTTTGGTTGTTTTTTTATACTTTGTAAATGATTAGTTTGGTCCAAAATAGTGTGTTTGTTGTGATGGTGTGTCACAACTCCAGTTGGCTTTGTACGACGCTTAAAAGGAATTTTACTTTTTGAAATGTCTATGGGGAAAAATGCATAGGGATTTATTTCCTGGGCCTGGCGTCGTCATGAAAGGCGTAGGGTGACCGGATGTCCCCCTTTGCGTGGGACAGTCCCTCATTGTCCCCCAGATGTCCCCCTTTGCGTGGGACAGTCCCTCATTGTCCCCCAGATGTCCCCCTTTGCGTGGGACAGTCCCTCATTGTCCCCCAGATGTCCCCCTTTGCGTGGGACAGTCCCTCATTGTCCCCCAGATGTCCCCCTTTGCGTGGGACAGTCCCTCATTGTCCCCCAGATGTCCCCCTTTGCGTGGGACAGTCCCTCATTGTCCCCCAGATGTCCCCCTTTGCGTGGGACAATCCCTCATTGTCCCCCAGATGTCCCCCTTTGCGTGGGACAGTCCCTCATTGCCAGGGCTTTTCAGGCGTCCCACAAATTGAGACCCTGTCTGTCCCACATTGTGACTGGCAGTGTTCAAATGCCCTAATAGTTTAGTCCCCTAATAGTTGGCTTTCTGTTGTAAAGCTCTCATTGCCTCTTTCCTGCAAAATGTAGCCTATACTATTAAGTCTGTTAAAATAACATGAGAAATATCCCCTAGGCTGTACGGTAGCCTACCAAGTCAGCCATATACTACCCATGACCAAAATTTGCATTTAAAACCAAATGTGAGATCAGCAGCTACAGAACAACAACAGGTATAAGTGCTTGTCTTTGAAGTCTATGTAACTGTGTCTCTGCATTGCAGGGTGACAGGTCTGAACTGCATGGCCACATTGTGTCTGTTTATAGACGGAGCTTTGAAACGAGAACCTGTATTCTCAGTTGAGATTCTGGTTGGTTTACATTATACTGGTCAGTATAGTCAGGCTGCATGCAGGTGTTAATGGCAATACCAAAATAAGCTGGACGTCCATGAGCCCGAGCTCAAAATGTGGGCTCCTAATCTGACCATCATATGAAAATATGCCAGAACTTGCATAACTTTCCAGAATCACAATTGGATATAAGAGGCAACCTTCTTATTTAATTTAACACTTTGGATCTAGTCACACTAGAAAGGGGGCGGGACTGCGACACTAGTCTATAGGCTGTCGTTCTAATGACAGTCGGACCAATAGTATGTCGAAACTAAAGCCTGTACCCCTCATCTGCACTTTAAACTAAAGCCTGTACCCCTCATCTGCACTTTAAACTAAAGCCTGTACCCCTCATCTGCACTTTAAACTAAAGCCTGTACCCCTCATCTGCACTTTAAACTAAAGCCTGTACCCCTCATCTGCACTTTAGTGTCTGGTTTGTAAACTAAAGCCTGTACCCCTCATCTGCACTTTAGTGTCTGGTTTGTAAACTAAAGCCTGTACCCCTCATCTGCACTTTAGTGTCTGGTTTGTAAACTAAAGCCTGTACCCCTCATCTGCACTTTAGTGGAATATCTATATCATGAGACTATACATATAAACTATATATATACTACTATGCTATACATATGTACTATGGCGTGCTATGACTATATACAATGCAATTATAGTGCCGTCTACATAACATGCTATAAGTCTGTATCAGATGCTATCTAAGTCTACAGAAATGCTATCTAAGGGGGTAGGGTAAGTGCTGGGCGTCAGGCGAACGTCCAATGTTTTTATCAATGGAACGGGCAAGCACTGCGGGATGTTTTTTTCCTCCACTCATCCTTATATATATGATTTAAAATATAATAGTTGTCCCTGCTCCCTGTAGTCCCTCACTATAAGGAAGGATTAACCAGCCCCACACACTTTGGATCTAGTCACACTAGAAAGGGGGCGGGACTGTGACACTAGTCTATAGGCTGTCGTTCTAATGACAGTCGGACCAATAGTATGTCGAAACTAAAGCCTGTACCCCTCATCTGCACTTTAAACTAAAGCCTGTACCCCTCATCTGCACTTTAAACTAAAGCCTGTACCCCTCATCTGCACTTTAAACTAAAGCCTGTACCCCTCATCTGCACTTTAAACTAAAGCCTGTACCCCTCATCTGCACTTTAAACTAAAGCCTGTACCCCTCATCTGCACTTTAAACTAAAGCCTGTACCCCTCATCTGCACTTTAAACTAAAGCCTGTACCCCTCATCTGCACTTTAAACTAAAGCCTGTACCCCTCATCTGCACTTTAGTGTCTGGTTTGTAAACTAAAGCCTGTACCCCTCATCTGCACTTTAGTGTCTGGTTTGTAAACTAAAGCCTGTACCCCTCATCTGCACTTTAGTGTCTGGTTTGTAAACTAAAGCCTGTACCCCTCATCTGCACTTTAGTGTCTGGTTTGTGGTTGGTTAAACTAAAGCCTGTACCCCTCATCTGCACTTTAGTGTCTGGTTTGTAAACTAAAGCCTGTACCCCTCATCTGCACTTTAGTGTCTGGTTGGTTAAACTAAAGCCTGTACCCCTCATCTGCACTTTAAACTAAAGCCTGTACCCCTCATCTGCACTTTAGTGTCTGGTTGGTTAAACTAAAGCCTGTACCCCTCATCTGCACTTTAGTGTCTGGTTGGTTAAACTAAAGCCTGTACCCCTCATCTGCACTTTAGTGTCTGGTTTGTGGTTGGTTAAACTAAAGCCTGTACCCCTCATATGCACTTTAGTGTCTGGTTTGTGATTGGTTAAACTAAAGCCTGTACCCCTCATATGCACTTTAGTGTCTGGTTTGTGGTTGGTTCGCTACTTGAAATGGAAATGCATCGCAACAATTCAGAACAGGGCTGCTTAATGAGAGGACATGAGAAGAGGACTTAGATTAAATTAAAATGTTCTTTATTACCGCCTGGACCTTTAAAAGGAGAGGCATCCCTCATCACAGCATGAGAGAGAAAGAGAGAGAGAGAGAGAGAGACGAGTCCCCACTCCCCCATCCTATCCCCTTTTCCACAGAGTTGCATTTATTTTATTTATTTTTATAACTTTATTTATAAGATTTTCAATTTTTGTAGACAAACAACCCCACATATACCCCACCCTCAATTTACAATTTACAATTTAGGCATTTAGCAGACGCTCTTAATCCAGAGCGACTTACATTTAAGCAAGAACAAAAGCATGGGAATACATCACATAAAAGCATTTATCATGAAACATGCGTAAGCTAAGAAGGTAACAGTGGAATATCTATATGATGAAACTATACATACACTATACATAATAAACTATACATATTCACTACTATGCTATACATATGTACTATGGCGTGCTATGACTATATACAATACAATTATAGTGCTGTCTACATAACATGCTATAAGTCTGTGTCAAATGCTATCTAAGCCAACAGAAATGCTATCTAAGGGGTTAGGGGTAAGTGCTATGGGCCATGATGGAGTCTGAAAAGGTGGGTTTTCAGGCTACGGTTCCATCACAAAACAAGACAACAAGAACAACAACAAAAAACAACAATAAAATAAAATAAACAGGTAGTAAAGGATATACATAATAAATGAAATAAATACAATAAAATAAAATTAGCCTTTTACTAGATTAAGGGGCTACACAGTGAACCAAATTACATGTAGGAAAAACACTTAGGACACGTCATCAAAAGACAGTGAGTCGGAAGACAGTGAAAGGGTGAATTCAAGGAAAGGGGACCAAGCCTTTACAACTTTCTGGCGAGATTTGAACCTGTTGTATCTGAGCTTCTCCAATGGTATAAAGGATAGAACATCTTGTAAATGTTGGAGGTTTATCAGATTTCCACAGAGTTGCATTTAAGGAGACAGACAGACAGACAGACAGACAGACAGACAGACAGACAGACAGACAGACAGACAGACAGACAGACAGACAGACGTCATCCGTGTGCGTGCGTGCGTGCGTGTGTGTGTGTGTGTGCGTGCGTGCGTCCATACATGCGTGCGTGTGTCTGACTAGTCCATGCTGCTAATCTCCATCACCTCTAGACGGATGGACGTGAAACTTTGCCTACACGTTCCCAGCAGGCTGAGGTAGAACCTCCATCCCAGATTGTTGTAATCATAACAGCCCGTAACTGTACAAACCATAGCTTGTATATTATATAGGCCTAATAGCTATAGGCCTGACCAGAGCCTTAGATATAGACAGAGTTACGCAAACTGCGTTCACTTCGGTCCAATGGCGGCTCTTCTACATAGACTTCTATTGAGAATGGGGACAACCAACTGGGCCAAGTCCTGGACCGGACTGCTATTTTAAAATAGCCCTTTGGCTATTTGAAAATAGCAGATCTACAAGCTCACAACAGCTTGTGAGCTTGTAGGATCTGCTATTTATTTTTAAACATCTGGGAAATTAGTGACAAATGTGGAATATATTTTAAACAACTTGCGTGTGTGTGTGTGTGTGTGTGTGTGTGTGTGTGTGTGTGTGTGTGTGTGTGTGTGTGTGTGTGTGTGTGTGTGTGTGTGTGTGTGTGTGTGTGTGTGTGGGGGCGTGTCCACTCAGTGTAAAATGTGTGTGTAGGGGGCGGGGCCATGTGCATACTCAGTTTCTACCATACCTGCACGCTGACACACCCACACCTGTTATGCCTGCTGCACTGACACACACACACACACACACACACACACACACACACACACACACACACACACACACACACACACACACCACTTCAACCTGTGTGCTGACACACACACCACTTCAACCTCTGCACGGACACACACACACACACACACTGCTTCAACCTGTGTGCTGACACACACACACCTCTTCAAACTGCAGCACCAGAGCACAGGTAAGAGAAAGACTTGCACTGATCACACACACACACACACACACACACACACACACACACACACACACACACACACACACACACAGTTGGTTTGAAAACATGAGAAAAGGCAACAAACCTCCCATACTGTATACTTGGGAGGAATCTCTCTCTGTGTGTGTGTGTGTGTGTGTGTGTGTGTGTGTGTGTGTGTGTGTGTGTGTGTGTGTGTGTGTGTGTGTGTGTGTGTGTGTGTGTGTGTGTGTGTGTGTGTGTGTGTGTGTGTGTGTGTGTGTGTGTGTGTGTGGCGGGGGGGGGGGGGGGGTGTGTGCCTCCTCCAACTGAAAATACGTGTGTTTCCTTGTCAATGTAACTGGATGTAAATGTAAATGGTTTTGGTCCAACTGTTTCCTATATTCAGTGTTTGGTTTTGGTCCAACTGTTTCCTATATTCAGTGTTTGGTTTTGGTCCAACTGTTTCCTATATTCAGTGTTTGGTTTGGTCCAACTGTTTCCTATATTCAGTGTTTGGTTTGGTCCAACTGTTTCCTATATTCAGTGTTTGGTTTGGTCCAACTGTTTCCTATATTCAGTGTTTGGTTTTGGTCCAACTGTTTCCTATATTCAGTGTTTGGTTTGGTCCAACTGTTTCCTATATTCAGTGTTTGGTTTTGGTCCAACTGTTTCCTATATTCAGTGTTTGGTTTGGTCCAACTGTTTCCTATATTCAGTGTTTGGTTTTGGTCCAACTGTTTCCTATATTCAGTGTTTGGTTTGGTCCAACTGTTTCCTATATTCAGTGTTTGGTTTTGGTCCAACTGTTTCCTATATATTTGGTTTTTAACCTTTAAACACATCTTACTTATTTAAAAAAATGCTGCTATTTGTCCCAGAATTACTGCAAAAGGTGATGCTATTCGTTTCAAAAAGCTCACCCCTCGTGTGTGTGTGTGTGTGTGTGTGTGTGTGTGGTGTGTGTGTGTGTGTGTGTGTGTGTGTGTGTGTGTGTGTGTGTGTGTGTGTGTGTGTGTGTGTGTGTGTGTGTGTGTGTGTGTGTGTGTGTGTGCGCGCGCGCCTCCTCCAACTGAAAATACTTTTCCCACTTTTCTATTTGGACTCTTGCCTTGTCAATGTAAGCGTGTGTTTCCTTGTCAATGTAAGCGTGTGTTTCCTCGTCAATGTAAGCATGTGTTTCCTTGTCAATGTAAGCGTGTGTTTCCTTGTCAATGTAAGCGTGTGTTTCCTTGTCAATGTAAGCGTGTGTTTCCTTGTCAATGTAAGCGTGTGTTTCCTTGTCAATGTAAGCGTGTGTTTCCTTGTCAATGTAAGCGTGTGTTTCCTTGTCAATGTAAGCGTGTGTTTTCTCGTGCCAACAAAGATACTTTGAATGGAATTTAATGGAACTTGGATTGTGGCTCTTAATGGAAGAATATGGAATTAATGCAATAAGGAGGATTCATATTTAAACTTGGTGTTTTAAGGATTTATTTTTAGTCCTGATCTTTTGAAGAAAATGTCACAAACATTTGATATTTTACTCGTCTTAAATATAAACATAGCCTGATGAAGGCCGTATAGGCTGACATGTTGCTGGTTCAACTATTCAAATATTTCACTGCATTTGAAGACAGTGTTTCTTCTATTAAAGGTATATTCAGTGATTTCACTTAATTCCAATATCACCTCTTTTTTGTTTTGTTGTGATAATCTTCCCTACTATAGAGTGTGCTGCTGACCATATAAGGAGTTCCTCCCTGTCCCCAGTTAACCCTTAGGGTCAAAAAACATAGGTTTTGTTTTTGGCTGGGTGGCCCAGCCTTCATCCAATCAGGATAGAGCCTTCTGCCAATCGAGTGGTGGCGGGCCTTTTTAGGCATTTAGTAGACGCTCTTAATCCAGAGCGGTTTACATTAAGCACACACTGTAGAGCGTGCATGTGCACATCTTGTTACCGGGGCGGACCGGGGTTTTTTTTCCCAAGGCACCCACATCACTGAATGCTCCTTCTGACCTGAGATCAGATTCACACGAGGTTTCCACTGGACACACACTGGTCTGATTAACCCATTCTGACCTGAGATCAGATTCTAAAAATGTCAGTCGTTCTTCGATTTTTCAAAAATAGCAGACCTACAAGCTCGTAGGCTATGAGCTTGTAGATCTGCTGTTTTTCAATAGCTAAAGCACGACATGATGCTGACACCAAAATGGGTTCCCGTTCAGAATGGGTTAAAGATGGAGTGCTGTGTTTTATTTCCCATCAGGTAGGCCTACTATGATTATACTAGGAGGAAGATTTCTTTCAAAAAAGTGTGCCGAAAGTGTTAAAATCATGTTTTTTTGTGGCCACACCCACCAGTTCATTAAGTATGCCTGGTTTTCACTTAGCATCACCCACCTGAACCTAAGCTTCGCCCACAGCTGTTGTTGTATGATAATGTGGGAGGGGTTAGGGTTATGATGTCACTACAATGGTGTTATTTCAAATGGGCCTTTTGACTCAAAGGTTTTTCAGCTTTCAGGAAGAAACCAAAAATACACAGAATACATATTTACAATATTATAACCACACCTGGGGGTCTATTAGAGTAATGTTAACTCCATACTAAACACCTGGGGGTCTATTAGAGTAATGTTAACTCCATACTAAACACCTGGGGGTCTATTAGAGTACTGTTAACTCCATACTAAACACCTGGGGGTCTATTAGAGTAATGTTAACTCCATACTAAACACCTGGGGGTCTATTAGAGTAATGTTAACTCCATACTAAACACCTGGGGGTCTATTAGAGTAATGTTAACTCCATACTAAACACCTGGGGGTCTATTAGAGTAATGTTAACTACATACTAAACACCTGGGGGTCTATTAGAGTAATGTTAACTCCATACTAAACACCTGGGGGTCTATTAGAGTACTGTTAACTCCATACTAAACACCTGGGGGTCTATTAGAGTAATGTTAACTCCATACTAAACACCTGGGGGTCTATTAGAGTAATGTTAACTCCATACTAAACACCTGGGGGTCTATTAGAGTAATGTTAACTCCATACTAAACACCTGGGGGTCTATTAGAGTAATGTTAACTCCATACTAAACACCTGGGGGTCTGTTAGAGTAATGTTAACTCCATACTAAACACCTGGGGGTCTATTAGAGTAATGTTAACTCCATACTAAACACCTGGGGGTCTATTAGAGTAATGTTAACTCCATACTAAACACCTGGGGGTCTATTAGAGTAATGTTAACTCCATACTAAACACCTGGGGGTCTATTAGAGTAATGTTAACTCCATACTAAACACCTGGGGGTCTATTAGAGTAATGTTAACTACATACTAAACACCTGGGGGTCTATTAGAGCAGGGGTTTTCAACCGGTGGTCCGCGGCCCCCTGGTGGTCCGCGGAGGTACTGCTGGTGGTCCGCAGCCAGGCATTCAGAAAAGTTATATTTTTGCCTTTTTTTTCTTTACTTTTTTTTTACCTTTCTAATATATAATATAAAACTTATTTGCACTCGTTTTACTTGTTTGTAAATAATAATAATAATAATAACTTAAGTCGAATCTAACATTTCAAAAAGTCAAATAAACCAAAAGAAAAGCTGACGGAGTCATCAGCTGCCAGCGGAACAACCATCCTGCTCTTCCACCCAACGCATGCATGCTTACCGTGCTTGCTGCCCAAGGCAAGCACGGTAAGACGTTGCCATAAATTATTCATTCAATTCATAATAATACGTTTGGGAAAGTCAAATCTCCCTGCCATAGAGTTATAATATCTGCCGCGGATCGATTGAATAGTCTCACATAATACGTGACGTATTCACTATTCAATGTGCAACTTCTCAGTCTATCGTTGCCGAAAAAGCAGAGCTACAAGCTCACAACGCGATGCAACCAGGTGCGGGCTCCACCGGGCCCGTCAGCGTCGCGTCTCCGTCAGGGAATGTTCCCGTTTTAATCAATGAAGGGTGGCTCCACTGCCCACGTTGCGTTGCGTTGCGTGACTGCATTAAAATTGCCCCGGTTGGCCGGTTCGTTTTTTGACGCACACGACGGAGGCGCAACGCGCCCGGTGGAGCCCCGGTGTGAGCTTGTAGATTGGCTATTTTTGGTGCGTGATACCGTCGTACGATGATGTATACATTACGCTTTTAAAGTGACGGTACACAATGAACAGTTCCCTCTGTATGTTAGAAAGGTAGGCTACTGTATAAGGCCCTAGTAAAATGTAGTGCAGGTTGTAGGTTGGTTAAAATAAAGAGAAGATTATTAAAATAGAATAAGATAAAAATATATATTCTGTTTCTGTGTGTGTGTGTGTGTGTGTGTGTGTGTGTGTGTGTGTGTGTGTGTGTGTGTGTGTGTGTGTGGGGGGGGGGGGGGGGTTGTCAGGGTTGTCAGAAACAAACCTACTGTGACTGTCAAATGCACCAAGTGTCAAATGTGTCTTCAGTGTTTGGGTGATTAACTGAAATGGATTATTATTTTGAGACTTATTTTGAGTCCTGCTTAGTACAAGTAAAACACACTTTAGTAAAACTTTTGATAATAAAATACTTTGAAGCATAGTTTATTTTGTCCAGCTCATGAATGTAGCCTGTGATAGTGTGATTAGTGAGTAACAAGTAAGAAGAAAACAAAAACAATCTTAACCCATGGTGCATGAATGCCCCACCACTATTGTGTCGGGTGGGTCCATCGTAGATCTACGATGAACCCACCCGACACAACAGTGGTGGTCCCCAGGCTGCTCATAGTCAGAATGGTGGTCCCTGGGTCAAAACCAGTTGAAAACCCCTGTATTAGAGTAATGTTAACTCCATAGACACATGCAAAACAGAAAGTACAAAAATCACTGAACTCCATCTTTAAACTATTTCACTGCATTTGACGACAGTGTGCAGCTGTTTCTTCTTGTTCATGACGTTGGCCACTTTGTTGTCCTTGTTGTTGTTTTTGTTTTAGTCTAGTTTTAGTCGATTAAACATCATCAGATTTCTGTCGACTAAATCTGCAGTTGATTTGGTCAAGACAAATGTTTTTTTATGGGCCTTGATTGATTGATTGAAGTATTTATCAACAGTTTGCAGAATTACAGTATACATTTCAAGCACAACTCAATACAAAAACTGTTAACTGTGGAGAACACCATAAACTTTAGAATTACACTTGTTTACAATAGGGTCCACCATGTTCAATTCATCATAACATTTAGAGACGTACAACTATACACTTCTACATAGCCAAAGACAGGAAATCAGCATATTATTATTATTATTATTATTATTATTATTATTATAAAAGGAGGTAAAAAATAACATACAGTGAGGGGAAAAGGGGGTGGGGGGGGGGTTCAGATTTTACAGGGGCCAGTTTAGAATTGCAGCCGTCCGTAGGTGCCCTTTGAGAGCAAGTTTTGAAGGAGTCAAGGGATTCACATGTCTTAATGACTGTTGGTGTTGGTAGGACGTTCTACATTTTGGTGGCATAGGAGCGACATTAATTTAGTCCCTTGTTTGTGCCGAATCTGGGTTGTACATGATTTGTTGAACTCTGGTGTTGTGGGTGTGGATTTCGTTGACATTAAGGAAGTATCTAGACAGGTACATGCAGGTATCTTGGTGCTGTATCGAATCTTGTGGACCAGACCCATTGCAAGATGCTGTACTCTGTTGACTGTCCTAAGCCATTCTAGCCTGTCAAAGTGGGCAGGGGTGAGGTGGGTTCGGGGAGTGAGGCCAAGTATAGCAGCCTGACCAGTTTGTTTTGGGAGGTCTGGAGCCTTGTTTTAAGGGCCTGTGAGGTGCTGTGGTACCAAGAGGTGCAAGCATAGTCAAAGAAACCTTGTACGAGGGCTCCTGTTAGGGTGTTCAATGTGTAGAAACCTTGTACGAGGGCTCCTGTTAGGGTCTTCAAGGTGTAGAAACCTTGTACGAGGGCTCCTGTTAGGGTCTTCAAGGTGAATAAACCTTGTACGAGGGCTCCTTTTAGGGTCTTCAAGGCGTCTCATTTTGTATGTGCGTGGCAAACAGAATGTTGACAAAATGTCACCACTAGCATTTCAGAGATGTCTGATTATTGGAGAAGTACTGCTTAGGGAGCGGCCATACCAACACACACACACACACACACACACACACACACACACACACACTAACATCACATATATGTTCTGCTATGTGCAGAATGTTGTCAGGTGATCAGTGATGTCACACCATTAGGCCACTCCCATTTCCACCTGGACAAAAATACTTCACCATTTTGCTTCCTTTGTTGCACGCACGCACGCACGCACGCACACACACACACACACACACACACACACACACACACACACACACACACACACACACACACACACACACACACACACACACACACACACACACACACACACACACACACAAGTGTAGAGCAAAGGCCTGCCTGTCTGTCTGCCTGCCTGTCTGCCTGCCTGCCTGCCTGCCTGCCTGCCTGCCTGTCTGCCTGTCTGTCTGTCTGCCTGCCTGCCTGTCTGTCTGTCTGTCTGTCTGCCTGCCTGCCTGGATATGGAATGAACAAATGACATGGAAGCTCCTGTCAATTACTTCCATGAGAGGTGGTGGAGTTAGTTGCTTTTATACACATGTGGAAGTGTCCTTGAATGAATGAATGAATGAATGAATGAATGAATGAATGAACCATTGTATAGCACTTTGCGCACTTGGAAATGCAATTCAATTAATTAATAAAGCATAGTTAAACTCAACGGACACGTTTGGGAGATCGGTTTGTACTGAGCACATGTTAGAACTTCCACCGGGCAACCAGTAGTGCCATTAGCATAGGACTTTAGGCACTACAGCTTCTGCTAATAGGCTAGTAAAATTAGTATTAGTAGCAGTTAGTAGCCTAATTAATAGGACTTTAGGCACTACAGCTTCTGCTAATAGGCTAGTACAATTAGTATTAGTAGCAGTTAATAGCCTAACCCCCATAAGAGAGGAGTTTTACGGCTCTAGCAGTGATTCAGGGACCCCCCATAAGAGAGGAGTTTTATGGCTTTAGCAGTGATTCAGGGACCCCCCATAAGAGAGGAGTTTTATGGCTTTAGCAGTGACTCAGGGACCCCCATAAGAGAGGAGTTTTATGGCTCTAGCAGTGATTCAGGGACCCCCCATAAGAGAGGAGTTTTATGGCTCTAGCAGTGATTCAGGGACCCCCATAAGAGAGGAGTTTTATGGCTCTAGCAGTGATTCAGGGACCCCCCATAAGAGAGGAGGTTTATGGCTCTAGCAGTGATTCAGGGACCCCCCATAAGAGAGGAGTTTTACGGCTCTAGCAGTGATTCAGGGACCCCCCATAAGAGAGGAGTTTTATGGCTCTAGCAGTGATTCAGGGACCCCCCATAAGAGAGGAGTTTTATGGCTCTAGCAGTGATTCAGGGACCCCCCATAAGAGAGGAGTTTTATGGCTCTAGCAGTGATTCAGGGACCCCCATAAGAGAGGAGTTTTATGGCTCTAGCAGTGATTCAGGGACCCCCATAAGAGAGGAGTTTTATGGCTCTAGCAGTGATTCAGGGACCCCCCATAAGAGAGGAGGTTTATGGCTCTAGCAGTGATTCAGGGACCCCCCATAAGAGAGGAGTTTTACGGCTCTAGCAGTGATTCAGGGACCCCCCATAAGAGAGGAGTTTTATGGCTCTAGCAGTGATTCAGGGACCCCCATAGGAGAGGAGTTTTATGGCTCTAGCAGTGATTCAGGGACCCCCCATAAGAGAGGAGTTTTATGGCTCTAGCAGTGATTCAGGGACCCCCATAGGAGAGGAGTTTTATGGCTCTAGCAGTGATTCAGGGACCCCCCATAAGAGAGGAGTTTTACGGCTCTAGCAGTGATTCAGGGACCCCCCATAAGAGAGGAGTTTTATGGCTCTAGCAGTGATTCAGGGACCCCCATAGGAGAGGAGTTTTATGGCTCTAGCAGTGATTCAGGGACCCCCCATAAGAGAGGAGTTTTATGGCTCTAGCAGTGATTCAGGGACCCCCATAGGAGAGGAGTTTTATGGCTCTAGCAGTGATTCAGGGACCCCCATAAGAGAGGAGTTTTATGGCTTTAGCAGTGACTCAGGGACCCCCATAAGAGAGGAGTTTTATGGCTCTAGCAGTGATTCAGGGACCCCCATAAGAGAGGAGTTTTACGGCTCTAGCAGTGATTCAGGGACCCCCATAAGAGAGGAGTTTTACGGCTCTAGCAGTGACTCAGGGACCCCCATAGGAGAGGAGTTTTATGGCTCTAGCAGTGACTCAGGGACCCCCATAAGAGAGGAGTTTTATGGCTCTAGCAGTGACTCAGGGACCCCCATAAGAGAGGAGTTTTACGGCTCTAGCAGTGATTCAGGGACCCCCCATAAGAGAGGAGTTTTACGGCTCTAGCAGTGATTCAGGGACCCCCATAAGAGAGGAGTTTTACGGCTCTAGCAGTGATTCAGGGACCCCCCATAAGAGAGGAGTTTTATGGCTTTAGCAGTGACTCAGGGACCCCCATAAGAGAGGAGTTTTACGGCTCTAGCAGTGATTCAGGGACCCCCCATAAGAGAGGAGTTTTATGTCTCTAGCAGTGATTCAGGGACCCCCATAAGAGAGGAGTTTTATGGCTCTAGCAGTGATTCAGGGACCCCCATAAGAGAGGAGTTTTATGGCTCTAGCAGTGATTCAGGGACCCCCATAAGAGAGGAGTTTTACGGCTCTAGCAGTGATTCAGGGACCCCCCATAAGAGAGGAGTTTTATGGCTCTAGCAGTGATTCAGGGACCCCCCATAAGAGAAGAGTTTTATGGCTCTAGCAGTGATTCAGGGACCCCCATAAGAGAGGAGTTTTATGGCTCTAGCAGTGATTCAGGGACCCCCCATAAGAGAGGAGTTTTATGGCTCTAGTTGTGATTCAGGGACCCCCATAAGAGAAGAGTTTTATGGCTCTAGCAGTGATTCAGGGACCCCCATAAGAGAAGAGTTTTATGGCTCTAGCAGTGATTCAGGGACCCCCATAAGAGAGGAGTTTTATGGCTCTAGCAGTGATTCAGGGACCCCCATAAGAGAGGAGTTTTATGGCTCTAGCAGTGATTCAGGGACCCCCATAAGAGAGGAGTTTTACGGCTCTAGCAGTGATTCAGGGACCCCCATAAGAGAGGAGTTTTATGGCTCTAGCAGTGATTCAGGGACCCCCATAAGAGAAGAGTTTTATGGCTCTAGCAGTGATTCAGGGACCCCCATAAGAGAAGAGTTTTATGGCTCTAGCAGTGATTCAGGGACCCCCATAAGAGAAGAGTTTTATGGCTCTAGCAGTGATTCAGGGACCCCCCATAAGAGAGGGGTTTTACGGCTCTAGCAGTGATTCAGGGACCCCCCATAAGAGAGGAGTTTTATGGCTCTAGCAGTGATTCAGGGACCCCCCATAAGAGAGGAGTTTTATGGCTCTAGCAGTGATTCAGGGACCCCCCATAAGAGAGGAGTTTTACGGCTCTAGCAGTGATTCAGGGACCCCCATAAGAGAGGAGTTTTACGGCTCTAGCAGTGATTCAGGGACCCCCATAAGAGAGGAGTTTTATGGCTCTAGCAGTTATTCAGGGACCCCCATAAGAGAGGAGTTTTATGGCTCTAGCAGTGATTCAGGGACCCCCATAAGAGAGGAGTTTTATGGCTCTAGCAGTGATTCAGGGACCCCCATAAGAGAGGAGTTTTACGGCTCTAGCAGTGATTCAGGGACCCCCCATAAGAGAGGAGTTTTACGGCTCTAGCAGTGATTCAGGGACCCCCCATAAGAGAGGAGTTTTATGGCTCTAGCAGTGATTCAGGGACCCCCATAAGAGAGGAGTTTTACGGCTCTAGCAGTGATTCAGGGACCCCCCATAAGAGAGGAGTTTTACGGCTCTAGCAGTGATTCAGGGACCCCCCATAAGAGAGGAGTTTTATGGCTCTAGCAGTGATTCAGGGACCCCCATAAGAGAGGAGTTTTATGGCTCTAGCAGTGATTCAGGGACCCCCATAAGAGAGGAGTTTTACGACTCTAGCAGTGATTCAGGGACCCCCCATAAGAGAGGAGTTTTACGACTCTATAGCAGTGATTCAGGGACCCCCATAAGAGAGGAGTTTTATGGCTCTAGCAGTGATTCAGGGACCCCCCATAAGAGAAGAGTTTTATGGCTCTAGCAGTGATTCAGGGACCCCCATAAGAGAAGAGTTTTATGGCTCTAGCAGTGATTCAGGGACCCCCATAAGAGAGGAGTTTTATGGCTCTAGCAGTGATTCAGGGACCCCCCATAAGAGAGGAGTTTTATGGCTCTAGTTGTGATTCAGGGACCCCCATAAGAGAAGAGTTTTATGGCTCTAGCAGTGATTCAGGGACCCCCATAAGAGAGGAGTTTTATGGCTCTAGCAGTGATTCAGGGACCCCCCATAAGAGAGGAGTTTTATGGCTCTAGCAGTTATTCAGGGACCCCCATAAGAGAGGAGTTTTACGGCTCTAGCAGTGATTCAGGGACCCCCATAAGAGAGGAGTTTTACGGCTCTAGCAGTGATTCAGGGACCCCCCATAAGAGAGGAGTTTTATGGCTCTAGCAGTGATTCAGGGACCCCCATAAGAGAGGAGTTTTACGGCTCTAGCAGTGATTCAGGGACCCCCATAAGAGAGGAGTTTTACGGCTCTAGCAGTGATTCAGGGACCCCCATAAGAGAGGAGTTTTACGGCTCTAGCAGTGATTCAGGGACCCCCATAAGAGAGGAGTTTTATGGCTCTAGCAGTTATTCAGGGACCCCCATAAGAGAGGAGTTTTATGGCTCTAGCAGTGATTCAGGGACCCCCATAAGAGAGGAGTTTTACGGCTCTAGCAGTGATTCAGGGACCCCCCATAAGAGAGGAGTTTTACGACTCTAGCAGTGATTCAGGGACCCCCCATAAGAGAGGAGTTTTACGGCTCTAGCAGTGATTCAGGGACCCCCCATAAGAGAGGAGTTTTATGGCTCTAGCAGTGATTCAGGGACCCCCCATAAGAGAGGAGTTTTATGGCTCTAGCAGTGATTCAGGGACCCCCCATAAGAGAAGAGTTTTATGGCTCTAGCAGTGATTCAGGGACCCCCATAAGAGAAGAGTTTTATGGCTCTAGCAGTGATTCAGGGACCCCCATAAGAGAGGAGTTTTATGGCTCTAGCAGTGATTCAGGGACCCCCCATAAGAGAGGAGTTTTATGGCTCTAGTTGTGATTCAGGGACCCCCATAAGAGAAGAGTTTTATGGCTCTAGCAGTGATTCAGGGACCCCCATAAGAGAAGAGTTTTATGGCTCTAGCAGTGATTCAGGGACCCCCATAAGAGAGGAGTTTTATGGCTCTAGCAGTGATTCAGGGACCCCCATAAGAGAGGAGTTTTATGGCTCTAGCAGTGATTCAGGGACCCCCATAAGAGAGGAGTTTTACGCCTCTAGCAGTGATTCAGGGACCCCCATAAGAGAGGAGTTTTATGGCTCTAGCAGTGATTCAGGGACCCCCATAAGAGAAGAGTTTTATGGCTCTAGCAGTGATTCAGGGACCCCCATAAGAGAAGAGTTTTATGGCTCTAGCAGTGATTCAGGGACCCCCATAAGAGAGGAGTTTTATGGCTCTAGCAGTGATTCAGGGACCCCCCATAAGAGAGGAGTTTTACGGCTCTAGCAGTGATTCAGGGACCCCCATAAGAGAAGAGTTTTATGGCTCTAGCAGTGATTCAGGGACCCCCATAAGAGAGGAGTTTTATGGCTCTAGCAGTGATTCAGGGACCCCCATAAGAGAGGAGTTTTACGGCTCTAGCAGTGATCCAGGGACCCCCATAAGAGAGGAGTTTTATGGCTCTAGCAGTGATCCAGGGACCCCCCATAAGAGAGGAGTTTTATGGCTCTAGCAGTGATTCAGGGACCCCCATAAGAGAGGAGTTTTATGGCTCTAGCAGTGATTCAGGGACCCCCCATAAGAGAGGAGTTTTACGGCTCTAGCAGTGATTCAGGGACCCCCATAAGAGAGGAGTTTTATGGCTCTAGCAGTGATTCAGGGACCCCCCATAAGAGAGGAGTTTTATGGCTCTAGCAGTGATTCAGGGACCCCCATAAGAGAGGAGTTTTATGGCTCTAGCAGTGATTCAGGGACCCCCATAAGAGAGGAGTTTTATGGCTCTAGCAGTGATTCTCAACCTAAATGGTAAATGGTAAATGGTGCATTTATATAGCGCCTTTATCCAAGGCGCTTTACAGAGATTGTGCATTACATTCACCCATTCATACACCGAAGGCACCAACTAGCACATCGGGAGCAATTAGGGGTTCAGTGTATTGCTCAAGGACACTTCGACAGCGACTCTGGGGCAGCCCGGTTTGAACTGGCAACCTTACGGTTACCATCCAGGCACTCTACCCCTGAGCCACTGCCGCCCCTGTTTAATTTCAACGACCCCCTCCCCCAGTTGGACATGCATTAATCTACGGAACCCCCATTTAATGGCATTTCTTTATATCGTAAAATCAATGTTAATTTAACTCAGAGAGTGTACAAATAGAACCAAATGGACCTGTCGGGGTCCAGAAGTGGAGCATTTTCTCCATCCACCAGCTGTCTAAAAACCGGTTTTTCGGCTGCCGACAGCGCAAAACGGGTTTCTGCTCTGGTGTGGCAGTACCCTGTGTGTATGCTTGTTGGGGGAGGCGTAAAATGTGTGTGTGTCAATGTTATAATAGTTAACTAAAACTAACTAAAAAACTAGAATTAAAAAAACATTTCAGTTAACTGAAACTAATAAAAAATAAAAATAAATTAAAAAACGATAACTAAACTGAAACTGTATTGTGTGTCTTGATAAATTGAACAATGTGGACCCTGTTGTAAACAAGTGTAATGCTTAATTGGGTCGTCCACTCACAGTTAACAGTCTCTGTATTGAGTTTGTGCTTAAAATGTACTGTAAATTCTACAAACTGTTAATACATATTTCAATCAATCAATCAAATGTCCTCAAAACTAACTGAAATTATAGACAAAATACCCTTAGTTTTAGTTTTATCAATATTTATATGGATATTTATAATATAATCCTTTTAAATTCATTCCATTAATTTCCTCATTTCTCCAACAAGTTTAACGTACGAAAAAAAACCTAAAACTAAACTAAAACTAAGCATTGGTACGTTAAACCTAAACCATAACTAAACTAAAACTAAGCATTGGTACGTTAAACCTAAACCATAACTAAACTAAAACTAAGCATTGGTACGTTAAACCTAAACCATAACTAAACTAAAACTAAGCATTGGTACGTTAAACCTAAACCATAACTAAACTAAAACTAAGCATTGGTACGTTAAACCTAAACCATAACTAAACTAAAACTAAGCATTGGTACGTTAAACCTAAACCATAACTAAACTAAAACTAAGCATTGGTACGATAAACCTAAACCATAACTAAACTAAAACTAAGCATTGGTACGATAAACCTAAACCATAACTAAACTAAAACTAAGCATTGGTACGTTAAACCTAAACCATAACTAAACTAAAACTAAGCATTGGTACGATAAACCTAAACCATAACTAAACTAAAACTAAGCATTGGTACGATAAACCTAAACCATAACTAAACTAAAACTAAGCATTGGTACGTTAAACCTAAACCATAACTAAACTAAAACTAGAAAATTCGCAATTTTAAAAAATTGCAGAGTGTGGTTGCCGCAGTGGCTTACATATGCCCCTCCCACTAGTATTGCCAGCCAATTACAATTTCAAGTCACGCCTTAGATCATGCGTAAGTCATTCGGAGGGGCTTTAACCCCCGAAATTCATGTTTTTGCGACAAACGGTTACATTTCTCGCATTTGCGGCGCCCCCTATGGATGAAAATGGAATTGCTTTTAGAACTTGGTCGATTGAACCACCCCGGACATGTGATTCAAATTTGGGATGGATTGGACATTCCGTTCGTGATTTATGGCATTTTTGTGATATAGGCCCCTCCTACTAACTTCGGAAGACGATTACGGCCGAACGATACGCACTACCAAAATTCTGCAGTTGGTGATTTAATCGGATATGTCCAGAGATCATGTGTGCCGATTTCTGTGAGATTTGGACAAAATCTGTAGGAGGAAAAGCAAAAAGTGTGTTTTGGACAAAATTCAAAATGGCGGAAAATCCATCATGGCGGAAATGGGCGTGGCCTATATGGGGAGATGCGTCATGACCCAAGGAATCCAGGGGAAAAAATATTTTGATTTTACGTCCTACGGTTCAAGAGTTATAAGGCAAAAGGTAAAGTGGGCTGTTATAGCGCCACCATGAGGCCGACCTATAAAATTATAATTTTAATTAATTTTAGTCATAATTAAGAAATATCCCTAAAAGTTTTGTAACTATAGTGATTACAGTCTCCGAGGAAAAAATACTTGAATGTGATTTTTTGCCTTTTCCCATTCATGTCAATGGGGAAATTTAATTCACTAATAAATTCATATCAATTAAACTATACAACATTTCTCTTAACAAAATACAAGCACACGATTCCCGATTTTTCCGGTCAATTTGACATATGGCTCAAGTGCGTACAGCGTACAGTGTGGGAGGTATAAAGCGACAAAAAAAAGACTACTGTGAAATAATAATAAAAATAATAATAATAATAATAAAGTGTTACAATTACTAGAGTCTGGTTGCCCCTTTTGGGGCAACCACACTAACTAAGCATTGGTACGTTAAACCTAAACCATAACTAAACTAAAACTAAGCATTGGTACGTTAAACCTAAACCATAACTAAACTAAAAATAAGCTTTTTCACCTAAATAAAAACTAACTAAAACTAACAAACCCGCTCTAAAACTAAACTAACATAAAAATATGTCAAAACTAACTAAAACTAAACTATAATGAGAAAACCAAAACTATTATAACCTTAGTGTGTGTGTGTGTGTGTGTGTGTGTGTGTGTGTGTGTGTGTGTGTGTGTGTGTGCTTGTTGGGTGGGGGCGTGTGCATACTCAGTTTCTACCTTAATAGTTACCATAATAGTAATGGTGTTTGGTTTGGTCCAACTGTTTCCTATATTCAGTGTTTGGTTTTGGTCCAACTGTTTCCTATAGTCTGTGTTTGGTTTGGTCCAACTGTTTCCTATATTCAGTGTTTGGTTTTGGTCCAACTGTTTCCTATATATTTGGTTTTTAACCTTTAAACACATCTTACCTACTACTTATTTAAAAAAATGCTGCTATTTGTCCCAGAATTACTGCAAAAGTTGATGCTATTCGTTTCAAAAAGCTCACCCCTCGTGTGTGTGTGTGTGTGTGTGTGTGTGTGTGTGTGTGTGCGCGCGCGCCTCCTCCAACTGAAAATACTTCTCCCACTTTTCTATTTGGACTCTTGCCTTGTCAATGTAA
The DNA here is from genome assembly GCF_964188405.1 of Protomyctophum parallelum. Lineage (NCBI taxonomy): Eukaryota > Metazoa > Chordata > Actinopteri > Myctophiformes > Myctophidae > Protomyctophum > Protomyctophum parallelum. The sequence goes on along the minus strand of NC_139706.1, from coordinate 50,849,901 downwards.
GCGTGTGTTTCCTTGTCAATGTAAGCGTGTGTTTCCTTGTCAATGTAAGCGTGTGTTTCCTTGTCAATGTAAGCGTGTGTTTCCTTGTCAATGTAAGCGTGTGTTTCCTCGTCAATGTAAGCGTGTGTTTCCTTGTCAATGTAAGCGTGTGTTTCCTTGTCAATGTAAGCGTGTGTTTCCTTGTCAATGTAAGCGTGTGTTTCCTTGTCAATGTAAGCGTGTGTTTCCTTGTCAATGTAAGCGTGTGTTTCCTTGTCAATGTAAGCGTGTGTTTCCTTGTCAATGTAAGCGTGTGTTTCCTTGTCAATGTAAGCGTGTGTTTCCTCGTCAATGTAAGCGTGTGTTTCCTCGTCAATGTAAGCGTGTGTTTCCTTGTCAATGTAAGCGTGTGTTTTCTCGTCAATGTAAGCGTGTGTTTCCTCGTCAATGTAAGCGTGTGTTTCCTCGTCAATGTAAGCGTGTGTTTCCTCGTCAATGTAAGCGTGTGTTTCCTTGTCAATGTAAGCGTGTGTTTTCTCGTCAATGTAAGCGTGTGTTTCCTTGTCAATGTAAGCGTGTGTTTCCTTGTCAATGTAAGCGTGTGTTTCCTCGTCAATGTAAGCGTGTGTTTCCTCGTCAATGTAAGCGTGTGTTTCCTTGTCAATGTAAGCGTGTGTTTCCTTGTCAATGTAAGCGTGTGTTTCCTCGTCAATGTAAGCGTGTGTTTCCTCGTCAATGTAAGCGTGTGTTTCCTTGTCAATGTAAGCGTGTGTTTTCTCGTCAATGTAAGCGTGTGTTTCCTCGTCAATGTAAGCGTGTGTTTCCTTGTCAATGTAAGCGTGTGTTTCCTCGTCAATGTAAGCGTGTGTTTCCTCGTCAATGTAAGCGTGTGTTTCCTTGTCAATGTAAGCGTGTGTTTCCTCGTCAATGTAAGCGTGTGTTTCCTTGTCAATGTAAGCGTGTGTTTCCTCGTCAATGTAAGCGTGTGTTTCCTTGTCAATGTAAGCGTGTGTTTCCTCGTCAATGTAAGCGTGTGTTTCCTCGTCAATGTAAGCGTGTGTTTCCTTGTCAATGTAAGCGTGTGTTTCCTTGTCAATGTAAGCGTGTGTTTTCTCGTGCCAACAAAGATACTTTGAATGGAATTTAATGGAACTTGGATTGTGGCTCTTAATGGAAGAATATGGAATTAATGCAATAAGGAGGATTCATATTTAAACTTGGTGTTTTAAGGATTTATTTTTAGTCCTGATCTTTTGAAGAAAATGTCACAAACATTTGATATTTTACTCGTCTTAAATATAAACATAGCCTGATGAAGGCCATAAATAGGCTGACATGTTGCTGGTTCAACTATTCAAATATTTCACTGCATTTGAAGACAGTGTTTCTTCTATTAAAGGTATATTCAGTGATTTTACTTAATTCAAATATCACCTCTTTTTTGTTTTGTTGTGATAATCCCTACTATAGAGTGTGCTGCTGACCATATAAGGAGTTCCTCCCTGTCCCCAGTTAACCCTTGGGGTCAACAAACCATAGGTTTTGTTTAGATGTTCTGCTATGTCCAGAATGTTGTCAGGTGATCAGTGATGTCACACCATTAGGCCACTCCCATTTCCACCTGGACAAAAATAAATGCAATACTTCACCATTTTGCTTCCTTTGTTGCAAGCACGCACACACACACACACACACACACACACACACACACACACACACACACACACACACACACACACACACACACACACACACACACACACACACACACACACAGACACACACAGGGGGGGAGAGGTGGTGGAGTTAGCTGCTTCAGCCCGGACCCGGACCCAACAGGCCCGTTGGATAATCCTCCCCTGCGTGCACCCCCTGAAGCCAACCTCCCCCTGCCCCCCCACACAACTCTCACACTGTCACATTAAACCTGTGCACAAAAACTGGCCTAAGGTTTTTTTGGACTGCTCTTTTCTGTGGACATCTTTGGCAAACATAGCAGATCTACAAGCTCACAACAACACGGTTATGAGCTTGTCTGCCAAATGCCTAAGTTGTAGATCAGTATTCTTTGGCTCACAACACGTCTGTCTGTCTGCCTTAATGTGGTCCATGTCCACCATCTACTGGACACAGTGTGAAACTACACCACTTGTTTTTGCCTGCTGTTGTTTCAGCAGTAGAGCGACCACTTGGTTAGCTTTGACACTATTTAATGGAAACTACAACTTATAATGTAGTCATTTATCATTTAATGGAAGCTACAATTTATAATGTAGTCATTTATCAGCCGCTATTAATCCAGAACGATTTACAGTAAGCAAGACCAACACATGGTAATTAGAAAATACGTAGAAATAGTCATCTAGGATCAATATAGGTATAAGAACAATTTACAATTTACAATTTAGGCATTTAGCAGACGCTCTTAATCCAGAGCGACTTACATTTAAGCAAGAACAAAGCATGGGAATACATCACATAAAAAGCATTTATCATGAAACATGCGTAAGCTAAGAAAGTAACAGTGGAATATTTATATAGTGAAACTATACATACACTATACATATAAACTATACATCTTTACTACTATGCTATATATGTGTACTATGGCGTGCTATGACTACATACAATACAATTACAGTGCTGTCTACATAACATGCTATAAGTCTGTATCAAATGCTATATAATCCAACAGAAATGCTATCTAAGGGTTTAGGGTAAGTGCTAAGGGCCATGATGGAGTCTGAAAAGGTGGGTTTTCAGGCTACGGCGGAAGATTGGGAGTGATGCTGCAGTTCTGACTGCAATGGGAAGTGCATTCCACAGTTTTGGAGCCAGAAGGGAGAAGAGTTTGGGACGTGTGGAGCGTTGTCCCGGCGTTTTTAGTGAGGGTCCACTTACTGTACTCAGGAGCAAGCAAGCAGACCGTTAGCCACAGTGTATTTGAAATAGGGCGGTACTTATAGTGCCTGATGTCTATTTTCTGAAAATAGGCGGGGCCTAAGAGCTGTTCAAGTGAGCTGTTTGATAGCTCAGTTGAATAGCAGTTAGTCCGGAATAGATCTCTTCCAGTTTCAAAATGCAGTGTGACTAAACTAAAAACACAGACAGAAGACAGAAGTACAAGTAAAATAAAGAAATGAAGGGAAAACAACAGATAGTACAGAACAAGATAGAGAAAGGGTATGTCTCCAAAATTTCAGAGTGTGTTTCCACTTACTGTACTCAGGAGCAAGCAAGCAGACCGTTAGCCACAGTGTATTTGAAATAGGGCGGTACTTATAGTGCCTGATGTCTATTTTCTGAAAATAGGCGGGGCCTAAGAGCTGTTCAAGTGAGCTGTTTGATAGCTCAGTTGAATAGCAGTTAGTCCGGAATAGATCTCTTCCAGTTTCAAAATGCAGTGTGACTAAACTAAAAACACAGACAGAAGACAGAAGTACAAGTAAAATAAAGAAATGAAGGGAAAACAACAGATAGTACAGAACAAGATAGAGAAAGGGTATGTCTCCAAAATTTCAGAGTGTGTTTCCACTTACTGTACTCAGGAGCAAGCAAGCAGACCGTTAGCCACAGTGTATTTGAAATAGGGCGGTACTTATAGTGCCTGATGTCTATTTTCTGAAAATAGGCGGGGCCTAAGAGCTGTTCAAGTGAGCTGTTTGATAGCTCAGTTGAATAGCAGTTAGTCCGGAATAGATCTCTTCCAGTTTCAAAATGCAGTGTGACTAAACTAAAAACACAGACAGAAGACAGAAGTACAAGTAAAATAAAGAAATGAAGGGAAAACAACAGATAGTACAGAACAAGATAGAGAAAGGGTATGTCTCCAAAATTTCAGAGTGTGTTTCCACTTACTGTACTCAGGAGCAAGCAAGCAGACCGTTAGCCACAGTGTATTTGAAATAGGGCGGTACTTATAGTGCCTGATGTCTATTTTCTGAAAATAGGCGGGGCCTAAGAGCTGTTCAAGTGAGCTGTTTGATAGCTCAGTTGAATAGCAGTTAGTCCGGAATAGATCTCTTCCAGTTTCAAAATGCAGTGTGACTAAACTAAAAACACAGACAGAAGACAGAAGTACAAGTAAAATAAAGAAATGAAGGGAAAACAACAGATAGTACAGAACAAGATAGAGAAAGGGTATGAACCTAACAGCTGTCTAACAGTAGAATATCAATTAAACTATAAGTATATACACTCTACAATGCTATGTCTAGACCAGTGTTTTTAACAATATATAGAGCTATTTAACACTGTTACTGAACACACACTATATGGCAATGATTACTAATATAGAACTTCAATTGTTTTTATTTTATTTATTTATTTATTTGACAGGTACAAAGCTCATTAATCAACATGTTAGTTTTCACATCAATGTAAATGGGCCAGAGTTAGCCGAAGCTACATTTCATCTTTAGTCCCTGGGCAGGCTCTTAAAAAATGAATGATAAAAAGGACAAAGTGTAGTGTGGACAAAGTGTAGTGTACAACACCATGCGTTGATGCCATGTGTGCATATGTGCAAGCACCCAACACTACGTCCATACAAAAACACAGTACAATACAGATAAAAGAAAGACACACAACACCATGCGTTGATGCCATGTGTGCATATGTGCAGGCACCCAACACTACGTCCATAGAAAAATACAATACAATACAGGAACAGATCGACATGGTACAGGGGACAGAACAACCGCAAGTGAAGTGAGAAATGACACCGGTGATAAATACTAAATAGTGCTGATAGTTAGTTACTCATGATTACAGATTTGAGTTGTTTTTAGCCACCTTTTCAGGTTGAATTTGAAGGTCAGATAGTTGGAGGTCTCTCTTAGTCTGTAGAGAGACTATTCCAGTGATGGGAGGCTCTGACAGAGACTGTTCCAGTGATGGGAGGCTCTATAACAGAGACTGTTCCAGTGATGGGAGGCTCTATAACAGAGACTGTTCCAGTGATGGGAGGCTCTATAACAGAGACTGTTCCAGTGATGGGAGGCTCTATAACAGAGACTGTTCCAGTGATGGGAGGCTCTAACAGAGAAGACTGTTTTACCAAACACACTACGTCTGATTGGCACTTCACGGTCCCCTCTGGTAATCGCCCTTGTTGTTCTGTAACCACTGTCCGTTCGATCTATGAACTGGTTCAGTGGTGGAGGTGCAAGTCCATTTAAGATCTTAAAAATGAGGCAGGCATCTGCAAAGTGTTTAAAGCCGTCAAAATTAAATAAGTTGTACCTTTGAACTATATGACAATGGTGGTAACGGTTGGGCTTTTGATCCAGTGTTTTTAATGTCTGTTTGTAAAGTGATTCTATGGGTTTTAAAGTTGTCTGGTTTGTCTGTGACCAGGTTGTGAAACGGTAGGTTATGTGTGAAAAAATCATAGCACGCATGAAGAGTTTGGCTGCATCGGTTGTTAGATATGGTCTTATGTAGGCTTACCACTTACCATACGTCCTCTTTTGCCCGGACAAGTCCTCTTTTGGGGGGCTGTCCGGGCAGTCCGGGGGGGTTTTATAAATTCCTTCAAATGTCCGGGTTTTACGCGTATCGCCTGTATCGCTACGCTCACAGACCATTCAGACCAATGTGTATTACAATGCATGTTCAATGGTTCGTAGTGGAAAAACACTGTGAGAGGTGGACTTCCAGCCCGAACCCCGTAATGTGTATTATTCATGACTCTAGTCTGCATGCGCTGCGCGCTGACAGCACTTGTCCCGACCGCAGGCTGCAGATAGACTGTTGTGCTCTCTGTGAGGAAAGCTTGAAATGCCAAAGAACTATCTCATCATCATTGACATGCAGAGAAAGTAGGCTAATGTTTTCTTAGCTTTGTGACTGACCAATGAGTTTTATGTCCTGCAAGCCCATGTCATGTCAACAACACAGACAAGGCAGCTGTGCGCGAGGTGAGTCCTGCAAATTAAATTGACCCAATATTATTTTGTACAACCTAGCAAAGCATAAGATAATGGTTTGGAGAATAGGCTGGTCTCTCTTTTTACAAGAGATAAGCCATTGCATACAGGTTCTTAAACTTTTTAATTTCAAGGACCCCCATAACTCTGAGAGTAAAACCCATAAAAAGAGTCCCCTTTTATTCCATTTGTACAGTATCAGAGTTAAAAGTTATAAAAGGGTCCATTTGGTTCCATTTGTATAGTACACTCTCAGAGTTACAGACCTGTAAGGGTCCATGATTTGGTTCCATTTGTACACTCTCAGAGTTACAGACCTGTAAGGGTCAATTTGGGTCCATGTGTTACACTCTCAGAGTTACAGACCTGTAAGGGTCCATTTGGGTCCATGTGTTACACTCTCAGAGTTACAGACCTGTAAGGGTCCATTTGGGTCCATGTGTTACACTCTCAGAGTTACAGACCTATAATGGGTCCATTTGGGTCCATGTATTACACTCTCAGAGTTACAGACCTATAATGGGTCCATTTGGGTCCATGTGTTACACTCTCAGAGTTACAGACCTGTAAGGGTCCATTTGGAACCCCCTCAAGGAACCATGAGGGTCCCTGGATCACACCTTTGAGGCTTTGAGAGCCACTGTTATTAAGTACATAACTAATATAGAGCATATTTGATCAAATTTAGGAGCCAAACTTTTTTGACAAATTAATTTAATTCAAACAGAACCGCGCACGCACGACACATGCACAACGTGCATGTGAACGTGCACACGCACATGCACTCTTTTTGGTAATTCAGAATATGGTATGCCTAGTCTTATGTGTCTGAAATTGGATGAAGTGAATTTGATTTTATTGGCTACATTTATAACATGCTTTTTAAATGTCAAGTTTGAGTCTAGTGTAATTCCAAGATATTTAAATGCTGATACTACCTGAATACAACTACCTTCAATTGTCATTTACTGACAAAGGGTTGAAAACCACTGCTGTGCATGAACACAGTTAACCCATTCTTTGCTTCTGGGAGGTGGGGTCCCTGAAACAACACATTTTCAGATGGGGGTCGGCGGCCAATTTCATATATTTTTGGGGGTCCTTGACATGAAATATTGAGCACCACTGATACAGAAACATGAGGTTTTTCAGAAAAAGAATGACATTTAATTTTTTTTCTTTTTTTAATTTCGACGTCAGGCCAAAATGGTGTTGTTGTTGTTGTTGTTGTCGTTGTCGTCTGTTTTGATTGATTGAAATATTTATTAACAGTTTGCAGAATTACAGTACATTTAAATATGTATTAACAGTTTGCAGAATTACAGTACATTTAAATATTTATTAACAGTTTGCAGAATTACAGTACATTTAAATATTTATTAACAGTTTGTAGAATTTACAGTACATTTTAAGCACAAACTCAATACAAAGACTGTTAACTGTGAGTGGACGATCCAATTAAGCATTACACTTGTTTACAACAGGGTCCACATTGTTCAATTCATCAAAACATTTAGAGACGTACAAATAGACACTTCTATATAGTTAAAGAACAGAACAGGAATTCATCATAAAGGAAGTAAAAAGGGAAAAGAAACATATACAGTGAGGGGAAAGGAGTGGGGGGGGGATTCAGATTTTAAAGGGACCAGTTTCGAATTGCGGCCGTCCGTAGGTGCCCTTTGAGAGCGGTTTTGAAGGAGTCAAGGGATTCACATGTCTTAATGACTGTTGGTAGGGCGTTCCACATTTTGGTGGCATAGGAGCGAAAATAATTTAGTCCCTTGTTTGTGCCGAATCTGGGTTGTACATGGTTTGTTGCACTCCGTCTGGTGTTGTGGGTGTGGACTTCGTTGACATTAAGGAAGTATCTAGACAGGTACATGGGTATCTTGGTGGTGTATCGAATCTTGTGGACCAGACCCATTGCAAGATGCTGTACTCTGTCGTCGACCCTAAGCCATCCCAGCCTGTCAAAGTGGGCAGGGGTGAGGTGGGTTCGGGGGGTGAGGCCAAGTATAGTAGCCTGACCAGTTTATTTTGGGAGGTCTGGAGCCTTGTTTTAAGGGCCTTTGAGGTGCTGTGGTACCAAGAGGGGCATGCATAGTCAAAGAAACCTTGTACTGTTAAGGTGTTCAAGGTGTTTTTGTTGACCAGTGAGGAGATCCTGTAAAGGAATCTTGTTCTTTGATTGACTTTTTTGATTACGTTGGTGGCCATTTTATCACCGGAAAGATTGGCCTCCAGGATGGAACCTAGGTAGGTAATTTCATGTTTTCGTGTGATAATATTGTCACCCACTCTAACCAAGAAGCCATCTGCCTTGCTGAGATTACTATTTGATCCGAAGAGAAAGGATTCAGTTTTTCCCAGGTGTAAGGATAGTTTGTTATCAGCGAGCCAGGTGCAGATTCTACCGAGTTCAGAGCTGAGGGTCTTTTCAACCTGCAGTTTGTTCCTTACATATATTAGGAACAGTAAAGGCCCTAGTATGCTTCATTGTGGAACGCCACAGCTCACTGGGAGGGGGGGGGGGGGGCAGGACAGTGTTCCGTTCACCTCCACCATCTGTTCTCTCCCCTCCAGGTAGGATTGCATCCAGCTCACTGATGTGCTATCAAAACCAATAGCTTTAAGCTTGTTAACCAGTATGGAGTGGTTCACGGTGTCAAAAGCTTTTGGAGGTCCAGCATGACCATGCCGCAGTATTTTCCAGCATCCACCTCGTGTTTGATGTGGTCGCTCAAATAGAGGAGGCATGTGTCAGTGGAGTGGGATGTTCTGAAACCTGATTGGAACTCGTACATCAATTTATTAGTGGCAAGATACTTTTCAACCTGTTCATAGACTATTTTTTCCATTACTTTCGATATGGAGCTTAGAATAGAAATAGGGCGGTAGTTGCAGGGTTCTAATTTACTCCCTTTTTTGTACAAGGGGGTTACCAACAAGCCCAGCTCTACAAACAAAAGCTTTATTTGTGTTTAAACACACAAAGCCATTGTGCGTAATGTGCGTAAACCACAAGCGCACACACACACACACATGCACGCACGCACGCACACACACACACCACCGTCAGTCCGCAACTGCGTTCCAGCAAGCTGAACTATAAAGCTAAATTATATCATTTTATTATGAGATCCCGTTAGCCTACATGCTTTGAGCCGAGGGCCCATTGCAGGCTAGAGAACAGTTGGCTATGTGAATAATGTTTTAACGTGCAGAGAGAAAGTGTTGTTGAACTTTGAACACTGTTTGAACACTGTTGCTTTGCTGTATATGAGAGAGAGAGAGAGAGAGAGAGAGAGAGAGAGAGAGAGAGAGAGAGAGAGAGAGATGCAGAGACGCATTGCTGTAGCTACTTGCTGGCTACGTTTAGGACTCTCAATCAATCAGAATCAGAATTATTTTAATGATCATCTACTGTAGGTCTAGGCCTATGTTGGTATATACCATTAGGAGAGATAACAGGCCAAACGTTGAATTGTGTAGAACTTCTTGAGAATTAAGCAGGGCAGATGTGTGACAATAACTTAACTCTTGAGAGTGTCAAATTAAACCATTTGGTTTCATTTTACACCCACAAAGATAAGGGCCCATTTGGTTCATCCTTTAGCTGCATGGGGACCACCTGGAACCCCCTCAAGGCCAGTGGTCCCCCTGGTTGAAAACCACTGATTTACACTAACTCTGTATGTTTAGAACCAGCAGGCATGCAGCTTTACATTATATTATGAGAGCTGTATATTTGTGACGTGACATAGACACGCGGTACGTCGGCCGTTATCTGGGTTCTTTCAACCCAGAGTCCATCACTTTGATGTCACTTTCATTTCATTCATTCATTCATTCTTTGATACCACGGCAAATGGAGAACACTTCTACTCTCTGTCTCTCTCTCTACGGCTCTTCATATGGCAACATGAAAACCATACATAGACCCGTCCCAATTGAAACCGTTCTTAATAAGAACAAGGAGAACAATAAGAAAGTATAATTCCCGGACGGCCTCAAGGCTTCACAGCTGTGGGTCTTCTAAAGGAAAACATGTTACGGATATATGCTGGATCACAGGAAGAAATAATGCACCTGTGACTCATATATAAGCTGATCGAAGGAATAGATTATATCGTTTTATATACACCACCATGCCTATTTCTGTCGCTCATAGTTCTCTATTTCAATCTCTGGGTCCTTGGTGGACTCGTCCAGCTTTGTTTCAGAGAAACTTAGGATGTCACCGTGAATCAGCAGAAGCAGAAGCAGCAGCAGAAGAAGAAGCAGCAGAAGCAGCAAGGACGACATCAAGATGGGGAGGAGCAGATCACGGGGATGGAGACGTCACAAGGTCTGTTTATTTACTCACCAAACTAACTGAAGTTAGGGTTTAAATACATTGTAGAAATTCACTGTAAGAACGACGAAGACTGCAGCCATTAGTATTGGTGGTGAAGAGAGAGAGATCAGTTGTTAATCAAATATTGCATATTGTATCTGAAGTTGTTATATTTTACCTAAATATTTAGCTGATACATTTGAATGTCAAATAAATGTATGATGTAAGATTATGAAATATACATGGCAACTAGAACACACACACACACACACACACACACACACGCTGGGATGGCAGGGCTGGTGCATATGCACTGAGAAGAGCCTCGTCCAGTGACTGGTAGAAGGAATCCTTGACCTCACTCTGGGATGGCAGGGCTGCTGCACTGAGAAGTGTGGCAAAGCGGTGCTTAACCAGCGGGATACGGAGGGTCATTAGTCTCTCACTAATGCCAACAGGTGTTTCAGTGAGTCTTGGTAGTAGTGTGTTTTTCATGGCTGGTCCCACACCATGCAGATGTTGTCCTCCTGACGGGCAACCCCTCCAAAACAACCTATAGCGGAATGGTAACGGAATGGCCCGATAGATGCAGTATCCTTTCCAGGAAATGTTGAGTAGACAATTTTTAGGCCACCTTTTCTAGGCCCTTCCCCACTTGGGGAGAGCAGTGTTGCCCCTAAATAGGGCTGCTCAAGCACACAGGGGTCTGGCCGAAAACAGCTTCCACTCAATCCACGCTGTTAGCGACCAATAACCTGTGTTGCTGACGTGCAGGGTTCTGTTAGCGACCCATAACCTGTGTTGCTGACGTGCAGGGTTCTGTTAGCGACCAATAACCTGTGTTGCTGACGTGCAGGGTTCTGTTAGCGACCCATAACCTGTGTTGCTGACGTGCAGGGTTCTGTTAGCGACCCATAACCTGTGTTGCTGACGTGCAGGGTTCTGTTAGCGACCCATAACCTGTGTTGCTGACGTGCAGGGTTCTGTTAGCGACCCATAACCTGTGTTGCTGACGTGCAGGGTTCTGTTAGCGACCCATAACCTGTGTTGCTGACGTGCAGGGTTCTGTTAGCGACCAATAACCTGTGTTGCTGACGTGCAGGGTTCTGTTAGCGACCCATAACCTGTGTTGCTGATGTGCAGGGTTCTGTTAGCGACCCATAACCTGTGTTGCTGACGTGCAGGGTTCTGTTAGCGACCCATAACCTGTGTTGCTGACGTGCAGGGTTCTGTTAGCGACCCATAACCTGTGTTGCTGACGTGCAGGGTTCTGTTAGCGACCCATAACCTGTGTTGCTGACATGCAGGGTTCATAGCTAAGAGCTTCCAGGTCATTCGCACCTGCTCTCATCACCAGAACCCCATCATCACCAGACTTCAACGCGTTGTAAGGTCCTGGTACTGTTCACCGTGGTCAGAGGTCAGAGGTCAGAGGTGGATACCTGGTACTGTTCACCGTGGTCAGAGGTCAGAGGTCAGAGGTGGATACCTGCGCAAGGACGTTTTTAAGTGCCATAGGGGGTGCGTCCTTCACAGTAGCACTATCTTCACCACCATGGGGTAAACCCGATGGCGTGGGTGAGCCCATGACGACCAGTCCCCCATCATGGCTGCAGGAGGCTGCCGGGTCCTTGGTCTTTGACCAGTCCCCCATCATGGCTGCAGGAGGCTGCCGGGTCCTTGGTCTTTGACCAGTCCCCCATCATGGCTGCAGGAGGCTGCCGGGTCCTTGGTCTTTGACCAGTCCCCCATCATGGCTGCAGGAGGCTGCCCGGTCCTTGGTCTTTGACCAGTCCCCCATCATGGCTGCAGGAGGCTGCCGGGTCCTTGGTCTTTGACCAGTCCCCCATCATGGCTGCAGGAGGCTGCCGGGTCCTTGGTCTTTGACCAGTCCCCCATCATGGCTGCAGGAGGCTGCCGGGTCCTTGGTCTTTCAAGGCCCACTGGTTGCGCACCGCTAGCATTGCCTTTCTGTCAGGGTGTGCTCCCTTAAGCCAAATTCCAATACCCAATATCTCGGCCACTCACTCACTCACACTCGCTCACTCCAGCATGGCAAATGACGGTGAAATTGGTGACCTGCCAAATATATGACCATCTTGTTCACACAACTATTACATGGAAGTCTTTAAATACATGGCCTAAATACAGTAAGGTTGAACTCTGCTAATGAACAAACTGCAACAATTGACATTAGGACACATTTACATTATGTGATTGTCTACACGGTTGTCACATATTTCAGCAGGTCACCAATTCCACCATAACACCACCTTGCTGGAGTGACTGAGTGCGAGTGAGCGAGTCGCCGAGATTCTGGGTATTGGAATTTGGCTTTAGCCTTTGCCTAATAAGCTTACCCACAATGCAGTGGAGCTAGGGGGCAGGGTTGACGGGCGTCAGGGCATGTCCACGTGATGGTGGGCCTATACGCCGCGTCTCTGGGTCGGCAGAGACCCAGTTACCATGCGTGGCCACGGGGGGGCACTACAGGAGTCTTGGTGGTGGAGAGGCTCTGTACCAGCAGGAGGAGACTTACACACTCGGCTCCTCTGGGGGGGGGGGGGGGGGGAGTGTAGCAAGCAGAAAGCACCATGCTACATGCACCATCTACAAACATCTCTATCCTACTATACTACCGCACTAGACACGTCACCCTGTGTGAATTCCGTACTGTTCCCATAGTATGTGCAGTGATTGAATGAACTCCATTCAAGTGACTATAAATATGAGTATTGTGTCTTTCATTGTGAACACGGCTTTAGAGAACAAAGCTGAGATGTTAACGTCCTCTCTCCGTTTGCCCCAGGAACCATCCATGGATTTACTTGAGGAACACATCTTGAAGACTCTGAAGGAGCTGAAAGCCAGAGAGTTCGAGGACTTCAAGGTTCACCTGCACCACCCTGATATCTTTGAAGGCCTCGTTCCTCTCCCTGATATCTTTGAAGGCCTCGTTCCTCTCCCACCGCTTCCAACCCCAGACGTTCTAATCCCACAGTGCTTCCTTGAGAAGAACAACAAGAAGGGCATCGCTCATCTGATGGTGCTGAGCTACCCCGGTCATGCTCCTCAGATCATGGCGAATGTTCTGAAGAAGATCCACAGGAATGATCTACTGCACAGGTTACCACACATGGCCAAAGGTAGGTGAACCTCATACGGTCTATCCCTGGCCACAGGAGGACATCTTTCATGGTGTCTTACATGGGAGACGGTTCAAAGGGGAGATTGTGCGCTCATCTAGTGCATGTGTTTAGACACTTCAAAGGGAGATTGTGTGCTCATCTAGTGCATGTGTTTAGACACTTCAAAGGGGAGATTGTGCGCTCATCTAGTGCATGTGTTTAGACACTTCAAAGGGGTGATTGTGCGCTCATCTTGTGCATGTGTTTAGACACTTCAAAGGGGAGATTGTGTGCTCATCTAGTGCATGTGTTTAGACACTTCAAAGGGGAGATTGTGTGCTCATCTAGTGCATGTGTTTAGACACTTCAAAGGGGAGATTGTGGTTAGACAGCAAGGAAATAATCAAATATAATGTTTGCTTTCTGGAAACATTTGAACTTGAGTACTCGCTTGACCTACTAGTACATTCTTCCCTGCTGCAATAACAGTTAATTACCTTGCTAAACCTTAATGCAATCAACTTAACATCAGTTTAATAGCCAGATAATAGTTCATTACTGCCTGGTAACAGCAGGTTTCTTATACAATGTGTTATTTTCTAACTCATCAATAGCTGTGACATCAGACCAGCATGAAGCTACAGGCGCTGACCCAACAAGGTCAAGTTCAACGTCAACAAGTGGAGGAGTCTCTAAAGCTGAAGGTGAGCTGAAACTATGAATAGATGTCTTCAATAAACGGATTAACCACTTGAACCCCAGCTTCCCTATTCTGAGGAGAACATTATCCACAAATAGCAGATTTACAAGCTCACAACACATTGCAATGTGTCATGTTGTTCTCTAAATCAATTATTACGGTCACAATATAGAGCTATTTAACACTGTTCCTGAACACACACTCTATAGCAATGATTACTGTCACAATATAGAGCTATTTAACACTGTTACTGAACACACACTCTATATCACTGATTACTGTCACAATATAGAGCTATTTAACACTGTTACTGAACACACACTCTATATCACTGATTACTGTCACAATATAGAGCTATTTAACACTGTTACTGAACACACACTCTATAGCAATGATTACTGTCACAATATAGTTATTTAACACTGTTAAACAGCAGGTTTCTTATACAATGCTGTTGTCTTTTGTAACTCAACAGTAGCTGTGACATCAGACCAGCATGAAGCTACAGGCACTGACCCAACAAGGTCAAGTTCAACGTCAACAAGTGGAGGAGCCTCTAAAGCTGAAGGTGAGCTGAAACTATGAATAGATGTCTTCAATAAACTGATTAACCATTTGAACCCCAGCTTCCCTGTTCTGAGGAGAACATTATACACAAATAGCAGATTTACAAACTCACAACACATTGCAATGTGTCATGTTGTACTCTAAATCAATTATTACTGTCATAGAGCTATTTAACACTCTTACTGAACACACACTCTATAGCAATGATTACTGTCACAATATAGAGCTATTTAACACTGTTACTGAACACACACTCTATAGCAATGATTACTGTCACAATATAGAGCTATTTAACACTGTTACTGAACACACACTCTATAGCAATGATTACTGTCACAATATAGAGCTGTTTAACACTGTTACTGAACACACTATAGCAATGATTATTTAACAATTACTATTTAACACTGACTGACTGGCAGGCTGACTGACTGACTGACTGACTGACTGACTGACTGACTGACTGACTGACGGGCGGTCGTGCGTGCATCTGTTACCAGAACCAAGACACCGATGGGACGGTTTCAAGGGTGTTTATTGAACTTTTGGGGTTATTTTAAGCCCATTACTGACAAAAAAGTGCAAAGTTAATAACTGTTATTAACGGTGCAGTTTTTGGGGGCCCCTGAGCTAGGGGAGCCCCTGAGCTAGGGGGCCCGTGAGCTAGGGGGCCCGTGAGCTAGGGCGACCCGTGAGCTAGGGGGCCCGTGAGCTAGGGCGACCCGTGAGCTAGGGGGCCCGTGAGCTAGGGGGGCCTGTGAGCTAGGGGGGCCCGTGAGCTAGGGGGGCCCGTGAGCTAGGGGGGCCCGTGAGCTAGGGGGGCCCGTGAGCTAGGGGGGCCCCTGAGCTAGTGGGGCCCCTGAGCTAGTGGGGCCCGTGAGCTAGGGGGGCCCGTGAGCTAGGGGGGCCCGTGAGCTAGGGGGGCCCGTGAGCTAGGGGGGCCCGTGAGCTAGGGGGGCCCGTGAGCTAGGGGGGCCCGTGAGCTAGTGGGGCCCCTGAGCTAGTGGGGCCCCTGAGCTAGTGGGGCCCGTGAGCTAGGGGGGCCCGTGAGCTAGGGGGGCCCGTGAGCTAGGGGGGCCCGTGAGCTAGGGGGGCCCCTGAGCTAGTGGGGCCCCTGAGCTAGCGGGGCCCGTGAGCTAGGGGGGCCCGTGAGCTAGGGGGGCCCCTGAGCTAGGGGGGCCCGTGAGCTAGGGGGGCCCCTGAGCTAGGGGGGCCCCTGAGCTAGGGGGCCCCTGAGCTAGGGGGCCCCTGAGCTAGTGGGGCCCGTGAGCTAGGGGGGCCCGTGAGCTAGGGGGGCCCGTGAGCTTGAGCCTCCGTGTGACAGCAACGCGGCCACACAGAGGCTGAAGCTCAGAGGCCCCTCCTAGCTCAGAGGCCCCTCCTAGCTCAGAGGCCCCTCCTAGCTCAGAGGCCCCTCCTAGCTCAGACGCCCCTGGGCCGTTGGATAATCCTCCCCTGATTCAACTGTTCTCAGCTGTGTTGAGTCTATGAATAGATGTCTTATAAACTGATTATTTACTCTATGAATATATGTCTTATAAACGGATTATTGACTCTATGAATAGATGTCTTATAAACTGATTATTGACTCTATTAGGGATGTGCCGATGAGACATTTTGGCCGATATCGATATCCGATATAATTCATTGCTGTTATGGTCGATATAACCGATATTACCGATGTCGATATGATCTCATTCTGTATTGAAAAATTATAATAATTTTGTCCATTCTGAAAAATACATGTAACAGGGTGTCTGCACTGCCGGCTTAGGGAAGTCAGATTTAACTTTAAAACCTTTTTATATTTAATATTGTGAGCTTGTAGATCTGTTCAAGCTCTGACTTTGGACTTTTGTCTTTTCTGACATCAGACCAGCATGGAGCTACAGCCGCTGACCCACCAATGTCAAGTGCAACGTCTACAGGAGCAGCTGAAGGTGAGCTGACTGTTTGTGTGTGTGTGTGTGTGTGTGTGTGTGTGTGTGTGTGTGTGTGTGTGTGTGTGTGTGTGTGTGTGTGTGTGTGTGTGTGTGTGTGTGTGTGTGTGTGTGTGCACGCGCACTGGCTGGCTGGCGGGCAGGGGGGCGGGCAGGCGGTCGTGTGTCTGTTACCAGAACCAAGACAAGGATGGGACGGTTTCAAGGGTGTTTATTGAACAAACTTAAACAGGGAGCAAGTCAGGCTCAACGTACTGTAAGCCTGGGAGGGGTCAGACTCAACGTACTGTAAGCCTGGGAGGGGTCAGACTCAACGTACTGTAAGCCTTGGAGGGCACAATAATGAACAGAATGGGATTCTTGTCCTTGGCGGTCTCCTTGTCACTGAAAGAGAGTTCCATTAGTTCAGGACAGAAAAACATATACAGACGAGCGCTGTCAGTGCGCTCCTCCCTGGAGGCGTGCTCTAGTGGGTAGCTCCTCCCTGGAGGCGTGCTCTAGTGGGTAGCTCCTCCCTGGAGGCGTGCTATAGTAGGTAGCTCCTCCCTGGAGGCGTGCTCTAGTAGGTAGCTCCTCCCTGGAGGCGTGCTCTAGTGGGTAGCTCCTCCCTGGAGGCGTGCTCTAGTGGGTAGCTCCTCCCTGGAGGCGTGCTCTAGTAGGTAGCTCCTCCCTGGAGGCGTGCTCTAGTAGGTAGCTCCTCCCTGGAGGCGTGCTCTAGTAGGTAGCTCCTCCCTGGAGGCGTGCTCTAGTAGGTAGCTCCTCCCTGGAGGCGTGCTCTAGTAGGTAGCTCCTCCCTGGAGGCGTTCTCTAGTAGGCGCACAGTATTAACTTTCTTTTTCTCTCCCTTTTGGGGACACTCACCTTGTCGGGGGGAGCGAGCGCGACTCCACAATACAAAGACTTCCACTCTTTGATAGGTGGTTTCACTTTGTTGTGTTTTGAAAACGCCATTCTCATCAAAGCGGACCCCAGCAAACGATACGTTTTTCTGCCGTTCTTATGAACATCGTTCTCGTGTAAAGGGGGTCTTAGAGGGAAGAAGACATTTGGTGTGGAGGGAAATACTGGCAGTTTCACCAACAACCACAACTACCAACCAATGTTCATTCCACTTATCTTCAGCGGGTCACTTTGTTGACCAACACCGGGCAGCGCTCATTCAGAGAGTGACCAGGCTGGATCCCATCCTGGATCTGCTCCTTGAGAAGACGATCATCACCACAGAGGACTACAATAAAGTGAGGTCCAAGTCCACCATTGAGGAGAGGATGAGGGAACTCTATGCGCTCCTGAACTCCAGCACGTCTAAAGACATTTTCCACCAATGTCTTGAGACACACGAGAATCTCCTTCTAGAGGATCTGTGAGTAATTGTGATTTAAATTAATTTTCTATGAAGTTCTGTAAGATAATACGTTATAATAAGTTAATGTACATTTTAACATCAGTACAAGATAATGTACACTCACTATGATCCAAAGTCACACGTTGATCCTGATTCTTATGCCACAGACGAAAAACAGTCTAAGTCCACACTATTGATCCATAATGTATAAATGATAGATAAGGGTTCAGGACAACGAGGCCTTTTCGTGGAGGGGTCAGAATGAAATTTGGACTTTTTCGTCTGTGGTACTCAGTTATAGAGGGCAAGTATAATATTTTAAGGTGTATAAGTCTTATTAGCCAGAGATCCTTTTAAATAGCAGTGTTATTTTTAGCCAGGATGTTCATAATCATGACAGGGTTGTAGTTTTTCATTGTGATGTTAATGTTACATGTAGCACGCATTGTACATGTAGCACGCATTGTGACGCTAAAGTTACATGTAGCACACATTGTGATGCTAACGTTACATGTAGCACGCATTGTGAGTCCTCACTAATGCTGAAGATAAAATGCTACTATTTCTTTCTATTGGGTCTTATATATTATATATCTTATATATATTCTATTTGTCTTATAGGAGAGCTGTGGACACTTCAGAAACATCAGGTGAGTGCTGTTAAGTTAAATAGATAAATTGTGATCATAATTACATCAATAATTTATTTGTATCACTTTTCTGAATAGAGTTTTAGGATCTTTTTAAAAACAGCAAACAACACATCAGAAAACTGCATTCAGAACAAGATATACAATTAGAGCTGTAAAGAGGGCACCTCGGTGCCTGGACAGTAAAATCCTGATCAACCTGGGGATCAAGGCCAGTCTTAGGAGCTGGGATGGAGCTCCATACGCCAGCCCATTATCGTCCACCCCTACTTAGGAACAACCCAAAGAGTGTTTGATGTTTGTTAGTATTACCTATACTGTAACTGCCCGACCGTTTTAGCAATATTCATAGTGAAACTGAGATGGCGTCGGTGGCTACTATAGTTCTGCAGTCTCGAGGGGCGTGTCTTAACTCGGCTCCAGGCCAGTGAGGCAGCAAGCCCAACATGAGTGCTTATCTGTGGGTAGAACAAGCCCAACATGAGTGCTTATCTGTGGGTAGAACAATTGTGGTGACTCAGTGTTTGCAGCACAATGCTTATTTGCAACGCCCTGCAAAAAGACTAACGGTAACATTTATATATGGGTGAGTTCGGATATGCGCACCGGGAGCGGGAGAGTTTGTGTTGCAGTGTGCTCAGTGCGCTATCCGAACGCACCCCTACAGTACACACACACACACACACACACACACACACACACACACACACACACACACACACACACACACACACACACACACGCGCACGCACGCACGCACGCACGCACGCACGCACGCACGCACGCACGCACGCACGCACACACACACACACACACAGTACATTTTAGGTTTGTGTACATAAATGACATGACAGCTGCAGGTGGGTGTGGGAGTACAAACTTAAACTGAATTTGGGTATGAGAAGTGTTTCCTGATGCATGTAACTTCAACTATACAGCTTATTGTGTTCAGTCTTTTGACTCTTTTCACATCAAATAATGAAGCCGACATCTTAATATCATGTGTTTGTAACAGAATCCACCATGGGGACACTTAAGCAGCGCATGTTGGACAGTCTGGATCAGCTGCTTCACGATGAGTTTGAGAGGTTCAAGTGGCATCTACGAGATCCTGGAAATGTGGAAGGTCTCAAGCCGCTCACAAAGTTTGCTCTGGAGAACGCCAAGAGGACAGACACAGTGGACCTGATCGCGCAGAGCTACCCTGGTAGAGAAACTCAGATCATGCTGAATGTTCTGACAAAGATGGACAGGATTGATCTAGTACCAACAAGTAGGTGAAGAGAGGATAGATATTTTAAGTTTATAAGTTAATATTATATTAAAACACCCTTGTAGATTGTAACTAGAAATGTCGCAATTTAAAAAAATGTCAAAGTGTGGTTGCCGCAGTCGCTTATATATGCCCCTCCCATTAATATTGTTAGCCAAACACAATGTCACGTCACCCCTGTGATCATGTGTAAGTAATTTGGAGGGGATTTATCCCCCCAAAACTCATTTTTCTGAAAGAAACGGTTAAATAAATATAAATATTTCGCATTTGTGACGCCCCCTATGGATGCAAATGGAATCGCTTTTGGATTTTGGTTGATTAAACCACCCGGGACATCTGAAATTGGGATGGATTGGGCTTCGGACGACGATTACGGCTGAACGATACGCACTACCAAAATTCTGCCGATGGTGTTTTAATCGGATAGGCGCTTAATTGTATTTGTTGTGCCAGGTGGATGTAACGTCTACTTTGTTTGACTGCATAATTCATTGAAAGCATGAAAGGTTTATCTTAATGTCTAATGTAACAGACACACACACACACACACACACACACACACACACACACACGGAGACGGACCCAATATGATGTGTCTCCACTCTAACCAATCACTGTCTCACATCTCAGCTTTAGAAGAGAAGGCAAGACGAGAGAGAGCTGCCAAACTGAGAGGTAAGTTGTGTGTGTGTGTGCGTGTGTGCGTGCGTGCGTGCCTCACAGTTAGACAAAGATATTTATTATAGTTGTGTTCACTAACACTACTTCTAGAAGGACATACTTAGCTTAGGATTCCTAACTGTTTAGTAGAAGGATTAATTGGCAGCAATCATAGAGAGAGCCTCTGAGAATAAATGCAATCCTGTACACTGTGTTTACAGCCTCCATTTACTACTACTAATACCATCTTTTGGGGCTGCACGATTTTGCCTAAAAAAATAACCGATTATTTTCTCTGAAACCTCAATTTCGATTTCGATTTTATTTTTTTCAGTAAAAGAAATACATTGTCTTTTTTTATGCAAACAATGTGAATTTTCCTATTGGAATAAATTCCAAACCTTAAGGATCCCTGGCTAATAAGACAAATTAAAACATTATACTTGCCCTCTATGAATACATTTTATATTTTAAAAACATTTTATTTCTTTCATAAAGAGAGAATCTTTCAATCAATAGGGACTGCTCCCATGGCAGGTTGCTGATATGTCCATGTGTGGTCCAGCCCTAGCTCTGGTCCATAGCCTTAAGCAGTAAGGCTATTGACCAGAGCTAGTCCAGCCCTATGGAATGCATATGCTAATAAAACAACCTAATACTTCCTAAGAATAATATGAGCATCGAAGCTATATTTAAATACTTTTTTATTAGCATGTTCATTCCATACATTCCCTGGGGCTGGACCACACATGGACATACAGTATGTCATATGACATCCTCAACTTGGACAGGAGCAGTTCCTATTGAGTGAAAGATTCTCTATTCATGAAAGAAATAAAAATATTTAAGGTGTTTTTATTTTTTAGATATAGAGGGCAAGTATAGTGTTTTAAGGCATATTTGTCTGGCCAGGGGTCCTTTTAAAGGTGTAGTGAAATGAAAAAGACGTTTTTCACACTTTTAGACCATATCCGTGGTCATCATATGGGCATACCTAACAATGGATGCAAAAAAAAATGGGAAAAGTCTAATTTCTGTGTGTTTTTATATCAAAGGTCCATAAAAACGATTGTATTATTTATTTATTAAAACGGAAACGTGCTGCGTGATGACGGGTAGAGATACACATCGATAAAAGCCAATAACAATGAAGCTCACCCGTTTAATTCCCCATATCTGCGCAATCGTCCAACACAGCTGCTACTGATTACAGAAATCCTCCGTTTTTATTCCCATTCACGATAACATCCAGACAGTGTATTACTCGGTTTCAACTCAATCATCACGCTAAAATATGTATCTGAAAACATTATAGGGTAGAAATAAGCCACATAACAGTAAACTGGTGTAGCTGGCCGACAATCTGATTTGTAAACAAACATACACCATGCGTGTTGCGTATAGCATAGCTACCGTCCCTAGCTACCGTCCCATCGCCTGAAGGGACGCAACGCTGATTGGTTCAGAAACTTCAGACCGGTGTTTCATGTTGAAACTTCAACAAAATAAATTGATCTCCATTTCCGTTTCCCTACACCTTTAAACAAAGAAAGATAAATCCCCTTTGGGATTGATTAAACAAGTGAAAACGTTTACAATACGTCCAAAATAACTCTTTAAAAGAAGTAGCCAATTTAACGTTTAGGTGCCCACTCTTCCTCCACCCATGCAATGTGAAATGCCACTGAATCTGTAGGCCTAATCTTTGTCCATTTTGATTATGTCTCATCATATGGGCCACATCTCTATTCTACTTGTGACAGCCAGCTTGTGTACTGTGAAGGCAAAGGTTTCTGAACGTCTCATTTTTACACGTGCTGAAAATAGACTACTAGCTCACAACGTGTCGCGGAGGCGACATTGTGAGCTTGCAGATCTGCTATTTTTTTAGCAGGTCGTACGGCGAAACATAAGACAGGCTGCCCTTGTGTTTTTAGCCGAGGCGACGTACACAGTCAACACAGAGTCAGACACATGGGATAAACAGTGTACACTACCCAACTTTATGATAATAAGGGACAGGAGGTTGGCTATGAACCAGAGCTACTCGCTGCTATGCCTGTCCATTCTCCAGGCACTGGAACAATACGTGCTGCCGTCTCCCACAGGCATCGACCGACCCAACTAAAACCTGTCCCCGTAAAAAGTCGATCTGTGCCTGTGAGAGAAGGCAACACGAGCGTCCCAACCAGGGGGGCAGTCAGACAGATATTCTGTGAAGCGACTAAGGAAATCGGGACTTCCTGAAAGTTCATATAATGGCCTGTTGTGGCGCTGTCATTGGGCCCAAAAAACCCCATATCTCCATAGAGGTCCATGTATTTGGGCCCAACTTCACCTAGACTGTATTACCTTAATAAACATGGTCATGAATACTTTCTGCTTCGAGTCACTAGTTTAAAGTCTCGTTTCTCATGTCATAATATTCTTTTTGGAAAATGATGGTCCCATTTATTTAAAAAATGACCATAAAGTCGAGTATGCTCTGGGGGAGTGGCTACCGTTACAGTCTATGATCGGGAGCCACCCCCCGTTCGAGTCAAAATAAAAACCAACGAAGAAGAAGGGGGGAAGTCCCGCCTCGTTGTCTGGGCCAGCCAATGGGCCAGCTGGGCCCAAACGGATCTAGAAAGATGGCGATGTATACAATTCAAGGACTGACAGGCTTTATTTTACGTCCATATCAGACCCGGAGAACGCTTTGTCCGTAATTTATTTTACAGTCTATGATAGTGACGCAAAAACATTGATTGATTGTTGACAGCAGGGTCTCAGAGTCCAGTGAGTTGTCATCTCTATATTGTCAGAACTAGTCCACAACGACAATGACTGGAGTGGAAAATGTTCCATTCTGTTATTGGTAACAGGTACACATTCTCTCTCTCTCTCTCTCTCTCTCTCTCTCTCTCTCTCTCTCTCTCTCTCTCAGGTCCGTTGGTGGAAACATCAGGGCTTCCCATTACTTACTATAAAGACCAGCTTCAGGACAACATGAGCAGTAGCTGCAGTACTTGTACTTTTGTCAAATTGGGCACAGAGTCTGAGGTTGAGGTTG
This sequence comes from Protomyctophum parallelum, assembly GCF_964188405.1. Taxonomy (NCBI): domain Eukaryota; kingdom Metazoa; phylum Chordata; class Actinopteri; order Myctophiformes; family Myctophidae; genus Protomyctophum; species Protomyctophum parallelum. The sequence continues at coordinate 50,826,332 of NC_139706.1, read as the reverse complement.
AAACGGTCTTCATCCCGCTCCACAATCTAGACATCAAAGACACAGACATCCACAGCCACCATGAGGTCAGACAGTTGGAGAAGAAGCCAGGAGGAACACAAATCCAACCTGAAGAAATTCACGAAGACCCTTCTGGAAGAGTCATAAGATCAGCACTGACCACTGGCTGTGCAGGAATTGGCAAAACGTTCCTCGTACTAAAGTATCTGTCTGACTGGGCCAAGAAACGTTTCAGCCAAGGTCCACACCTCGTGTTCCCGCTCAAGTTCCGCCAGTTAAATCTGCTCAAGGGAAAGAAATGTACTTTGGCACAGCTAATTCACCACTGCATCGTGGAAACCAGATTCATTGAGGAAGAAGTTCTTAATGATATCTTCAAGGTGTTGCAGAAGTCAGTAGGCTACAACAAGAGCCCCTTCAAAGTCATGATTGTTATGGATGGATATGATGAAGAAACTTTCCAGTTCGATTTCAAAACAGATTTTGGCCCCGTGAATGTGATGGATTCATACCCAGTGGAACATCTGCTTGTAAACCTCATCAAGGGAGAGCTGCTCCCCTCTGCTCGCATCTGGATAACCTCACGACCTGCAGCAGTCAAACGGGTTCCTAAGGCGTTTGTTAACAGGATGACAGAAGTACGAGGCTTCATTGAAGATGACCAGAAGAAGGAGTTCTTCACGAAGAGCATCAGTGATGAGAACCAGGCCAGCTCAATCTTCTCACACATCCAGAAATCAAAGATCCTCCACACCATGTGTGAAATCCCAGTCTTCTGTTGGTTCCTTGCTACCGTTGTGCAGAACACGGGGATGACAGACAAGCTGCCCAAAACCCTGGTTGAGCTGTTCTGCCACTTCCTGATGGGTGAGACACTGCGGGAGAAGATGAAGGATCCTTCACTAAACCATGAAGACAAAGAGAAGCTCATAAAGGATGCACGAGACGTTCTTCTGAAGCTGGGAAATCTGGCGTTTGACCAACTGGACAAAGGACAAATCATTTTCTATGAGAAAGACCTGAAAGCGTGTGGTCTTGATGTGATCAAGGACTTGATCTCTGGCTTTTGCACAACCTTCTTCAAAGAAGACGGCTTTTTCTTCAAGAAAACGGTCTACTGCTTCGTTCATCTGAGCCTCCAGGAGTTTCTGGCTGCAGTCTACCTGTTCCACTGTTTCACTCAGAAGAACACGGAGGTCCTGAAGACATTCCTGGGAGATGATGATGACAGTGACAGCTCCCTGTCTGACTTCCTGAAGGCTGTTATGATGAAAACCCTGAAGAGTGAGAGTGGACAACTGGACCTCTTTGTCCGCTTCCTTCATGGTCTCTCACTGCAGTCCAACCAGAGTCTGTTAGGAGGTCTGCTGGGTCAGACAAAGAACAGTCCAGAGGAGATCCAGAGAGCCATCAACAACCTGAAGGAGATGAATGTCCGTGACTGCTCTCCTGACAGATGCATCAACATATTCCAATGTCTGATGGAGATGAACGACCCGTCAGTCAGTCAGGGGATCCAACAGTACCTGGAGTCAGAGAGCAGATCAGGGAAGACACTCTCTGAGACCCAGTGTTCAGCTCTGGCCTCCATGCTGCTGATGTCAGAGCAGGTTCTGGAGGAGTTGGACCTGGACAAATACAACACAGGGGCGACTGCCGGGGGGCGACTGAGACTGATCCCAGCTGTGAGGAACTGCACAACAGCCAGGTTAGTAGTCCTGTGAATAACAAAATGACTGAGCACCATTCACTCATATATTACTACTGTATTCATTCATTACAAATACTACATTTAAAATTATTATAACTACTACAACTACATTCATTCATTAAAAATTAATACAAATAATAAACAGACATGCACGCACGCACACACATGCATACTGTACACACGCATGCATGGACGCACGCACGCACACAGAGGTGGAATCATCACAAATTAACCCATTTCGGACGGGAAACCTTTTTGGTGTTTTAAGCATTATGTTATACATCTTAAGTATTGAAAAATATCAGTTCTATTTCATACCTACTGACCGCCAGAGGGGCGGTGTTTTCAACACCTGGATATGCATCACGCGCTCGCGCATTGGTCGAATATTAATACCAACACTGTCACTCGTGACCACCTGTGGGCGTGAGCCATGGATATAGGTGCTCAGATCACAGGGATCATCCTCTTTCATCTTTTCGCCTCGAAAAGCGCAGGTCGTTAAACACTGAACAGCTACGCTTTGTGTCTCAAAACCAACGCGGTTGGAGCTGCCTTGTGCCCTCCAGAGACGCATGGTCTGTTTTCTTTGTTTTCCATTGACTGGGGTTCCCCCCGTGCGTTCGGATGTTCGATAAGTTTGTCACTGTGAGGTAAGTTGTAGTGACAGACTGCAGCATTGCCGCTGCTGCTGGCGTGCGTTCTGTAGGAACAACGAAGTGTTTCTGTGAGCAGCTCGCACGTGAGTAACCTATTCTTTGTACTGTTGTTTGACAACGTATGTTTGGAACCAGCGCCGCAGGTTGCGCGCTGTGTTTGTGCTAACGTAGCAACGAGAGTGTTCCTCGCTCCACCGCTATCGTTGTAGCTGGATGGTATACTTATTACTTTCTACTATTGTTTGTCAACGTGTGTTTGACTTTGAAACCGGCGCCGCACGTCTGCGCGCTGTGTTGTGCTAACGTAGCAACGAGAGTTTTCCTCGCTCCACCGCTATCGTTGTAGCTGGATGGTATACTTATTACTTTCTACTATTGTTTGTCAACGTGTGTTTGACTTTGAAACCGGCGCCGCACGTCTGCGCGCTGTGTTTGTGCTAACGTGAGCAACGAGAGTGTACTTCGCTCCACCGCTATCGTTGTAGCTGGATACTATGGGTTACTGTCCCGTTTAAAAGTTACGATCCTGACACGCACAGAGTAACTTGTTCTGCTGCCTGCCAGTGCCACCGTATTTCAGGAAGGGCTGCTACGGTGTGGTTATTTATTTATTTTCTTATTAATTGCCTTATTCTGGCATTAATATATATAGGCTTTGAGAGTGCCCTACGCTCTGCAGCCTGCCACCGTATTTCAGAAAGGGCTGCTACGGTGTGAATACTTCAGCTAATTAATTAATTAATTAACTCATTCAGTGCCGTTTCGGTGTAGTGTCCATATAGGCATTAAGAGAGTGTTCCTCGCTCCGCTGCCTTGGTAACTACTGTCACGGCGTACCGTCACCTAACACAAGCACTGAGAGTGTGTCTCGCTCCACCGCGTCACCTAGCACAAACGCTGAGAGTGTGTTTCGCTCCACCGCGTCACCTAACACAAACGCTGAGAGTGTGTCTCGCTCCATCGCGTCACCTAGCACAAGCACTGAGAGTGTGTCTCGCTCCACCGCTTGCCATCATGGACAGCATTTCTACTGCATGCTCGGCCTTACTGAGTCTGGAAGATGGCCATGATATGTGCCCGACCTGCCTCGGCATCGCCCATCTAAGACAGGCACTGACAGAGGAGGCCTGTACCAACTGTGCCAGCATGTCCTATGCGGCGAGGATTGCGAGGCTGGCTGCAGTGGAGAATTTCTTTAACGACACAGCTTGCCCAGAAATGCCCACCCTGAGCCCGGTGAGTGATCCCCGTAAACGCAAGGGTGTGGCGGCAATGGCCAAGGGCTCAAAGAAGCCCAAAGTAGCCACTGTGGTTAAAGAAGCCACAGTCACCAGCGTTGACCCCTTGGCTCACAAGGTGGACACGTTGGCCTCTGAGTTTGCACAGATTAAGGCCCTCCTGCTCAATCTGCAGCCTGGTGTTCCTACCACCAATACAATGGCTTCAGTGCCTCAGCACCGGGGTAGAGATGACCACAATGGTCATGCCAGGGAGAACAGAGGGTGGAATGAAGATGCCATTTCCATCGCAGCCTCTGATTCCCTCTTCACTAGTCTTGATGACCTGGAAGAGGACGAGGGGGGGGCACATTCGCCCCACTGCTCAGAGACGAGCTCTCTGGGGCCGGAGAGGGGATGCTGCTCAGATGTCTGGGGACGACGTCTCTTTAACCAAGCAGACCATCCTGGTGGCTTTGTCACGGCTGGGGCTTGACACCTCTGGGAATACAGCCCCAATTCAAAATGCCTTTTTTAAGGGCACTGACCAGCCGGCGTCCTTCAGTGTGCCGCCCTCTGCAGACTTCATAAAGGAACTCCATTCGTCTTGGGGGGACCCGAAGTCCAAGCTCCACATCACACAGGACTCCAGGGCCTTGTTGGCCGCATTGGGTTTGGACCACATGCCTCCAATTGGTGAGACCGTTGCGTCTCTGGTAGTGTCCCCAGACGAGGCCCTCAGGCCCGATGCTCGTTGTCCACGAGCGCAGTGCAGAGTCACGGACGACTTCCTGACAAAGAGCTACGACACAGCAGCTCGTATGGTGCGTCTCGGCAACTCCCTTTCACATGGCCCGTCGCCAGGTATGGCTCGCCCAGGCCCCATTGTCGAGCAGATGCAGAGATTCGCTCCTCAAGCTGCCCGTCGTGCCAGGGGCGGTGTTTGGGCCCCCAGCTCAAGAAGCCCTGGAGCGTGGTGTTCAGACAAGGAAGTCCAGGAAGCAGTATGCAGACCTGCGTCAGGGATCTGACAGGTCTGCGTCCCGGGCTGGCAGATACTCGGCTTCTTCCTACCCAGCAGCGGGTGCTAGACATTCCTCGGGAGGCAGGGATTCCTTCCCTCGGCAGGACCGACCCCAACAGAACCCCCCGCAGGCCTCCTTTCGGGCACCCACAGGCAGGGCGCCTAGGCGTGGGGCCTCTAACAGGCGTTTCTCCGGACCATCTAAGGCCCGGGGGAGTCGGACATGACTCCCCGGACCCAGGCCCCAGCAGGTTCACCCCACAACATCTCAGCCGCTGGGAAGCCTTGACCACAGACCCCTGGGTGCTAGCGACGCTGTCCAGGGGCTACAGGATCCAGTTCAGACGTCGGCCTCCGCCATTCAACGGGGTAAGAATGACCGTGGTCGACGACCCACTGAGGTCTCAAGCCCTCAGTCGGGAAATTACAGAGCTCCTACAAAAGGGAGCCATAGAGCGTGTACCCGGTGCAGCTCAACTAAGAGGGTACTACTCCTTTTACTTTCTAGTTCCAAAAAAGGATGGCAGGCTTCGGCCGATCCTCAACCTCAGGCGGTTAAACCAGCACCTGAAGGTGTTTTCTTTTCGGATGCTGCGCACGGTGGACGTTCTCCAGTCTGTGTCAGCGAACGACTGGTTCACAAGCATCGACCTGAAAGATGCTTATTTCCACGTGCCAGTGGCACCACACCACAGACAGTTCCTTCGCTTTGCCTTCATGGGGCAGGCTTACCAATTCCGGGTGCTCCCGTTCGGTCTCTCTCTCTCCCCCCGGGTCTTCACCAGGTGCATGGCAGCGGCACTTGCCCCACTGCAAGCCAGAGGTATGCGGATCCTTCCATACCTGGACGATTGGCTCCTGGCCGCCTCGAGTCGAGAGAGGGTGCTCTGCGACACGTCTGCCCTGCTGGACCACGTGGCACAGCTGGGACTCACGGTGAATTTCACCAAGAGCGCTCTGACTCCTCGTCAGGACGTGGTATTCATTGGCATTGCCATCAACTCTGTCTCAATGAGAGCTTGCCCCTCCCCGCAGCGGGTGGACAGCATCCTGGAGCTTGTCTCCCGTGTCCAAGGGGGTACAAGGTTGACCTATGGCCTGCTACTCCGGTTGCTAGGCATGCTGACGGCGGCATCCACAATCGTGCCCCTGGGACTCCTCTCTTTGCGCCCCCTACAGAGGTGGACCAACGCCTTGGGCCTCGACCCCAAGAGGCACCAGAAGAGGCTGGTGAGTACGTCCAGCCAGTGCCGGCGGTTGCTGGATCCTTGGAAAAAACGGCAAGACCTTTGCCGCGGTGTCGTCTTGGGCTCAATACCCTCCCGCCGGGAGGTTATTGTGACGGATGCATCCCTCTCAGGCTGGGGGGCCGTGTGGGAACACATAACTGTCAGAGGGACCTGGGACCCACGGCGGAGGCAGCAGCACATAAATGTACTCGAGCACCGTACAGTGTGGCTTGCCCTCAGGCATTTTCTCCCTGCCCTAGAAGGGAAACATGTCCTTGTCCGGACAGACAATACATCGACTGTCTACCATATAAACCATCAGGGAGGCGTCAGATCCGAGCAGTCTCTGCAGGAGGCCCAGAGACTCCTTCGGTGGGCGTTCCCTCGCTTGGCGAGTCTCAGAGCGGTGCATCTCCCAGGGCTGAACAACCAGGCTGCAGACCTGCTTTCACGTGGATGCCCTCCTCCGGGGGAGTGGAGGCTGAATCCCTCAGTGGTTCGGGAGATATGGAAGAGGTTCGGGAAAGCTGGGGTGGACCTGTTCGCCTCGAGCGCGTCGACGCACTGTCCTCAGTGGTTCTCCCAGTTCGAACCATCCAGCCCGTTGGGCCAGGACGCACTGGCCCACCCCTGGCCTCGGTACTGTCTGCTGTTCCCTCCACTCCCACTACTCAAGCTCACGCTGCACAGGATCGCCACAGACGGGCACACAGTGCTGCTGGTGGCACCATACTGGCCTGGGAGGGTTTGGTTCCCCATGGTCCAGCAACTTCTAGACGGGACGCCTTGGCCTCTGCCGTCGAGGCAGGATCTCCTCTCGCAGGTAGGGGGCCGCATCTGGCACCCCCGTCCGGACCAACTTCGGCTCCATGTCTGGCCCCTGAAGGGCCGGACCTCCTACTGAACTCCTGTGATCAGGCAGTTATCCACACCATGCTCAATGCTAGGGCGCCCTCCACTAGAGCGCTTTATGCGAACAGATGGAAGCTGTTCTGTGGCTGGTGTGAGGAGCAATGTGTGGACCCAGCCACGTGCTCTGTCCCGGTGCTGCTCCGCTACCTGCAGACGCTGCTGGATAAGAGTCTTCAGCCCAATACAGTGAAAGTGTACCTGGCTGCCATTTCAGCCCGGCATGTGCCAGTCGACGGGCGTACCCTGTGGTCTCACCCATGGGTGGGTAGCTTCCTGAAAGGGGCCGTTAGGTTGCACGTCCCACACGTCACCCGAGTGCCTTCATGGGATTTGCCTATGGTGCTGGAAGCCCTGTGCTCAGCACCTTTCGAACCACTGGAGCGAGCTGACCTCAAGTGGTTATCAGTCAAGACTGCCTTCCTCCTCGCCATCACATCCGCCAAGCGGGTGGGGGAGCTCCATGCCCTGTCAGTAGCTAGCGAGTGTGTTAGGTGGGCTGCGGACGGATCTGGGGTCACACTGTGGCCCAACCCCTCTTTCCTCCCCAAGAGGATCTCAGCCTTTCACGTCAACCAGCCAGTCAGGTTGGCGGCTTTCACCTCGCAGCCGGGAGCGGAGGGGCTATTCCCTGCCGCTGGGTTGTGCCCCATCCGGGCCCTGAGGCAGTACATCGCCAGGACAACAGGCCTTCGGAAGTCAGACGCCCTCTTCCTGTGCTATGGAGGACACAGAAAGGGGTGTGCCGTCTCTAAACAGCGGCTTTCCCACTGGGTGGTGGACGCCGTTTTACAGGCCTACAAGCATTGGGGGCTGCCGGCTCCCCCTGTCAGGTGCCACTCAACTCGGAGTGTCTCCACCTCCTGGGCCGCGTTGAGGGGTGTCCCGCTGGCCGATATCTGTGCCGCAGCGACTTGGGCCTCTCCGTGCACGTTTGCCCGCTTCTACAGGGTGAATGTGACCGCCCCTCACCATGTGGCGACGGCAGTGCTGTCCGCCTCTTCAACCTGCAACTGAGGTTCGGTGATTGCAGGTTCCTCGTGACCATGTTGGTATGAGTCATCCAGGTGTTGAAAATACCGCCCCTCTGGCGGTCAGTAGGTATGAAATAGAACGCAAGTTATCTATATAACTATGGTTCTATGAATACCGGATGACCGCCAGAGTTCATTGTCACTCGGAATCCCGACGAAAAGATTTCATGAGGATGATCCCTGTGGACTGAGCACCTATATCCATGGCTCACGCCCACAGGTGGTCACGAGTGACAGTGTTGGTATTAATATTCGACCAATGCGCGAGCGCGTGATGCATATCCAGGTGTTGAAAACACCGCCCCTCTGGCGGTCATCCGGTATTCATAGAACCATAGTTATATTGATAACTTGCGATCTACAAGCTCGTAGCGCCACACCTAGTGCCGCGATATGTATGTTAGTTAGTATGTAGTCATGTCATACTACATACATAACTATATATAACTATTGAGAAAGCCCATCTACAAGCTCATAGCGCGCCGCGCTACAAGCTTGTAGATCTGCTATTTCTTTTAAATCGTGAAAATGTGGTGTAAATCTTTGAATATTCTTTCAGAGCAAACATTTTTAACTCAAATCTTTGCTTCTGGGGGGTCCCTGGAACAACATATTTTCAGATGGGGGTCCGCAGCCAATTACATATAATTCTGGGGGTCCTTGACATGAAATAGTTTGAGAACTAGTGCACTGAACATAGAAACAGGGTGATGATTTAGAACTGTGATGATTTAGAAGCCATTTTCTAAGAATCGGCCTCAGGTCTAAATGTGTTAAAAGACTGCTTGGTCACAACTGCTGGTTCATTCACTGCAGTGTTTAATGTAAACCAGTGGTTCTCAAACCAATGACTTTGTATGAATTAATATGTATTATGTGTAACAGACCTCTATCTGAATGTATTGTGTGCCAGGGACCCCCACACCATCATTGTGTTAATTTATTATTGTCAATTATTTTACTTACTGTAAATATGTTTTTGAAAATAGCTGATCTGCAACATCGCAATGTGACACAATGTGAGCTTGTAGATCTGCAATAGAAGATCTCTCAGTTTACTTCCTTGACAGTGAGTTAACTTGGTCTGACCTGTTTTGATCATCTCTGATTTTACATTTAATCTGTCATTACAGACTTGTTGGTTTTGGCGAAGACCTCAAGAAGGAACACATTGAAGTTGTGGCTTCAGCGCTCAGTTCTAATCCGTCCCATCTGAGACACCTGGACATCAGTTCCAACCACCTGGAGCCAAATATGGACCTGCTCTGTGACGCACTGAGGAGTCCACATTGTAGACTGGAGACTCTACGGTCAGATATTATTGATTCATGTGATTATAGTATTAATATTGAATAGGTTGATATCATAGTAACACACTTTGACGAGAATAATGATAAGGTACAGTCAGGCGCGTAGTGTGGATTAAGTGATTGACTGGGGAAATTAGCATGGGGAGGGGGGTCTTCTAGTGACCCCGTAAGAGAACATTTTAGCATTTTTCATGATTTATCAACATGTTTTAAAACATAGCCGATAATAAAAATAATTGTATTGTCTTTTGCTCCAGCAGATGTCCTTCTTGTGTCTGTGACATCACCAGTTATCAGCTTCACTGTCTTCTATCCAGAACAATGTATTTTATAGCAGGCAACCATGTGGTGTTTTATTTCTCATTTAGACTGATGAACTGCTGGTTGACAGAGAGAAGCTGTGAACTTCTGGCCTCAGCTCTCAGATCTAATCCTCATCTGAGAGAATTAGACTTGACCTTCAACGTCTTGCCGGTGTCTGGACTGGAGAACTTCTCTGGACTGGAAACGCTCAAGTGAGTAGACTTGGTCTGTCTGTCTGTCTGTGTCCCTTTCATGCCCATACATGGAGTTCCGTGTGAGGCATGCCCAAATATGGAATCCAGGGTAATCTATGACCTCATAGACTAGAGTTTGGAATCATAATTATGATGACATGTATTTATAAGGGGCGTTAGCCCCTCCTATATACAGATTCTGTCCCCACAAAATCATGAAATGTCATCGACAATGAAGGAAAAATGTACGTCATCTTGTCCCCACACGTCTCATATTTTCCATCGACAATGAAAGGAGACATTAGGTCAAATGTCCGCCAAGTATGACGCCAATTTGTGAGAACAGGAAACAAGCATTCTGATTGGCCAGTATGAGATGATCCATGATGATGTACGATGATAAGAGCGCCCCTCACTTCACATGGGTGTGATTTTCACAACCATTGTGACCGACTTCCCACTCTGCACATCTGAACATTACTCCCTCAAGTCAACTTTAAATTGATTGATTTAGTTAATATTTACACACAAATTAATAATGCTGGATGTAAGGAATATACTTTTAATTGAAACGTACAATTATATGAAAAGATTATATTGTAGCATACTTCACATGTAAACTTTAATTTGGCATAAAAATAAACGTGATTAACCAGATGAACTTTAGTATGCCTAAGCATTCTGAGAACTCATAAAGCAGATCTACAAGCTCAATTAGCAGATCTACAAGCTCAAACATCAGATCTACAAGCTCAAATAGCAGGTCTAACAGGAGAGGACACAGAAGGTTCCCTCTCAGTCATTTCATAACAGTTTCCATTTGAGTGTCCTCAGTGTATCGTTGTATGACCACAGCCTGCTGGCCAGTACCATGGGAAGAAATCATATTAGAAATGTAAATACAACAGTATTTTAACGTCCTCTGGTCCAAGCCAGGTGGCAGTGAGTTTGTCGGGTCTGGCTGCCTGCCCTGGTGAAGATAAGGGTAGCAGAAACACTGTAGTGTCAGAGACGTTGTGTTAGACAGTCAGACATTGATGCATTGTTGTTCTACTTCCTACAGAGTGAAACATGGAGGAGAACTCTGGACTAATCCTCAACTCCCTACACAATGTGAGTACCTGCCTGTCTGTCTGTCTGTCTGTCTGTCTGTCTGTCTGTCTGTCTGTCTGTCTGTCTGTCTGTCTGTCTGTCTGTCTGTCTGTCTGTCCATCCGCTATGTGTTGCTACTGGCATGTGCAGTGGTGGAAAGTAACTAAGTACATTTACTCAAGTTCAGAAAACGGAAAAGTACATTTTGTAGAATCTGGTCTCAGGTCTTAATGGGTTAATTGGTTTTCTGCAAAACGTATCAGTGTTGATTTTAACAGCAACGTTTAGATTGTAGTTTAGTCATAGACTTTTGAATAAAGCTTAATTGAGTTTTAGTTATATTTTAGTCATCTGAAATGTTTTTGTGTTAGTCTAGTTTTAGTTGACTAAATATCATGAGATTTTAGTCGACTAAATCTACAATTGATTTAGGCAATTACAATGTATTTTGGCGGCCTTTATGTCGTCATATAGTAATGGTTGATTTTACGCTGAAAATAGCAGATCTACAAGCTTTTACAAGCTTCTATTCTACAACGCATTGTGATGCAACACTTGTCATCACTTGTCCTCCTAGAAATTAGCCAATCGCACACATACACCACTCTGTCTGTTCATGCTTGTTGGTAACCACACACACACACACACACACACACACACACACACACACACACACACACACACACATCAGTCCCAACCATAGGGACTCCGAATCCCCCGTACCTAAACTGCAGATCCAAAACGACGGGTGGTAGCGGGGTGGAGGAGGGTGAGACAGGTGGTAGCTGAGGTGGAGGATGGTGAGACAGGTGGTAGCCGGGGTGGAGGAGGGTGAGACAGTTGGTAGCGGGGTGGAGGAGGGTGAGACAGGTGGTAGCTGGGGTGGAGGATGGTGAGACAGGTGGTAGCCGGGGTGGAGGAGGGTGAGACAGTTGGTAGCGGGGTGGAGGAGGGTGAGACAGGTGGTAGCTGGGGTGGAGGATGGTGAGACAGGTGGTAGCGGGGTGGAGGAGGGTGAGACAGGTGGTAGCGGGGTGGAGGAGGGTGAGACAGGTGGTAGCGGGGTGGAGGAGGGTGAGACAGGTGGTAGCGGGGTGGAGGAGGGTGAGACAGCTTGTAGCGGGGTGGAGGAAGGTGAGACAGCTTGTAGTGGGGTGGAGGAGGGTGAGACAGGTGGTAGCGGGGTGGAGGAGGGTGAGACAGGTGGTAGCTGGGGTGGAGGAAGGTGAGACAGGTGGTAGCGGGGTGGAGGAGGGTGAGACAGCTTGTAGCGGGTGGAGGAGGGTGAGACAGGTGGTAGCGGGGTGGAGGAGGGTGAGACAGCTTGTAGCGGGGTGGAGGAGGGTGAGACAGGTGGTAGCGGGGTGGAGGAGGGTGAGACAGGTGGTAGCGGGGTGGAGGAGGGTGAGACAGGTAGTAGCGGGGTGGAGGAGGGTGAGACAGATGGTAGCTGGGGTGGAGGAAGGTGAGAAAGGTGGTAGCAGGGTGGAGGAGGGTGAGACAGCTTGTAGCGGGGTGGAGGAGGGTGAGACAGGTGGTAGCGGGGTGGAGGAGGGTGAGACAGCTTGTAGCGGGGTGGAGGAGGGTGAGACAGGTGGTAGCGGGGTGGAGGAGGGTGAGACAGGTGGTAGCGGGGTGGAGGAGGGTGAGACAGGTGGTAGCGGGGTGGAGGAGGGTGAGACAGCTTGTAGCGGGGTGGAGGAGGGTGAGACAGGTGGTAGCGGGGTGGAGGAGGGTGAGACAGCTTGTAGTGGGGTGGAGGAGGGTGAGACAGGTGGTAGCGGGGTGGAGGAGGGTGAGACAGATGGTAGCTGGGGTGGAGGAGGGTGAGACAGGTGGTAGCGGGGTGGAGGAGGGTGAGACAGGTGGTAGCGGGGTGGAGGAGGGTGAGACAGGTGGTAGCGGGGTGGAGGAGGGTGAGACATCTTGTAGCGGGGTGGAGGAGGGTGAGACAGGTTGTAGTTGGGGTGGAGGAGGGTGAGACAGGTGTTAGCGGGGTGGAGGAGGGTGAGACAGCTTGTAGCGGGGTGGAGGAGGGTGAGACAGGTGGTAGCGGGGTGGAGGAGGGTGAGACAGGTGGTAGCGGGGTGGAGGAGGGTGAGACAGGTGGTAGCGGGGTGGAGGAGGGTGAGACAGGTTGTAGTTGGGGTGGAGGAGGGTGAGACAGGTGTTAGCGGGGTGGAGGAGGGTGAGACAGCTTGTAGCGGGGTGGAGGAGGGTGAGACAGGTGGTAGCGGGGTGGAGGAGGGTGAGACAGGTTGTAGTTGGGGTGGAGGAGGGTGAGACAGGTGGTAGCGGGGTGGAGGAGGGTGAGACAGGTGGTAGCGGGGTGGAGGATGGTGAGACAGGTGGTAGCGGGGTGGAGGAGGGTGAGACAGGTGGTAGCGGGGTGGAGGAGGGTGAGACAGCTTGTATCGGGGTGGAGGAGGGTGAGACAGGTGGTAGCGGGGTGGAGGAGTGTGAGACAGCTTGTAGCGGGGTGGAGGAGGGTGAGACAGGTGGTAGCTGGGTGGAGGAGGGTGAGACAGGTGGTAGCGGGGTGGAGGAGTGTGAGACAGCTTGTAGCGGGGTGGAGGAGGGTGAGACAGGTGGTAGCTGGGTGGA